>NW_011495054.1:8803413-8816491 GCF_000754665.1 Bison bison bison
GGCCTCTTCCTGCCTCTCACCTCCCCTAACCGAGGACTGCCTGAGGGCGCGCTGGCTGCCGCATCACCTGGGTCTCCCTGGCCCTGTGCAACGTCACTTTTCAGCACCTCTAACCCAGAAGCACACACAGAATGGCAGTCTGGCCATCGCGGTTCCCAGCACAACAAAGCTGCTAATGGCATAGTCCATAGGAGTGGGACGGGGTGGGAGATAGAGACACAGTCCCTGTGCTTAAGAGTAGATGCATCCCAAGATGGTATCTGGGCACTTCTGCTGTGTGATGTATGATATAGTTCTTTCCTCTGCATCTCCACCAAGTCTTCAGTAAAATCTGCACTCCACTGACTTTGCTTTTTTCTCCTTTTCCTTCCTCCCTACATGACCCGCCCCCCTCCTTTCCCCACTTCTTCCTTGTAGGTGACCTGAGTCTGGCCTGCAATTGACATGGGAAAGAACAAAGTCTGCAGAGTTGGCCCCAGCACACACACTTTCCATTTTATTAAAGGGGAATGTGAGTTTCTAGTGTTGAGAAATCACAATCTAGGCCAACTCTCTCCTTCTATGTTAATTTAAAATCTTGTATTTAAATGGTTGCCAGAGCGGGAGGATGGGGAGGAGGGACAGTTAGAGAGTTTGGGATGGACATGTATGCACTGCTGTATTTAAGATGGATAACCAGCAGGGTCCTACTGTGTAGAACATGGACCTGTGCTCAATGTTACGTGGCAGTCTGAATGGGAGAAGAGTTTGAGGGTGAATGGATACATGTACATGTATGGCTGAGTCCCTTCACTGTCCACCTGAAATTGTCACATCTAATCGGCTATACCCCAGGACAAAATTTGAAAGTTTAATTTAAAAAAAAGTTTTATAGTTTAAAGTTACAAAATTAACACCTTCTTGTAGGAAATACAGCAACACATAAATAATTAATATTAAAAAAAGTAAGTTCTGTCTCCCTTATTCCCTTCCAGCCCCACTTACTTCTTGTTTCATCATCAAAAAAGCAGAAGCCCAGGGAGGTTAAGTGCCTTGCTCTAAATCACATAACACTCATTTTGTGCTGTAATGGAGCCTCTTAGGAGTGACCCATCTCTCAAAAGGCCAGACTCTGAAAGCCTGTTCTTTGAAATGCTGATTGTCCACCCAAAAGGTCTAAGAGTGTCTTCACCTAAAACAATTTGCATTGATCATTGTGGTTACAATTTCCATTTCTCCATTAAAGTGGGCAGAGTGAGGGTCATTATCAGAACCTCATGTGGGGCAACCATGAATTGTGTCAGGGACGGGTCCCTGGTTCAGAGACTCAATATTACAAGTCGAGTGAGGTCAGCTTATTAACTTCTTTGCAGTGACCAGGGGGCTTGTGGATTCAGTGTCTGGCTCAGGGATTTCTCAAAGGCTTTGCTCATGGTTCACAGTATGAAGTACGTTTTATGTAGCAGCCCAGTATGCACGCATCACACACACATACTCACGTGCACCTCTGAAACAACAAAGTCTGAGGTCACGTTGGGGAGGCCTGTGTACCAGGGATCTGAGTGTGGCTTCTGGGAGCCAAGGGCGGCCTCCAGTCAACAGTCAACAAGAATCCAAGGTCCTAAATCCAGCAGGCTGTTAGGAACTGTTGGAAATGTTCACAGCACGGATGAGAATGTGGAGCAGAGCCTTTCCCAGTTGAGCCTCAGATGAGCCTGCAGCCCCAGCTGACACTTGACACGTGATAGAGGCCCTGTGAGATCAGGATCAGAGGACCCCATTAAGCCATAACCAGAGTCCTGACCTGTAGGGTCTTGGAGATGCTAAACAAATGTGTATTATTGCTCACAGCGAAAACTGACACAAAGGCCTTGCCTCTGCATGGAGATACAGAAATCTAACTTAATCTACCAACAGATCTTTTCCAGTTTAAGTGCTGGCAATAGACAACCCAGATGGGAAAGAAACCTCCCTTTGGAGGTGCTGAAGTCCTGCAACTCATGACTGGCAGATGAAGGCTTTTGCAGTCAAACATCCCATGATGTCTAGACTGTGATCCCACACAGTCCTGGGAAATCACTTTGTCTCTGAACACCTTTGTTGGGTTCTGATTGTCATCAGAATAGTCACCAAGACTCCCAAGTGGGCTGTTGGTTGCGGCAACACTTCTTGAGCAAGGGCTCCGCTGGAGAAATTTCTTGATCACAGGCTGGGCGTCCACACAGATGGCAACTGAACTGATGGGCCAACAACAGAGGGCCAGCCCAGGGGAGAGGTCAGACGCTGTCAGGGAGAGCCCTGGCGCCCAGCTCCGGCCATGACCCCACAGAGCCTCTGTCCCTAGCTGCTCAGCCCCACCCGTTGCCGTTTGCACGTGGCACCGATTTGCGTAGTACACACTGGTGCACTTTGGAGAAGGAGGCAAAACGGACGTGTCTCTTCGTGTCCCCAAGCACGGAAACACTGTGGCCTGATGTTGCTCGTCTTTCTTGTTTGTTTAGAAATATGAAGGCTTGGATGGATGGAACTCTCATCTGTTTGCTCCCTCTCACTCCTTTTTCATTTTCATAACATGTGTCTTTATTTCAGTATCTTAGATAGGGAGGATGAAGAAATACTCAATAATGAAGAGCATGGATATGCATCCAAAAAAAGGGCCATTTTAGAAAAGACACAGATACTTTTCCTTAATAATCTCGTGGTATTTACTTGTGAAATATGTTGATGAATTGTATCGACAATGTTGTCTTATGACATAAATGCTGACAGTTATGTAAGTAGCAGCAGTGTATCCAGTTGCCCACTGACTTAGTGGTCAGATTCTTGCAGCCCAACCATTTAGTTGACTAAGTCATCGGTAAGATTTCCAACGATGAAACAAAACACAGGAAAACCCACAAAACAGCCTCTGTGTCTGAATGTTGAATTTTGTGCATTTAGTCACTCAGTCATGTCGAACTCTTTGGGATCCCATGGACTGCAGCCCACCAGGCTCCTCTGTCCATGGGATTTCCCAGGCAAGAATACTGGAGTGGGTTGCTATTCATTCCCCCTTTTTTTTAAAAAAAATATTTTTTAATGTGGACCATTTTAAAAGTCTTTATTGAATTTGTTATAATATTGTTTATGTTTTATGTTTTGTTCTTTTTGCCAAGGGGCATGCGGGATCTCACCTCCTCTGACGAGGGGTTGAACCCAAGTCCGCTGCATTGGAAGGAAAAGTCTTAACCGCTGGACCACCAGGGAAGCTTCTTCCTCATTCTTGTTTAAAGCAGTTTATAAGAAAAGTCCTCCAGAAAAACCCAGTCTCTCCCCTCACCCTCACCCCCACACCTTTCCCACCACCCCCACCCCAGAGGCCTTTTTTGGGGACCGTGTTAAAGGAAGGGGAATGTCATTCTCCAGAGAGCTGCCAGAGCTCTCATTCACATGGTCAGCTGGATGATGTCAGGTCAGTTCAGTCGCTCAGTCATGTCAGACTCTTTGCGACCCTATGGACTTCAGCACGCCAGGCCTCCCTGTCCATCACCAACTCCTGGAGTTTACTCAAACTCATGTCCATCAAGTCAGTGATACCATCCAACCATCTCATTCTCTTTCATCCCCTTCTCCTCCTGCCTTCAATCTTTCCCAGCATCAGGGTCTTTTCAAATGAGTCAGTTCTTCGCATCAGGTGGCCAAAGTATTGGAGTTTCAGCTTCAGCATCAGGGCTTCCAATTAATATTCAGGACTGATTTCCTTTAGGATGTCAGATCCCTATTTGACTCTGTGCATGACTCCCCATTACTGTCAGGACAGAGTGTGTGCTCCATGGCCCTGGAAGGCCTGACATCTGCCCTGTCTCAGGCCTCACTTCACTGCCCTTGTTCTCCATCCATGGTCCTTCTGCTCAGGGCCTTTCTCCAGGCTGCATCCTCCACCTGGAAAGAGCCATTGCTTTTTCCCTTTCTGCTCATCCTTCGTTTCTCAGCTTAAATATCACCTCCTCAGAGAAGCCCTCCTGGATCCACACCTGACCATGAGGTCTCACTCTCAGATACCTATGTCCTTCTGGCACATAGCAGGATTTCAGTGAGCTGCTGACAGAGTCCCCATGCACCAATGTTATTCTGTGAAGGTAGACACATTGCCTGGCTTCTACTATCATGCAGTGGCCCCAGTAAAGATTTGCCAGATAAATGATTGATAAAGAAATCTATGAACAGATGAATGAATGGAGATCAATGTAATGTTTCTAAAGTTTTTTTATTCTGAGACTACTTCATTTCCCAGAGACTATGAGAAGAGCTTGCCTCATCTTCCGATAATTACCACTTTAGCTCTGAGGTTTATGGTGGCTGGATCATGGTTTCCTCTAGGGCAGGGGTCCCCAGCCTCTGGGATCTAATGCCTGATGGTCTGAGGTGGAGCTGATGTAATAATAGAAATAAAGTGCGCAGTAAAGGTAATGCCCTTGGATCATCCTGAAACCAGGTCCCCCACCCCATCCATGGGAAAATTGACCTCCACCAAACCAGTCTCTGGTGCCAGAAAGGTCAGGGACTGCTACTCTAGGGGACTAGTGTCTGCTCTCAGAGGGGTCGGCTTTGGTGATGCTGACAACGAGGGTGATAAGACTATCATGGTGTGGGTGACGATGGCTGGTCACAGTCACAGGAAGGAGAGCTTTGGGGCTGGAGTGGTTCCAGTCCTCAGTTAAGTCTTAAATGCTTAAAACTGGCCCTGAGAATGTGATTCTCTGAAGGAGAGTACTCTAGAGCCAAGAGTGGTCAGGATTCCAGGACTTTTTGTGGTCTCCTGCCAAACTCCCTGCTCCATTCTTTCCGGAGACAGTGTTGTGTTGGGGGCCCTGGGAGGGCACGTAGGTGTTGGCGCCTCTAGGCACAGGGTCCATCAGACCTGACTGCAGGGGAGGGGACGTCACTCATTCAGTCCTGTAGAGTCCTTACTGTGTGTCTTCTTATCTTGTTTAATCCTCGCAGTCATCTTTGTGATGCCTGCATACTCAGTCTCTTCAGTGGTGTCCAACTCTTTGCGACCCTATGGACTGTAGCCGCCAGGCTCCTCTGTCCATGGGATTCTCCAGGTAAGAATACTGGAGTGGGTTTCCATCCCTTCCTCCAGGGGGTCTTCCCAACCCAGGGATTGAACCTGTGTCTCCTGCATTGGCAGGCGGATTCTTTACCCACTAAGCCACCTAGTTACCCTCAATTCTGGAAGAGACAATGGAGATTCAGAGAGGGGAAGTTGCTTGGTCTAAGATCATGCAAGTAATGTTAGAAGTGAGATCACATGGAGAATCTTGTCAGTATCCAGCCTCTTTCCTCTCAACTGTACCACCACCCTGAAATCACTCTAGTCCCGTGAGGTCAGCTGAATGATTCCTGGGGTAGAAAACTCTCCTACCCTTGATATATCACATGTGCACACACAAAACAATCCTGGTAGATAAAAAGTTTTTAAGAAGAGCTGCTGCTGCTGCTGCTGCTAAATCGCTTCAGTCGTGTCCAACTCTGTGGGACCCCATAGACAGCAGCCCACCAGGCTCCCCCGTCCCTGGGATTCTCCAGGCAAGAACACTGGAGTGAGTTGCCATTGCCTTTTCCAATGCATGAAAGTGAAAAGCGAAAGTGAAGTCGCCCAGTCACGTCCGACTCTTCGCGACCCCATGGTCTACAGCCTACCAGGCTCCTCCTTCCATGGGATTTTCCAGGCAAGAGTACTGGAGTGGGTTGCCATTGTCATCTCTGAAGAAGAGCAGAGCCTGTTATTTTATAATCAGATGGCTTAGAAATGCAGACATTTGGGGGAAAGTTGACTTCCCGACAGATTCATACTAGCGTGTGAATGATTGATAGGAAATCTTTCCCTGAGAGCAGCTTTTGATAAAGGAGGAGAACATGGAGAAGTGGAAAGGGGGCATTTGTGCCTGAAGGACTCAAGGGGCAGGGGGAGATGGGAGGAAGGGGAGAGGAAGAGCAAAAAGAGGGGAAGAAAGGAGAAAAGGGCTTGGGAAATGAAAGGAGACCCAGGAAAGACTCCCTGATAGCTTTGCTCACTGCTCCAAGGTGACTAAGTGGAGTCTCTCTCAAAGAGAAGCCAGGGGTGGCATTTGAGCATAGAACTGAGTGGTGGGAGACCAAGAAAAGACCTTGAAGGAGAGTGTTCCAGGCAAAGGGACCAGGAGGAAAAACCTTTGAAGCTAGACTTAGTTTGGCCAGAGTGATTTGGGCTCAGTGAGTAGCAGGAAGTGATTTGGAAAGAGCATTTTAATGGGATTTTTATAGCTTACTACACACTTGAACAGGTGCTATGCTATCTTCTTAAAAAATATTTTTTTATAGCTGTGCTGGGTCCTCACTGCTGCACGCGGGCTTTCTCTTGCTGCAGCCAGCAGGGGCCACTCTTCGTTGTGAAGCAGGGGCTTTTTACTGCGGAAGCTTCTCTTATTGCAGAGCGCAGGCTGTAGGGGGCAGGCTTCAGTAGCTGGGATGCACGGGCTTAGTTGCCCGGCAGCATGTGGAATCTTCCTGGACCAGGGATCGAACCCCTGTCCCCTGCTTTGGCAGGCGGATCCTTAACCACTGGATCACCAGGAAAGTCGTGTGTTATGTTATCTTGTTTGACCCAGCAGCCTCATGACTTAGAGTATCGGGACATTTAGAAGACAGGAATCGGGGGGCCAAACTCGGCTCAGACTGCCTGGGTTCAGATCCTATTGATTTATTTATTGTATCTATACTTGTTTTGCAAGTGACTTGATGGAGACCAACCATCTCCATCTTGAGCCTTTGGGGAAGATTTAATGAGATAGTTACACAAAGTGTTCAGTGTGATAATTGGCACACTTAAGTGCTTAACAAGTGTTACCTATTATAATTCCTATTTTATATAGTCAAAGTGGCTTATTTGGAAGAGTGTTTCAGTGTGCCTAGAAACCTCCTGGGAGTGATTTCATGTCTCAGCCTACCACACTGAAGGCACTCAGTAAGCATTTGTTGAATGAGTGAAAGCATGAACTATGTGGCGTGAATCAGGCAGAAATAGAAAGGAGAGCGTGGAAGTGTCGGTGGAGGACCCTGAAGATGATTCGGTGGACAGTGGGGAGCTACTGAAGGTTCTTGAGCAGGAGCAAGGAGGCATCAGATGGGTTGAAGGAGGGAGGGTGTGGAAGCAGGATGAATAGTTGGGGGCTGTGGGCATCTGCTGGATGAGGAATAAAAGACTTGTTCTGGAGGTTCCAGAAGGAACGGAAGGAGGACTTTCCTTCCGTTCTCACTGCTGCAGATCCCCGTGGGTGGCTCCCTTCCGTGTTGTGACACACCCGTGCACCTCTGCGTGTGATGCGCTGGTCCGCCTACTGCGGCCACCGGCATCCAGACCTCCTGCAGTGCTACCCTAGATGGCTCCAGGGTCCCCTTTCGTTCTCCTGTCCTGTATGTCCAGCCAGCAGACTCTTACTACAAAGCTGCCTCTGATGTTGTCAGTCTTCTCTTTGAAAACTTCTGCTGACTTCCCAGTGCCCCTCAGATCGCTTCAGCTCCCCTCTGTGGCTCCCAGGTCATGTCTAATCTTGTCCTGCTGACCCCTCTAGGCTGTTTCTCCTGCTTCTCCTCCATTCTCTCAGGATTTCCCATTCAGGCTCAGCTCATCTGACCCTTCTCAGTCTCTAGTCTTCCTGGATGACACCTGCTTGAACTGCTTCAGAGCCTCAACTGAAGGTTGCAGGGTGACCGGGAGCGAGGCTTTTCATCCTTCAAGGTGCCCTGGAATTGCTTGGGCAGGGCTTGTCCTCTACCAGGGAGCTCCCTCTTTAGTAGGCAGTTATGGTTTCCTCCTCCCCCAGCTTTAGATTGTCTATGATAGAAAGTTCTTGAGGCAAAGAAACTGTAATCTTTAATGCCATCGATCTATCCATCCATCTATCCATCCAGCCAGCCATCCGACACATGTTTATTGAGCACAGTCAGTGTGCTGACTGCAAGTGCTGGAGGAAAAGTTTCTATTCTGGAAACCTGCGGATGGATCGATTGCTCACCTCACCTGCACATCACGGCACCGGTGATTGCTAACGCTCTAGGTGTGTCCTGATACAGTAAACCTGAAGCTCACAAGACGGTTTTTTGAGAGGTGTAAGTATTCTTCACCATGCAAAGGGTTTCACTGTAGGATTAAGTAAAGCCAGAGAATTTTACAATTTGACGGGGCCTCAGGGAGCAGCTCATTCAGTCCCTTCAGTAGGCAGCAGTGGACAATGAGAGTTAAAAAGCTGAAGAACTCGCTTACCGTAAGTCACCAGTGCTAAAGCCAGAGGGTCATGTCCGACACTGATTTTCCATTCCTGAGACTGGTCACTTTCCATCACGCTGTGCTGTGTTGTAGAGACACTCTGCTGATGATGGGGATAATAAGGATGATAACGTTTTTTTTTGAGCACCAGACACTGTTGTATTTTTTATGTTACGACATGGTTCTCACAGCAGTCTCATTAATACCACTGAGAGTGCCAAGGCTCAAAGAGGTTAAGCAGTTTGTCTAAGATCACACAACTCAGAAGTACCGGCCCTGGGAGTTCTAATCTGGGCCCCCTGGCTCCTGAGCCGCATGGCTCCAGAGCTCCTCTACAGAGAGGGATTGTCCCACCTCCCCGCCCCTCCACCCCGCCCTGCAGAGAAGTATGTTTCCATCCATTTATTCAAGGGTCCTTCTGTATTGAATGTAATTTCAGTTTGTGAACCAAATTGTGATTTGGTTTGTGAACTGAAGTTTGGTATTAGACCTTTTTTAGTTCTTTGAAGGTACGAAGTGCCAGGTGTAGAACCTCTGTTATAAGCTTGTGAAGCTTTGCTGTTAAAACAGCGTGAAAAGCAGTTGCTGTGATGCATGTGACAATGAGCAGAACTGTGATCTAAGTAACAGGTGAGTTGGGACAGTGGCTCTGGCATGGCTACACACACCTGCACACGTTACAGAATGAGACGTTCGGAAATAAACCCATCCAAACCCCAGTGGTGTGCACTGTTTTTAAGAAGCAACTATATTTAGGGACCGTTGTTATTGTTTAGTTGCTAAGTTGTGTTTGACTCTTTTGTGACCCCATGGATTGTAGCCTGCCAGGCTCCTCTGTCCATGGAATTTCCCAGGCAAGAATTCTGGAGGGGGTCTCCATTTCCTTCTCCAGAGGATCTTCCGGACCCAGGGATTGAACCTACATCTCCTGCATTGCAGGCGCTTTCTTTCCTGCTGAACCACCAGGGAAGCTCATATATAAGGGATCGCTTACCAAAAAAACCCTCTCTCTTAGCAGGGATTGGATGAAACACTGTGATATTAATGAATTAAGCACAGGCACATTCTGCCGGTCCCCAAAACCTTTTTTTAAAATTTAATTTTTATTGATTTACAATGTTGTGTTAGTTCCAGGTGTACAGGAAAGTAATTCAGTTATACGTATACATGTATCCATTCTTTTTCAGATTCTTTTCCCATACAAGTTTTTACAGATTATTGAGTAGAGTCCCCTCTGCTATGCAGTAGGTCCTTGTTGATTATCTGTTTCATATACAGTACTGTGTCTATGTTAAGCCCAAACTCCTAATTTATCCCTTCCCCCTCAAAAATCTTCTAATTGGAATCTTATAGTTGACTTCTTTTTCCTGTGTCCATGATTGGTTTTCCAGAACAACCCTCCCTCCTCAGTTTTTATAATCTGGGAATTCTCACCGTGAGTAGGAAGCCCCAGTAAAGCATAGAATCTAAACCAAATACGAGTTAGTTCTTTAGTTAGCCTTCGTCCCTTGAAGCTGTTATCAAAATTAACCCCGGGGAGCATAAATTTAATGCATCCATCTCAGCAACACCTCCCCTGATCTTGGGAAGTCATAGAAAAGAGAAAAAGAGAACATTATGAACCTTGCAGGAACTCTGGAGTTTTTATCAATTATCACAAGCAGCATGAACCCCAGTCATTGAAATCATCTCAGGGAGTGGGAGGGCGGGAAGCGTGCTTATTTGCAAGGGAGCCTTATTGGCTGAGAACAAATGGGTTGCTATTTTTTATTTGTTTTCTCTGTTCGTCTGTAATGATTACAGGCTGGCCTTGGTGTTTAGCGACAGGATCCAGCAGGTCAGTGATGACAGCTTCATCACGGTCATTGGCGCCTTTTGTTTGCAGTGAACATGAAAAGCTGTTCAGTATTAAGAGAGTCCAGGGAAAGAAGGAAGGGGAGGGGCGAAAGGTGGGGAGAAAGTGAGACAGTAAAGGAGAGAGCCAGGAATCCCAAATTCACATTAAAAGAAGCGGTGCTCTGGTCACTAACGTCACCGGGGAGGGGCCTCAATTCTGACTCGCTGTTCTTTTTATTAGAAGAGTCATTGGTTGTGTCTGTAAAGACTTTTACTTTTTTTGGTGCCAATTTGGGTTCCTAGAAATGCACTAAGGAGATACCCTTTTCGAAAAGGGCCTTTCTGCTTCAAGGGTGGTGTCTGGGAATGACTTTCGTTTCAGTATCTTCTCTAGCAGGCAAAGGTAAAATGAAGCAAAAAGAGGAAATGCAGTGACCTTTGTTGGGGACCTACTGGGTGTCAGGCACAGTGCATTTTTATGAGCATTATCTCCGTCTCTTCTAACAACCCTGGGGTCCGGGCAGTGGTTTTGTTCCCCCTGTACTGATGAGAACAATAAAATATAAAAGTGTTACCTCGAAGATCAAGGCAGCTAGTCAGGGCAGAGCTTGGGTTAGAATTCAGCTGTGTCTCTTATTCCAGACTTACTGCTCTACGCTGCAGCCCACCCACTTCCTCCCCAAAGAAAGAAAGAGAAACCACCCACTACCAAACAAAAAACTGAATTCAAAGAGGCAAGGTTAAAAATCTCAGTATTTGGAAGACCGTGAAAATGTAGGCAGAAGTATGTATTATTTAATGATTGAATCATGTGAAAGCAAGGATGATTTTTTTTAAGACTTATTGAAAGAAATTGTACAAATTATAAAAATGTGTTGTTTTTTTTTTTTTGGAACTTACCTTCCTCCTGGGGTGACCCTTGACAAGGCCTTCTGTGTTCTTTTTTCTTCCCCCACAAAAAAAAGTGGGTGGAAGATGAAAGTTTGATATTTGGCTTATGCAAATCATCGGTGAATTTTGTGCCCCCTTGTCATTTTGGCTTTCTGATGCCTGACCAAGCTCCTCTGAGTTGAGTGCCTATTTCTTACACACCTCTTATCCTTTTCTGGACAAGTTTTCTGAATGTTGTGCCTTCAGTCTTGAGAAAACCAGCCAATTGTGATGACAAGCATACAGGGAAAAAGACAGGGGGGAGGTATGACTTGGTGGGAGAGAGGGAGAGAAAGAGGGCAGGGCTCCTGCCATGACCAAATCAGGCTGTTCCTGCTGTGACATTGCATTTAACGTCCAGAATTTGACCTTAACCATGTCTGGGGCACTCTGTGGACCATATACGCTATTGACAGAACGTTTACTCAAATCCTAGTTAAAGTCAAGGCTCCTAGTACAATGTGACCGATGTGAATGCATTTAAAGGATTTTTTTTTAAAATGGATTTTCAGCTCAGGTTTTCTTATGACGTCTGGATGTCCTTTAACTTCACTCTGGCCAGAGTGATGGGTTCTGAACATGGACTTGTGTGCGTTGCTGTGAAAAATTAAGAAGTAAATGAAAACCCCAGGCCCGTGTGGGGAGTGTTGCCACCAGATACCAAGACTGAGGATCAGAGAAGCTGGAAATTCCCTCCTGCCTGGGTATTTGGCCTCCAGCTGTTCCACTTCCCTGTATCATCCTTCTGTTGGGGTTGTGTGCACAGTGTTGCTTGGTTGGTAAGCCGTGTCTGACTCGTTGGGACCCCATGGAATGTAGCCCACCAGGCTCCTCTGTCCATGGGGTTTCCTAGGCAAGAATAATGGAGTGGGTTGTGATTTCCATCTCCAGGGGATCTTCCCAACCCAGGGATTGAACCTGTAGTTCCTGCATTGGCAGGAGGATTCTTTACCACTGAGCCACCAGGGGGAAGTGGGGTTCCCGTAATTTGATGGTAAAACCACAAGAGCCTGAATGCCAGTTCTAGTTCTTAACGACCATTATTAACATCCAAAGGCAAACCTCTGCATGCAGGGGCGTGGTGACCACCTTGGACAGACAGCTCCTGTACCAGTGGGCTCCTAAGGCCAGCTCCGCTCCCACTAGGGAGCTCTCAGCCCAATTTGCCCTGCTTACTTAGCTTGAGACAAGTAACCTTCCAGCTGTTCGGTTTCTCTTTGCAGAGTTTATAGGGTGTGTGGTGGGGGGCAGGGGATTGGGGGTGTTCAGAGTCAGGACTGAGGCTTTAGGGGCCGGTCGGCCCGTGGGCTGTTCAAAGCCGACTTGGACCGAGGCTTCAGCATCACCTGGGTGGACAGGTGGGGCTTGTGCATTTCTGGGAGGAGAAGGGCATGACAGAGGATGAGATGGTTGGATGGCATCACCGACTCAATGGACATGAGTTTGAGTGGACCCTGGGAGTTGGCGATGGACAGGGGGCCTGGCATGCTGCAGTCCATGGCGTCACACAGAGTTGGACACGACTGAACTGAATTGAACTGTGGGGAGGCGGGTGAGGGGTGTTCAGGGTCAGGACTGAGGCTTTAGGGGCTGGCCTGCGGGGGGCTGTTCAAAGCCGACCTGGACCGAGGCTTCCGCATCACCTGCATGAACAAGTGGGGCTCGCGCATCTCTGGAGCCACCCCAGACCCTCTAGAGGATGCTGATGGGTTCTGTCCAGTTTGAGAACCGCCGTGTCCGGGGAACAGGGACCTCCTCGTTGTCCACTGGGTGCTGGGCATCGGGCCCTGGGCGCCCTCGGCTCGCAGGGGTCCCGGGGGAGGGGCGGCGGGCATGCTGGGCATCGGGTCCTGGGCGCCCTCAGCTTGCAGGGGTTCCCAGGGGGGCAGAGAGGGCGGCGTGAGAGCGCCTGGAGCTGCGGGCGGGAAGTCGGGAGCAGGAGGAGGAGCAGGAGGAGGAGTAGAGGAAGTCCCCCGTGGCCACCCCGAGGGGAGGGCGGGACGGTGCCCACAGGGAGCGGGTCAGCCGGCGACAAGCGGGGCC
>NW_011495054.1:8817301-8832430 GCF_000754665.1 Bison bison bison
CTTCTGCCCGGTGCTGCCTGTCTTTCCCTTGCGCTCCATCCTTACATAGTTCCTTACATAGTTCCTGCGGCTGTGCCCCTTTACAACTCCGTCCTCTCCTCAGCTCCCTCTGGGCGCCTTAGTTGGGGAGTGCAGGCGAGTTGCCTTTTTTTTTTTTTTTTTCTGCCCCGGGCACTTAAATTGCCGTTTTCCATGCTCGCTCCCCCTTTTAAGGTCCACCTGGCAGCAAGTAGTGAATTCTGACCCACTTGATTTTCTCTTTGGTACGTGGTGACAGGTCCCACTGGCGGCACTTCATTAAAAGGTTGACATGGGAATCACTTCAAAACGCATGTTGAATGGGTGATTTCAGGCAGAAATTTTGTTTAAATTACCAGCCAAGAACCCGATTGAATTGGCAAGGGTCTTGGTGAGGTCCATACCAAGTTGTAATTTTTTTTTGCTTCAGAAATGATTTATTATTGGTGAAGTAATGAAAGACTTGATTAGTTCATATAATTGGCATTACCTATCATTGGCATTACCCCAGAAAAGGTCATTTATCAGATTAATAGTGAGTTTCAGATAGTGTATCAGAGGATTGGAGCTGGATTCTCCCCACCCCGCCCTTAGCTTCCTTCCTAAATAGCACCATCAGGAGTGGTACAGCAAATGTAGCTCCTTGACGCTTATAGCTCTTCGTGGAATTGATGGTACAATGAGGCATCTTCTTAACGGTGAATTTAAAACTATGTATTTTTGTATATTACTGAAAACTAAAAGTCATTCTCCATTTGAAAGCATCAGCACTTCATGCGTTCTGTGTCTAAGATTGCTTAAATATTACCTTGGCATAAGGGGAAAAAAAATCTTTCTTGTGATGCTGAGTGATCATCAGATTATTTTTCACAAGTCCAGGAGCCTGAGCCCCACGATATAGAAAATATCAGTCCCTGTGTGCTGTTTGTTGTCAAAAGTCAGATTGTGTACATGAAGGTCTGCTTCCTGAATGTTTTTGGCTCGATTGACAGAGGATGAGATGGCTGGATGGCATCACTGACTCGATGGACGTGAGTCTGAGTGAATTCCGGGAGTTGGTGATGGACAGGGAGGCCTGGTGTGCTGCGATTCATGGGGTCACAAAGAGTCGTACACGACTGAACGACTGATCTGATCTGATCTGATCTGTCCTTTTTAGCCCCTGCGTCTGGGTTTTGCAGGGGAGAACCTACTTTGATGAGCAGGAACAGGCAGGAAATGTCAGGAAGAGTGGAAGCCCTTTGGAGCATCGTGAACACAGTGCTCCTGTTCCGGACTTTCACGTGTCCGGAGCTCACTGACAAGCAGTGCTGTTTAAAATTTCTGGCAAATGGAAAGCTAAGTAAAACAGGAACCCTGAGTGAAACCTGAATTTCATTAAAAAAAAAAAAAAACAAAAAAACCTGCATTTCTATAAATGTCATATATAACGCTTACTTTCTTTTCCTCTTTTTCTTCCTTAAGGACAGGGAATCCTAAGTATATAAAGTATCTGTATGTAAAATCAACAAATCTTAACTCATGGACAGTTTTTTTTTTTTGTGGGGGGGGGAGGGGTGACATATACTATTATTAAAATTAGGAACTTGTGTTCATTTTGTTTTTCTTGGTGTTTTGAACTTAATGTGACTTCTGCTTTTTTAATGTCCCTCCTGAGAACATCCTTAGTGCTTAGGGTATCCACTTCCTTGTGTGAAGGCCTTTGTTTTCAGTGACATTCTTTGGTAATGCTCTGTTTAAGGCAGAATTAGTGACAGGCCAGCAGATTTCTCATGACATTTTAGAACTGAGACATAGAAACAGGAGAGTAATTTTAGGAAGCAGCTCTTTAGTAATTGTTATTCTGTTGCTGTTTCTCTCTCTCTCTTTTTTTTTTCTCAAGTAGACTTTTGAATCAGGCCATTGGAACATTCTCCAGAGATTCTAACTTGTTTTGAATTTATCTCAACTGGCTTTACTTTTCTCCTGTGACCATTCACATAGTCACTGCCACTTCTTGTGCTGAGCTAGGATTCTGTACGTTGAGATCATCAGGTAAAACATCTTCACATCTTTCTCCAAGTTGGTGGCTCACCTGCTTGATTTGGGGATGGGGTGGGAGGTTGGGGGATTTCTAGAGCTGGTAAGAAAGTAAATTTCATGTGAAAATGCCTCAGCATCATGACTCAAAAGACTAGTGTGATTTCACTCTTTGGTGAAGGATACAGGTCAGATGTTCTCTGATAAGTTTCTATTTCAGCTTCATTTTGAGGAAAGCTGCGTGGTCACCAGCCGCTGGCATTCCTGAGCGAGACGTTTAGCTTTGTATGTTCAGTTTCTAAATGGGAAGCATAAACCTCGCCATTGGTGTATCCCCAGTGACTCTTTTTTCCAGCTAACTATTTGAAGCCACTGTAGCATTTTGTGTGCTTCCTTATTTCACTTACTTCACTGTTTCCTACAGTTTTGCACAGAGAGACAACAGAACAAAGCAATATCCAGCTAATTTCAATGAAATGAGGAGTGTGCAGTCCCCTGCCTATTACGGGAGAGTCTCAGAAAATGGAACATTCTGCCCAGGGGAGATTTTACTTCTCAGAGATGGCAAAGAGGCAACCATTTTGTTAGGCTGACACGTTATTCAGTTAATGAACCAATGAGTGTAAATCCTGTAAAAGCTGCCTGCTTGTTCAAATTATACAACTGCTTTAGTTTACTGAAACATTTGTTGAGCTAATGTGGTGATAATGGGGTCTATTGGTGACAGGCAGCTGTGACCCATGGACGCTCTGTGTGTGCCCAGTTGAAAACACGCACCTTCAGATGTGTGTGCCAGTTGTTCTATGCCATGTTAGGGAAGAAACATTTAATAGGGACTAATTCAGAAACCAAGGCCTGCAAAGGGTCAGCACCTTAAGCCCTGTAGAGTCGGGGCAGCTTTTCCTCTGGTCTCGTTACTCTCATAATCTTTTCTGAACAGCAGGATTCAGTTGACTTGAGTTGACACATTCTTGCAAGAGGTTCAGTCACAAAATCGATCTCTCTTCCAGAGTTTTATTTCTGTTCAGTGGACATTGAAAATTCAGGCTCATCCATCACAAAACTTGTCCTTTCCAAGTCACGGGAAAGCCTGAAAGCCTTTTAAAGAGCCTTTATAATTTTCTAGAAACATTTTCGACTGTCCTGAAGAAGGTTTGTGGTACTGTTTACTCCATGAATTCAGTGCACGGTTGTAGAGCTGTTTTCCTGAGCCAAGCAAGGCCTGGCCTGACAGCTCTTCCTTCAAGGGGCTTACAAGAGCCAACTGACTAGGAAAAGACCCTGATCCTGGGAAAGATTGAGGGCAAGAGGAGAAGGGAGTGACAGAGGATAATTTGGTTGGATAGCATCCCCTACTCAATGGACGTGAGTTTGAGCAAACTCTGGGAGATAGTGAAGGACAGGGAAGCCTGGTGTGCTGTACTTCATGGGGTCGCAAAGAGACATGACTTAGCAACTGAGCAACAAAACTACAACACAGTCTAGTAGGAAATACACAGGGAGTCGAGAAAGATGTGGACTTCATGTGCAATGCCAGAAGATTCTTTTTAACCTTGGACAGGTAGCACAGAGTGGCCTTTACTATTCTGTTTTCACAGATTACAGTATGCCTGCTCAGTGTTTTACAGTAATTTTTAAAGTATCCCCCTTAAAAAGCTGCCTAGCCATAATATACATAGTAATATGGTACTGTGCACCCATCTGCTTTTAAAGTTATTGTAGGTGCTTGGTCTTGAGAACTAGCTTCGTTTTCTTCTGATGTGGAATGGGATATGTTCTGTAATTTCCCAGCTCCAGTCAGCGAGTGACTGGAGGATGATTTGAAAGATTCCTCTCCATTTGACTTGGAGGGTGTTCTATGCCTGCATGGCCAGCTCTGAACTAGAGTCAGGGTTGAACGAACAAACAGCCTTCAGGAAAAAAGCGCTCATCATTGTCGATAGGAGCATTTCTATGTATGAAGCAGTGTGTGCTGCTTTTTCTCTAAGCTACACTTTCCAAATGTAATTTATTCTGACCTTTCAGCTATTACTTCATTCTTGGTCAAAGTTAATTTGTGCCAGAGACTTGAAGAGGTAAGGGCTGCATGCAGTCAGGAGTTCTTAGAAATAGATGTTCCCTTGCATTCAGTTTGGGGCCCAGAATCTGCCCAAGTCAAGCATTGTAAAAGGCTTATGTCAAGAGCCCAGTTAATGTCTTTGAGTTCAGGCAGTCCCAGCTCTTAGAAGCGATGTGTTTTGAGCCAGCCTCTTAAAAGAACCTCCTCAGTACCCTAAATTGGGCTTCGGCAAACATCTGTTTGGACCCAGTGTCTTCAAGGCTCAAAGAAGGGATGCTTCAGTCTTCAGCAGGTGGATGGCAAGCAGAGTAAGAGATGGGCCAGAGCAGAGAGGACACCCGGGGTCCCTGCAGCCCCGTCAAGCGAGAGGGAAGCTTAAATTCCCCAAGGCAGTGATGTGCTAACCACCATTCACCGAGAGCGCCCCCGCTGCCGGGCAGTTTGCACCTTGAGGGCATGTGTTCCCCACAAGAGTCTTGTCAGGTGATCAGCATCGGCCCCGTCTTCCGAAGAAGCAGGTGCCCAGGGAGGTTGAGGAACCCAGCCCAGGTGACCGCTCACCGTGGCTGAGGCAGGAGCCGGATTCAAGCCCAGGTTTCCCAGAGCCCGGCTGCTTTCCATCATGCTCTGCCATCTCACGCTTCTGGGTGCGGATTCAGCCAGCTGCCAGGGCAGCATTGGAAAGTCAGGACCATCCTCAGAGACTGATAGAGAACAGCTATTCCTCTGGGACCTGAGAAATCGGTAATTATGACTAAGTGAATAAGCAGTTTCTGCCTTATTTCCCAGGAGGAGCTCGGGGGGTTAAATGCCTGTTCTGTTTAACACGAGAAGTGCGATCTCACTGCTGTTAATGAGAAATTGTATAATAATAGACCGCCTCACCCTCTGGCCGCCCAACAGGATTTCTGTCTCTGTTATCATTTAGAGAAAAGGGCAGCCCAGGCTGCCCACTCTCCCCCTCCTGCTCCCCCCTCCCCCGCCCCCAATTTTTTTCCTTTTCCGGGAAAAGGATAAAAGGAACAAAACTGTCTTTTTGGCTTTATTTGCAATAAAAATCACTTTCTCATTCAAATAATCTTCCTCTGTTAGAAAACTGTCTTTGAAGACAGCTGTAGGTGAAAATGCATTTTCTGTGCCTGATGGTCTGTCCTTGTTTTCTGGACATGGGCGGTGGGGAAGTGGAAACGATGAACCTGGCAACTCTGGCTTTCTTGCTGTCAAGTCATTTGCCTGCAAAGTCATTTGCATGCTGATGAGGCTGTGTGATCCGGAGCCACCGCTGCCTCTCCTCTTTTTCACTTCTTTATCTTTCTCTGTTTTTACTGAAAGAAAAGAAAGTGCAAGTGCAAGTCCCTCAGTCGCATCCAACTCCTTGGGACCCCATGGACGATATAGTCCATGGAATTCTCCAGGCCAGAACACTGGAGTGGGTGGCCTTTCCCTTCTCCAGGGGATCTTCCCAAGCCAGGGATCCAATCCAGGTCTCCCGCATTGCAGGTGGATTCTTTACCAGCTGAGCCACAGGGAAGCCCAAGAACACTGGAGTGGGTAGCCTATCCCTTCTCCAGGGGATCTTCCTGACCCAGGAATTGAACCGGGGTCTCCTGCATCACAGGTGGATTTTTTTACCAACTGAGCTATGAGGAAAGCCCCCTGGTTTTATTACCGATTAGAATTTAGAACCCTGGGGCCTTTTTGGATTGCTGTGTGGGTCTGAAGGAGAAGAGGGTGTCAGAAGACCAGATGGTTGGATGGCATCACCAATGCGACGGACATGAACTTGGGCAAACTTCGGGAGATGGTGAGGGCCAGGCTGGTGTGCTGCAGTCCAGAATGGGGCTGAGAAGAGTCGGATGTGACTGGGCGACTGAACAACAATGGGTCGGAACTGCAGCAAGCTCCTCCTCTCCTCTAAATATTTCTCCTAATTTTGGAAATCTTTTGGGTCACCTGTGCTTCAGCTTCAGTGTGAAGCCAAAGCACATTTGTGGTACTATAATTTTATAAGATAGTAAAGAAAAAGCCCATTAGAGAACACAGTGAAGATATTTTTGCAGTTCATCTATTTTGTGCCTGGTGGTTTGTAAGAGTCAGCCTTGGCCCAGCCTTGGACTTGTACTCTTGTTCTCTCCCATTTCCTTCTTCCAGGGTTTCGAGAGCAGGAAAAACTGATTATGTGAAAGTCGCCTGGCCAGACCTTCATCCTCAGTGAACTCGAAGGCCAGCTGTCCTTATCGCTGGGCCCTCATTTTCCTGTGCCCTCCCTCCTACCTGCCATATTGTCCAAGGAGAGAAAGTTCTAGACTAGGAAGTACAGCCCTGATTCCACTGGCAGTTTGCCACAGGCCCTTCTTACATCACTTAATATCAGTGTATGCAGTTTCCCCATCTGTGCAATATGATATCTGTTCTTTTCTGATCACAAACTGTCCCCCAAGTCTCTGTCTTTTTAGAGCATTTTCTATCCATACATTTGTGAGCAGGAGAGAACATTCATTTCAAACACAGAGAACGCAAGAGAAAGAAGAGTGAAAGAAATGTGAAAAGATAGTTTTTCTTTATTTACACCCTGTGGTTGTGGTTGGGATTATACACAAGACAAGACATAACACCCTTAAAAAAGTACAAAACGGTAGCGGATAAAGGCTGTGTTGCATGGAGACTGTGGACAGCGGCTGGGCTTGGAAGGCAGGACTTCTGGAAAGTTGCGTTGTTGACCCCAGTAGGTGAATTTCTCAGGTTTCTCCTCAGTGTTCTTCCTCCAGCTGTTTGTGGCAGTGCTGTTTGTCTAGAACCTTCTGCTCACTGTGCCTTGCTTGGTTCTTTTCCTTTCTTTCCTTCTTCTCCCTTTTTTCTTCTCTCCCTCTCTTCCCTCCGTTTTCTTCCATCCATCCATCCAATAGGCTCTGGACTATGTTGGCTTCAGTACCTAAGAGTTCATAAGTGAGCCATTCTTAAAAAATAGATAATTTAGCAATTGAGAGAGTTGACATCCTCAGAAAGTCTTTGTGTCAGTAAAATGAACCAAAAATCATAATCTGAAAGCAGCTGGCTTCAGTACGTTGAGCATAAGGTGATGCATTCTCGTCTTCCTCAGACATCCACAGATACATGTTAATAACCTAGCGTTGTCGTAGCTCCTGTTTGAAAAGATCTTGGAGGGCGTCCAGTCTAGTCCTGCGTTGGGAGGGCTACCTCCCTCTCCAGCATCCAGCCAGGGTCATCTCTGGGAGCATCTCTGGAAGAGATGTGTCAGAAAGCGCTTTCTCTCTTTTTCTCCCCCAACGGGATATATATATTTTAATTGGAGGATTGTTGCTTTACAATGTTGTGTTAGTTTCTGCAACAGCGTGAATCAGCTCTATGCATACATGCATCCTCTCCCTCTGGGGAGCCTCCCTCCCACCACTGGGGAGCCTCCCTCCCACCGCTCCCCCCACCCTTTTATTTTCATAGGATTTTTTTTTTAATTGAAGTATAATGGAAAGCTCTCTTGTAATTCATCCTGTGCACAGATCGCTCTTGCTCCTTTCGTGATCCTGCAAAACAAGTTTAATTCATTTGCAAAGTAGTAGATCTTCAGTCTCTTGAATGCAGCTACCTCAGCCCCCGTGGCTGCTGTGGGGAACTGACTTATTGCCTTTAGTTGTTCCTCACGTCACGCTGAAGCCTGCCCGCTGCTCTGTAATCTACACTCATCAGTCTGAATATTACCTACCAGAGTAGAATATTAAAATTTATGAAGACGAAAAAGGTATCTGCAAAATTACTGTAATAAATACGGTGATGGCAGAGCTGTTAAATCCAACATCAAGTGTATGATTGAGTCC
This sequence comes from Bison bison bison, assembly GCF_000754665.1. NCBI lineage: Eukaryota > Metazoa > Chordata > Mammalia > Artiodactyla > Bovidae > Bison > Bison bison. The sequence goes on from NW_011495054.1 coordinate 8,825,231, forward strand.
CCCTGAAAGTTCCATTACAGGGCGAACATTTTTGGTCCCGTGAATGATTCTTAAATTTCATTTTACTGGTTTGGTTAGGGGATCGGTTGTTTCCATAAACGGTCAGAGTTTGGAAGCTAAGCGTGGGCTCCCCGAGTATTGTGACAGTGACTGCCTTTGACCAGTGCTGAGTGCCTGGCATTGTCTATTTCTCAGATAATCATAGGCTAAACTATTTCAGGAAGAAACTGAGCTTCCATTAAGCTGAAAAGATCCATCTCCTGAGGGTTAGAGAATGTTTGTTTCATGTGTTCAAAAATTGACAACTCTGTTAGCTGGGGAAGCAGCAAGTTTCTTTATTTTCAGCCAGAAAACTTTCTTGCATGACACGTTCGTAGTGTTTGTATTTTGTGTCATTAGGTCAGTCCATTGCTCTTTATTTAGAAAGATGACTGGTGATATTTCCAGGTCATTTCTTCTACATCTTCTGTATCTGTATTGCTTTTGATAAAGATTTAAGTTAAAAATGAACTGAGATGTGAAGGCATTTGCACAGCTGTTAAATACTGTAGGCTTTCATTTTGCATCATGAAAATGTCTTAAGGCATCTGTGACATTTTCAATAGATCTTCTTTTAAAAATACAGGGCTTTTTTTCTTCTTCTTCTATTTTTTGGCCTCTCCGTGCAGCATGTGGGATCTTAGTTCTCTGACTAGGGATCGAACCTGTGCCCCCTGCAGTGGAAGCAAGATGTCTTAACTTCTGGACTGGCAGGTAGGTCTCCCAAATATGAGGCTTTTGGTGGTGGGGTGGGGGATCTGTACCACATGTAGAAAGAAACTCATCCTAATAGAAAAGGTCAGGGGACTTTCATCTTTAAAAGGCCTTGCTGTTTTCAGCTACACATGCTGATTCTTTCCTCCTATTATAATGACACCCTGCGTGGGAAAGGGATTACACGGTGGATCTTGCCACTGCAACCCTGAGTACAGAATAGAATGGAGAGTTGGCTCTGCTCCCTTGTTGTGTTCCATTTTGGAAGCACTGCCTTCTCTTTTGTTGCCAGTGGCCGTGGAAGAAAACATTATTTTATCAAAACACCCCTCTAGAATTGAGCTAGAAGAGAAAGGTGTTCTCTGCACAATAGCAGTTTCTAAGCAAAGGGTGAGAGGATGCTTATGCTAATGAAGAAAGTGAAATTGAAGTGTTAGTAGTAGCTCAATCATGTCTGACTCTTTGCGACCCTATATACTATAGCCTGCCAGGCTCCTCTGTCCATGGAATTCTCCAGGCAAGAATACTGGAGTGGTTGCCATTTCCTTCTTCAGGGGATTGTCCTGACTCAGGGATCAAACCTGAATCTCTTGCATTTCAGGCAGATTCTTTACCATCTGAGTCATCAGAGAAGTGCCCCCCCCCCAAAAAAAAAACCCATCAAAAACCTGTTGAGACTTTTGTATTCAGGGATTTCTTAAGGTTTAACCATTTGGTTGATTGTTTAATTCCATGTGGAAAACCGGGCAGCACCTTCATGTTTCCGTCCTTTAAATAAAGTGTCTTGCTTGACAGGGGATTGACGTGTCAAATTATTAAGAAAAAATAATCCAAGTTACTCTGTAAGAGAAGCTTATTTTCTCTGGCTGTGTCCTGCCAGAAAGATCTGATGAAGTAGCTGATGCATACTCCTTTGTGTAAGATCACAGTTTTAAGGTAAACATTCTGGCCCTATGGGTATCTCACGACTCCCTGGCATGGGGTAGGTGGCAAGAGAACAGTAGAAAAAGCCAGACTCTAGTTTTGAGGGGCCTCAGTGGTCCTAACCTGATAAAATTCTTTCTCCACTCTTAAGAGACATTCTCCTAAACTAGGGTGTGAACCGGATTAGAATTAATTACACTGATCCTGATGGGAGATCTACTTGTTGGGCTTATCAGTTAGGTTTGAACACGTTATCTTATTAAACCCAATGACGTCTGTTCATCTGTTTCACGTTTATGCAAGAGATTTGAATTTAGATTAAAAAAAAAAACCTGCATTAATGCTTGTGTATAGTGCTTTGCAGTTTTACATGTATTGGATCTTTCTTGTTAGCTTTTCAAGTTGTCCTCTGTAGTCGGTAGACAGTTGAGAAAGGAAAAAGACAACTACTTGAGACATGTCACGTGGAGACATTGAGGAGGGTACTGTGTCTGGAGGGACAGCTGGTGCTCTCCTCAGACACCAGGGTCTTTCCTGTGGTCCCAGGGGTGGTCTTCCGCCTGCAGACTCAGAAACTGGATTCTGTCATCGCAGAGTCTCTCTCTGCCTCCTGATGTGAAGTTCACATCCATAAGCCGAGTTGGGCCCAACTAACACCTTCTCTTTTTCAAGGCCGGTGGTTCTTATTTAAAGACCCCTTGGAGAATCTGATGAGCTAGAGGCTCCCCCTCCCCCACCCCAAAATGCACGGACTCACCTGGTTGATTCATCTCAAAAGCTCCACTGTAGCTGGAGTGTCAGATTGATATTCAGCGCTGGCTGTCAAGGAGCCTGGCTGGCCGAAGGCCCTGTGACCCGAGCGTCCCCTCTGGAAGGCTGCCCCTGTGGATGTGGTGCAGACGCAGGCAGCACAGGCCGGTGGCCGGAGGGCTCAGAAGGTCTGGCCCCTGGCTCGGCAGCCACGGGAGCCGGGACCAGGTCGTTTCTCCAGAGTGGCTTTACCCTGGGTGTGAAATCCGTGAGTACCCTGAGGGTGAGACGCCCCGTCCACACTTCCACGTTTCCTGTTCTGACTGGTGCCAGGCCTCCACTGGAGTCATAGCACAGTTGCTGAAGCCGCAGCTAAGGCTTGCTAGCCGAGGAGCCTCGGGCATTTCTCTGCCCTTTGTGTTATGCCTTGATTTAAAATTTTCATTCTCCAAGGGCAAGCTTTTTCCCTTATTTCCACATTCTGGGAACCGGCTCCACAATACTCAGCATCCCCATTTGAGGAGAAAGTCCAGGTTCAGAGTGACGGTAACAGCTCAAGATCACCTTGGTAGCAAATGGCGCAGTTGAGCCTCAGTTCAAATTCTGTGCGTTTTAATGGACACCCACAGACTACCTTCTGCCACATGAATCTTCTAAACAAAGAAGGTTCTCGGGTTTGGGTAGAGGAACATTGTCAATTTCAGACTTCAGTAACACAGTTTGGAAATTCGTTGTCTTCATTCAATCTGGAGGTCAACTGCTGGGATCTGATGAGATGCTGCTCCAGTAGTTACATATCCTTTGACCGGAGATGTTGAGTTAATCAGAAGTATATGCATATTTCCTGAAAAAGTGAGATGTCATAAATTTCATGTTAAATAATAGGACACTTATTACTAGTGATGACACTTTTAAATTCAGAATAGCTACATGTCAGGGGTTCATGATACTTTCTTAACCCCGAACACATTTTCTTCATTTCCGATGCACCCTTATTTCAAAAAGCAAAATTAAAATTCACATCTCTGCCTGTCAGTAGGTAAATGGGGATCCTCAGCTTGAAGACACTTGTCGGGTACTTGAGATGCATTAAAGATTTTTTTGTTACATTGATGAATCTTGTTAGTGGTAGCTTCTAAATTATGACAGAAAGTTAATGGAACAGGTTGCCTATGTAACCTTCAGAAAGGTCATTGAGCTTACATGGGGATGGAACTCTTTGTCAGGGACACTTCAGCGAGTCCATCTAGAGCTCACCTTCTTCGCCTGGTGATGTGTGTTCAGCTCTTCCTTGTCAGTAATGTAGAGATGGGACTTCCCTGGTGGCTCAGTAGTAAAAAACCTGCCTGCCAATGTAGGAGACGTGGGTTTGGTCCCTGGGTTGGGAAGATCCCCTGGAGAAAGAAATGGCAACCCACTCCAGTATTCTTGCCTGAGAAATCCCATGAACAGAGGATTCTGGTGGGCTACAGTCCATGGGGTCGCAAAGAGTCAGACACGACTGAGCAACAAACAACAACAAAATTCCTAGTTGATCATGAGAGATTCATCTTCATGGAGGACTTGCAGCAAATCAAGAGGAAATTGCAGAAAATCAGAAGAAATGAAAGAATTAGGGGAAAAAAACAACCCATCATTTTGCAACTTTTGCTGAAAGTCGATTTAAGTAAAGATCATCAGTGTATGAAACCATTAAATGAAAGGTTGATGGGGGAATTTTAAATGGAGAGGTCAGACTTTCAGACTTTACCAGTTAGTGAATTTTCACCTCACTAATGTTGGGGCTCAGGACAGGCCAACCCCCAAATGGGCCAAAGTGATATATCGATTATTTTGAATTAAGATTACTTAAGAAACAACCACTGTAAGAAAGACACTCTGACCCTCCTTTGTGGCCCTGAGAGCAGAAAATAAATCTCGCAGGTGAAAGGTACCCTCCCGCCACTGAGGGAGACAGACAGCCCTTATCACCAGAGACAGAGCCCAGGCTGAGAAGGCCGTGTGAACAAGCCTTGTTTCTTCCTTGCTAATTCACTACCCTAAGCTCAGATCTCTTTCAGGTATTCACAAATGTATTGTTTCTTTGTGTAAAAGGTATAAAAGCTGACAGCTTTGATCATTTCTTTAGGTCCTGTTGCTATGAGACCTCTGTACGTGTGAATTAAATTTGTGTGTGTGTGTGTGTGTTTTTTTTCTCCTGTTACTGTGTCTTGCATCCATTTAATTATCAGACCAGCCAAAAGAACTCAAGAGAGGAGGGGCGGAAACGTCCTCCTTTCCAGCCCTGTGTCTCCTGATATGAGGCAGCCTGAAGATGGTGTAGTGAACAGTCCTTCCCTCAAAGATGGACCTGAATGTATCCAAGTCTTCAGAGCTGACTTGCAGCATACAGGAAATGCGGAGACAGAGGAACACATTGAGTGATTTTATGAGGACACAAACAACGTGTCCAGGTGGGGGCCATCCTTCAGGACTACCGTCCTGGTCTCCTCAGGAAGTCACTGGCATGAAGATGACAAGTGACTGGTGGGGATGGAGGGGCAATCGAGGGTAAAACAGAATTAACAGATAATGATCAAATGAATGTGCAGATCTTGATCTGATCTTGATTCAAACCTAACTGGGCTTCCCACATGGTGCAGTGCTAAAGACTCTCCCTGCCAACGCAGGAGACACAAGAGATGTGGGTTTGATCCTTGGGTCAGGAAGATCCCCTGGAGTAGGAAGTGGCAACCCACTCCAGTATTCTTGCCTGGAAAATTCCATGGACAGAGGAGCCTGGTGGGCTACAGTCCATGAGGTCAGACATGACTGAGCACTGCACTGTACTTCAAACCCGGCTCTACAGAAGACACCTCTGAGAGAATCCTGGAAATTTGATTTAGGAAATGGGTATTAGATCTTCAGGAATTATTGTGATTTCCAGAGTGGGGTTGGGAAGAGACAACGGACCCTGTTTATGGAAGGAAAGTTTCTGTAATTTTCAGAAATGCAGGTGGAAGTAGTAAAGGTAAAATGATACGCAGTCTGAGATTTGCTTTTAAATGCTTAAAAAAAAAAAAAAAAAGAAAAGTGAGGGTGAGAATGGAAGCCAGCTAAAATCTTAACAGCTGTCCACAGGGTGTTGACTGATGGGTCATGGGCGTTCACACTACCGGTCTGTACTTTTGCACGTTTGAAAAATTTTACAAAAGGTTTTAAAAACAAGGGTAGATGACTCCGTGTGAGGATCACGACTGTCTTCGGATCGGGCTGGTGATAGCCTCGTGATGTCCCGGTGTCACGTGTTACCAGCGCTGGTGACAGGTATCACTTCCTATGACGCACTCTACGGAGACTCTAAATGTCCTGCATCTCAAAGAACAGCCGATGAGCGCTGTGAAAACTGCATTAGATGACTCGAGAAGAGGCTCCGTGGCACTGATTTCAAAGATACGGGTAGAGTCGTAGTGAGTTCATTTGCAGCCAGAGTTCTGACTAATCCAAGTCCTTGTGGATGAATTTACAACCTTTGGATCAGAAGACTTCTCACTGGAGGATGACGGGGGAAAAAAAAGATGCAAAAATATCCAAGAGAGAAAACATGTTAAGACACGAAACTTTAGAAAATGATTTACCCGTTTACTCACTGAAGACAAGACGATTTCACCGAACCTCATTCAGTTATGAGTATCTATTAAATCATAGTTCTGATGTTTACATTTAGCAGGAAAAAAATGACAGCCCATGCTGTTTAAGATGGTCTACCCTTGAAGCATGCATTCCATGCCTAATGAGACTCTGTAATGTGATTCTCTGTCACTGAGATTACTTGAACACATTTCTATATTTAAATTACATGAATATTAATTTGTCAGAATAATTTCTTTAAAATAAATGTTTTGTAATGCATTGCTCTAAACCAGACCTCACCAACTAATTACCAGTAAGACTAGTATGAAGAAAAATAAAACTTAAGTCAGAGCAAGTCTGGATAAATGGTGTGGCGGGGGGTGGGGGTTACAAGGTATTTCTAGATTGGAAGACTCAGTATTGAAAAGATGTCAGTTCAGTTCAGTCACTCAGTCGTGTCCAACTCTTTGCGACCCCATGAATCACAGCACACTAGGCCTCCCTGTCCATCACCAACTCCCGGAGTTCACTCAGACTCACGTCCATCGAGTCAGTGATGCCGTCCAGCCATCTCATCCTCTGTCCGTCCCCTTCTCCTCCTGCCCCCAATCCCTCCCAGCATCAGAGTCTTTTCCAATGAGTCAACTCTTCACATGAGGTGGCCAAAGTACTGGAGTTTCAGCTTTTGCATCATTCTTTCCAAAGAAATCCCAGGGCTAATCTCCTTCAGAATGGACTGGTTGGATCTCCTTGCAGTCCAAGGGACTCTCAAGAGTCTTCTCCAACACCACAGTTCAAAAGCATCAGTTGTTCGGCACTCAGCTTTCTTTATAGCCCAACTCTCACATCCATACATGACTACTGGAAAAACCATAGCTTTGACTAGACGGACCTTTGTTGGCAAAGTGATGTCTCTGCTTTTCAATATGCTATCTAGGTTGGTCATAACTTTTCTTCCAAGGAGTAAGCGTCTTTTAATTTCATGGCTGCAGTCACCATCTGCAGTGATTTTGGAGCCCAGAAAAATAAAGTCTGACACTGTTTCCACTGTTTCCCCATCTATTTCCCATGAAGTGATGGGACTGGATGCCATGATCTTCGTTTTCTGAATGTTGACCTTTAAGCCAACTTTTTCACTCTCCTCTTTCACTTTCATCAAGA
>NW_011495054.1:8832530-8833502 GCF_000754665.1 Bison bison bison
AGTCACCATCTGCAGTGATTTTGGAGCCCAGAAAAATAAAGTCTGACACTGTTTCCACTGTTTCCCCATCTATTTCCCATGAAGTGATGGGACTGGATGCCATGATCTTCGTTTTCTGAATGTTGACCTTTAAGCCAACTTTTTCACTCTCCTCTTTCACTTTCATCAAGAGGCTTTTTAGTTCCTCTTCACTTTCTGCCATAAGGGTGGTGTCATCTGCATATCTGAGGTTATTGATATTTCTCCCGGCAGCCTTGATTCCAGCTTGTGCTTCCTCCAGCCCAGCATTTCTCATGATGTACTCTGCATAGAAGTTAAATAAGCAGGGTGACAATATACAGCCTTGACGTACTCCTTTTCCTATTTGGAACCAGTCTGTTGTTCCATGTCAAGTTCTAACTGTTGCTTCCTGACCTTCATACAAATTTCTCAAGGGGCCGGTCAGGTGGTCTGGTATGCCCATCTCTTTCAGAATTTTCCACAGTTTATTGTGATCCACATTGTCAAAGGCTTTGGCATAGTCAGTAAAGCAGAAGTAGATGTTTTTCTGGAACTCTCTTGCTTTTTCGATGATCCAGCGGATGTTGGCAATTTGTTCTCTGGTTCCTCTGCCTTTTCTAAAACCAGCTTGAACATCAGGAAGTTCACGGTTCACATATTGCTGAAGCCTGGCTTGGAGAATTTTGAGCATTACTTTACTAGCGTGTGAGATGAGTGCAATTGTGCGGTAGTTTGAGCATTCTTTGGCATTGCCTTTCTTTGGGATTGGGATGAAAACTGATCTTTTCCAGTCCTGTGGCCACTGCTGAGTTTTCCAAATGTGCTGGCATATTGAGTGCAGCACTTTCACAGCATCATCTTTCAGGATTTGAAATAGCTCACCTGGAATTCCATCACCTCCACTAGCTTTGTTCGTAGTGATGCTTTCTAAGGCCCACTTGACTTCACATTCCAGGATATCTGGCTCTATGT
>NW_011495054.1:8833602-8874711 GCF_000754665.1 Bison bison bison
CATCACCTCCACTAGCTTTGTTCGTAGTGATGCTTTCTAAGGCCCACTTGACTTCACATTCCAGGATATCTGGCTCTATGTGAGTGATCACACCATCATGATTATCTGGGTCATGAGGATCTTTTTTGTACAGTTCTTCTGTGTATTCTTGCCACCTCTTCTTAATATCTTCTGCTTCTGTTTGGTCCATACCATTTCTATCCTTTATCGAGCCCATCTTTGCATGAAACGTTCCCTTGGTATCTTTGATTTTCTTGAAGAGATCCCTAGTCTTTCCCATTCTGTTGTTTTCCTCTCTTTCTTTGCATTGATCGCTGAGGAAGGCTTTCTTATCTCTTCTTGTTATTCTTTGGAACTCTGCATTCAGATGCTTATATCTTTCCTTTTCTGCTTTGCTTTTTGCTTCTCTTCTTTTCACAGCTATTTGTAAGGCTTCCTCAGACAGCCATTTTGCTTTTTTGCATTTCTTTTCCATGCGGATGGTCTTGATCCCTGTCTCCTGTACAATGTCATGAATCTCATTCCATAGTTCATCGGGCGCTCTATCTATCAAATCTAGTCCCTTAAATCTATTTCTCACTTCCACTGTATAATCATAAGGGATTTGATTTAGGTCATACCTGAACGTTCTAGTGGTTTTCCCTACTTTCTTCAATTTAAGTCTGAATTTGGCAATAAGGAGTTCATGATCTGAGCCACAGTCAGCTCCTGGTCTTGTTTTTGTTGACTGTATAGAGTTTCTCCATCTTTGGCTGCAAAGAATATAATCAGTCTGATTTCGGTGTTGAACATCTGGTGATATCCATGTGTAGAGTCTTCTCTTGTGTTGTTGGAAGAGGGTGTCTGCTATGACCAGTGCATTTTCTTGGCAAAACTCTATTAGCCTTTGTCCTGCTTCATTCCTACTCCAAGGCCAAATTTGCCTGTTACTCCAGGTGTTTCTTGACTTCCTACTTTTGCATTCCAGTCCCCTATAATGAAAAGGACATCTTTTTTGGGTGTTAGTTCTAAAAGGTCTTGTAGGTCTTCATAGAACCATTCAACTTCAGCTTCTTCAGCATTACTGGTTGGGGCATAGACTTGGATTACTTGGCATTTAGCACGGGCGGCTGCGACCGGTGCCCTTAGCGTGGCCGAGAGGAGCTACCCCACGTCCAAGGTCAGGTGTGGCGGCCGGGAGGAGCTACCCCACGTCCGAAAAGATGTCAGTTCTCTTCAAATTAACCTTATCACAATCCAGATCTGAATGAGAATTTTAAAGAATGTGATAAGCTTGTCTTCATTCATCTAGAAGAGATAAGTGGGAAAAAGTGACCAGGAGAATAGTGGGGATCTGCTTTAGCATCACGAGACATTGCTGTGGGAATTAAAACCCCGTGGTCTTGTTTCAGGCACAGACACATACATGGCGGAGAATGCAGGATCATGTGTATGTGCATATTTATATTCATCTCTATAGCAGAACTTGAATTTGGCTTATGAGCAAAGGTGGCATTTTGAGTCTGTTGGGGAAAGGATTGTGTGTGATAGCTGATCATTGGATCAAGTCCACATTGTACGCACACGCAAAAGTTCCCCAGTGTTTAATGAGATAATCATAAAAATTATTAAACATAGAAAAATGTGAGAGAAAATATTTTTATTATTCTGGAGTATAAAGGGCTGTCCGAGGCAAACCCCCAAACCTGGAAACCATCAAGGAGAAAATGAGTACAAGAGTCAGATGAAGTTCTCATGTGACGAGTGGCATCATGTGCCAAACTAGAAGATGAGGAGTCAATGAATTCCCGTCATTGGTCTTATACGGAGAATATTTTAGTTTGTAGATCTGTTTGCCTGGAGAGTGCTCGGTCACTAATGTTCTTGCCTGGTTCACGTTCTCTTAGGGAAGTGGGGGCAGGGAGGCACCGCAATTCGTGTCCAAGTCAGCATTTTTGCCAGTTATAGAAACAGCATATCATCTGTCAGTCCTTAGAAAGGAAGTGTATGCTTTAAAAAAAAAGAAACTTTGAAGAGCTAGACATTAATGTCAAGGGTGGTAAATTAGGTATTCTCGCTTAGTTAGAAAAATAAGTGAATCCAAAAGTGGAGGCTCTGTGCTGTCTGGCATTTTCTCTCCGTGTGTGTTTCTTACCCGCCGCTGTCCTTTGTCCATTTCCTTCGGTTATTCGGTGCAGGCAGGCATGGTTTATCAGCTGCTGCACAGGTAGCCCCGTTGCTTTCTCTGTCACCGCATCTTGGCCAGGGCCCCCCAGGGTCTGGAGACTAGCTCTGCTGCCCTGGACTCTGTAGCCCCTGTGACTGTCCCTGTTGACGCCACAGGGACCCTGCTTTGTCACACTGCATCGAGGCTCCCTGCTCACCCCGCTGTCACCCTTCTAGACATGGCCCCCTTCAGGGCAGAGACGCGTGGGACTCACTGTGCATTCTGAGTGTCATGGGGCTTGGCTCCTGGAAAGGACACACTGCCTGTTTTGAATGAATGAGTGATTAAATGAGCAGGGGATGGATATGGAGGTGTGTATATTTCCAAGCACATTGTGGGGAATGAAACAGCCTTGCCGCCCGACACACAGTGGAGACTGGAGTTGAGAGGGCGTGCCTCTGCAGGGCTTGGGGAAGGCCAGTGACCCCGACCTGAGTCCTGGAGGATGAGCAGAAGGCTTCCATGCGAGGAGAGTGGGAATGGCATTTACAGAATTACTCAGCAGTGAAGAAATCCTGCGTGGCTGCTGTGTGAGGTCACAGGGAAGGTGTGGTTGATGAGGTCACCTGGGCCTCTTTGGACATGTTCCCCATGAGGTGCTGAGGAGTATGGACCGTGGGCAGGATGTGAGGCCCTTAGGGTCTTTTCATGTATTTATTTTATTGAAATATAGTTGATTTACAATGTTGTGTTAATTTTCGCTGTATGGCAATGTGAATCACTTATGTGTGTGTGTATATATATACACACACACATTCTTTTTCATATGCTTTTCCAGTATGGTTTATCCCAGGATATTGAATATAGTTCCCTGTGCTACACAGTAGGACCTTGTTTATCCATCCTATAAATAACGGTTGGCATCTGCCAATCCCAAGCGCCAGTTCTTCCCACCCCGACACCCTCCCCCTTGGCAACCGTAGTCAGCTCTCCTGTGTCTGTGGGTCCGTTTCTGTTTGGTAGGTAAGTTCATTTGTGTGTCATATTTTAAATCCCACGTATACGCGGTGCCATATGGTATTCGTCTTTGTCTGACTTACTTCACTTAGTATGATGGTCTCTAGGTCCGTCCATGTTTCTGCAGATGGCATTGTTTCCTTTCTATGGCTGAGTAGTATTCCATCATATGCGTGCACCACATCTTCTTTATCCGTTCATCTGCTGATGGACGTTTAGGTTGTTTCCATGTCTTGGCTGTTGTGAGTAGTGCTGCTTTGCATTAGGATCTTTTAAATGAGATAATTCCATAAAAAATTAATCTTGGAAACCAGGAGGATGCCCTCGACCCTCCTACAGATTCTCCTTGGCTCCTGTCTTCCTATTCTCTGATGCTTATTTCACATAGAAATAAGCATCCTAATGGGATGCTTAGGATGAAGCTGCTTCTGTATCATTGCTGATGCAAAAGTATTTTGAGAAACAGATTAATGGATTCTAAAATGATTATTGTAACTAATTTGAAGAAACAGTTTAGATCACAAAGTTTTGGTAGCTTTAATTAGGTAAACTTGATTGACCCCATAAATTTGTCCGTCTTTCAAATTATATCTGTTCAGGTGTGGCTTTTGTATATGATTTTTTCTTTTTGGTCAGTGAAATTCAGTTATGTTTAGTGTCACTTAACATCAGGTAATATATTGCAGAAGAAAGGCAACTAAAAACAGGATATGGACTGTCAAAATATGGGAGGAGAAAACACAAAGGAATTCACATTTAGCTTAATTGGCTTGTGGTCTCCTGGATATAGATCATCTCACATGCACTAGTACTATGCAGATTATATGCAAGACTTTTTGCCCAAGATCTGGTGAACTGGGGAACCTTGGGAGGAGTTGACAGTCTGCTATACCAGATACTTTTAAAGACCCCTCAAAGTTTAGGGGGCTTCCCCAGTGGCTCAGTGGTGAAGACTCCACCTGCAGTGCAGTAGAGCTGGGTTTGATCCCTGGGTTGGGAAGATCCCCTGGAGAAGGAAATGGCAACCCGCTCCAGTATTCTTGCCTGGAGAATCCCATGGACAGAGGAATCTGGTGGGTCATAGTCCACGGGGTCGCACAGAGTTGGACACACCTGAAGCAACTGAGCACACGCATCAGAGCCTGTATCTGGCAGAGTTTGGTGGTTTTAAATCTAGTGGTAGTCTTCCTTGTGTTTTGGATAATGTTGCTCCATTTCCAGTATTTAATGAACAGTTAGTGGAAAATGTTTGGTAACTACATGTGAAAGAAAGCAGTTTTCTTTCAGGGGAATTGAATCTTAGTGTAACTGCTTAGTCATCTTATCTTAAAAAAAAAAATTCTGCCTTTTAGGTTTCTTGATGGTCATAATTTTAACAACTCTTATTTGGGTGGTGCTTCTAACAAAGCCGGTTTGCCTGGCCTTCACAACTGCCTTATGTATAACCCCTTTTAGGTGATGTGTTACAGAATATTTGAAATACTTGTTTAGATGCATTTGGCTTTGAACATCAGAACAGAACAGAAGTCAGCTTCACATAGAATATAGAGATTTTCAATAATGAGAGAGATATATAGCTGTCCTTTGGCCAGGAGAGAGCAGATATCTGGTCCTTAGTAGTAGAAAAATTCTTTAAAATATGATATAATATTTATTGCTGGAGTAGGTTGCCATTTCCTTCTCCAAGGGATCTTCCTGACCCAGGGACTGAACCCAGGTCTTCTTCTTTGCAGGCAGATTCTTTACCATCTGGGCCACTAGGGAAGCCTTTTTATTTCTATAGTAGGACCCCAATAGGTTATGATAGGTAAGGCTGGTATATTACCAACAAATTGATATTAAAATAAAAAAAATTATACTTCCAGTTGGGATAGTATTATACATAGTAAATATCTATGCTTTATTTTGATGAGGAGGTATCTGAAGGCCATATTTTGATATTTTTAAACTATCTCGGAACTTCCATGGTGTCCAGTGATTAAGACTCCATGCTTCCCCTGCAGGGACGTGGGTTCAACCCCTGGTCCAGGGAGCTCAGTTCCCATATGCTGTGCAGGGTGAAGCAAAAATAAGTAATAAACTTTCTGTAATGAAACGTTCAAACATCCACAAGAAAGAATCATACTAGAGAGTCCTGTTAGTCACGTCATCAGCATAAAGTCAAGTATGGATGAAAAGGACTCCTAATGAATAAGACATTCCTATCACTTAGGGGATCCCACAGGCTTTAGGAGCTCTGTGCCAAGAACCAGGAGAGAGACCAGCTGTGTGTGTGTGTGTGTGTGTGTGTGATTTTATTTATTTTGGGCTTCTCTCTAGCTGTAGAGCGCGGAGGCTGCTCTCTAGCTGCAGTGCGCGGGTCTCTCACTGTGGTGGCTTCTCCTGTTGCAGAGCACAGGCTCTAGGGCGGGGACTCGGTACTTGCAGCTCCCTGGCCCTAGAGCACAGGTGCAGTAGTTGGGCACACGGGCTTTTGCTCAGCAGCATGTGGAATCTTCCTGGATCAGGGATCAAACCCATATCTCCTGCATTGGCTGGCAGATTCTTGACCACTGAGCCACCAGGGAAGCCCCAGATACATTTTTTGGGGGGTGGGGGGCTATGTATATCATCTCTAGAAGTTTGCTCCTGCCGCTTATGATCAAACAGTATGTACTCTTATTATTTTTTTAGGTCGTGGCTCCTGGCTCCTTATACTCAGAATAATTATTTTGAGATCCATGTATGTTATATCAATTTATTCCTTTCTGTTGTTGAATATTCTTTGATAGTACGGATACCCACTCATGCTTACTCATCTGTTGGTGGCATTTGGGTTTCCCAAGTAGCGCTGCTAAGAGCGTCCGTGTACAAGTCTGTTTATGGATGTGTGCTGTCATTTCTCTGCGATAAATACCTAGGAGTGGAATTGATGGGTTGGCTATATAGTGGTTTGTGTTTTAACTTATGAAGAAACTGCCCAGTTATTTTCTTTTTCCCTTCTCACTAGTTGTGTATGAGAATTGTAGTTATTCCACATCTTTGCCAACATGCAGTGTGGTCAGTCTTTTCTAATTTTAGCTGGTCTGATAGGTGTGTAGTAACATCTCTCTGTGATTTTAGTTTGCCTTTTCCTAATGACTAACACTGTTGAGAATCTCTTCATATGCTTACTTGCCATCCACTTATCTTCTTTGGTGAAGTGTCTGTATACATCATTTACCCATTTTTTAAAATTAGGTTGTTTGTTTTGTTATTCTTGAGCTTTGAAAAGCCTTTATATATGCTGAATACAGTTCCTCAATCAGAATATGATTTGCCAGCATTTTCTCTGTCTATGCTTTGTCTTTTAATCTTCTCCAGTGTCTTTTGAAGAGCAGAATTAAAATTTCTGTTTTTGAAGCAAAATTCAGTAATAGAAAGATATCCGGAAATCTCCAAATATCTGGAAATGAGTCAACTCAGTTATAAATAACTCATAGTTCAAGGAAGAAATACCAAGAGAAATTAGACAATAATTTGAATTGAATGAAAATGAAAACAGACTATATTAGTGTCTATGAGATACAGTTAAGTCAGTGCATAGAGAAAATTTTATAATTTAAATGGTTATATTAGAAATGTTTAATTGATCTGACTTTTTAAGAAATTGGAAAAATATCAATTTAATCCCATAGTAAATTATAAGCATTTAAATGACAGAGTGGAAATCAGTAAATATAAAAAGTGTAAATAATAGAAGAAAATGAATGAAACAAAAACTGAAGATCAGTATGAATGATACACGTCTAGTTAGCATGATCAAAGGAAAACAAAAAGAACATGCAGTTTAACAGTATAAAGAATGACTGAAGAGCTTCTACAGACATTAGAAGGACAATCAGGAAAAAGAAAAGGGCTTTCCTGGTGGTTCAGTGGCTGAGACTGAGCTGCCGGTGCAGGGGCCAGGTTCAGTTCCTGGTCGGAGAACTAGATCCCATGTGCTGCACTAGGAGGTCACATGCCTCATCTAAAGGTCCCGCCTGCAGCAACTGAAACAAAACCAAAGAAAGAACAACAAAGAAAGAAGGTCAGAGCTTAGTAATTTGACAGTTTGGGTGAATGGGACAAGTTCTTTAAAAGATAAAAGTTACCAACACAAGAATAAATAGAAAATATGTATGGCCCTGTATCTGTGAAAGAAATGAAATCTGTAATTTAAAACCTTCCAAAAAGAAAATTCCAAGCTCAGATGGCTTCACTGATGAGTTCTGTCAAACATGTGAAGAATTAATACTGTCTTATACCAGCTTTTTCAGAACAATTAAATAAAAAGGAATAATTCCCATCTCATTTTATGAATCGTACTATCTTGATTCCAAAACCAAAGAAAGTATTATGAGAAAAAGAATAAGACTTCTACACTGAAAGGTATGAAATAGTGCTAAGAGAAATTAAAGAAGCTTACATAAATGGAAAAATATATTTATATACAGTACACTTAATGTTCTTGAGATTAATTTCTCTAAAATTGATCTATAAATTCAACAAAATCCCCATCAGAGTCTCAGTAGGCTTTTTCTAGGAAGAAATTTCCATGTTGACTTGTAAAACTTAAATGCAGTGAACCCAGGATAGCCAAAAAACAAACAAAAATAAAACCAAAGGCAGTAAAACAAAGTTAGAACACTTAGATAACTAAACCTCCTGATATTGACTGATGTTTTAAACCTAAAGCAATGAAGATAAGGTGGCATTTTTGTGAAGAACAGACATATAGATCAATGTAACACAATAATCCAAAGATAGACCAACACATATTTAGTGTTGAATCAACGAAGATGCCAAGAAAACTCAGTAGAGAAAGGTTTTTCAACAAATGATATCAGAACAATTACGTATTAGAAGGAGAAGAAGAACCTTGGTTCTTACCCTGCATTGTACACGGAAATAACATGAAATGGATATTACACCTAAACATAAAATCTAAACTTTAAAATTTCTGAGGGAGAATAGATAAAATGCTTCCTGACCTTGGGATTTGAGAGATTTCTTAGCACAGAGCATCTACCGAAGAATTAATCCTACACCTAGTTCAGAATATGGTTCCATAATGTCTCTCATGATGTCTCATAATGTTCAATATAATTCACCATATGACCAACAGTTTCACTTCTAGATATTTACCCATGAAAAATGAAAACACATGCCCATGAGACAACTTGTACACAAATGTTTAAAGCAGTTTTATTTATAATAGCCCCAAACTGGAAACAGCCCAAACGTCTATCAACAGATGGACAGATAAACAAATGGTAGAATATTCGTCCAATAACATACTTCTTGGCAATAAGAAGGGACTAAAAACTTATGCACACAGCAATACAGATGAAGCTTGTTTATGCTGAGGGAAAGAAACCAAAACCAAAGACAACATAGTGCATTATTTTATCCATAGAGAATTCTAGAACTGTAGCAAATTGTCTTTATTAAACAGGAAGGAGGAGATCAATAGGTGCTCAGATCCTAGAACTTGGGGAGATAGATTGCAAAAGAGCACTTTTTGGAAAATATAAATATTTGATATCTTGATTAGGACAGTATTATATGTGAAAAACTCATTTAACAGTACACTTAAACATGCATTTAATTACCTCAGTTTGTTTCAAAAAGCAAAAGAAAGGGCGGCGGGGGGAAATGATGCCAAACTGTTGCCCATCAGTAGATGACAGAGATTTAATTTCTGCTTTTTCTATTTGGATGATAGCTTTGGAGGTTTGCTTATTGAATAATTGCTCCTTTCTCCATTTTTCTGCCTTGCCACTTTAGTTACATATCAAAGTTCCACTCATGTGCGGGTCAGTTTGTGTGATTTCTGTTCCATTTCATTGGTCAGTTTGTTATCCTGTCTTGACTATTTTAGCTTCATAATGGGCCTTTTTATCATCATTCTCTTTCTAAAGAAATGTCCTGGCTATTTTTGAGCCTGTTTTTTTGCATGCATTTTATAAAAAGCTTATCTGTTTCCGTGTTCTATGGAAAATCCTGTTGGAATATTGACGGGAGTTATATTGATTTTGTAGATGAATCTGATTAGAATTTTTGCAATATTAAATCTTTCTGTTCCTTACCATGCTGTATCTTTCTGCTTATTAAAAACTTCTTTACTGTCTCTCAGTACAATTTTGTAATTTTGCCTGTAACATTCCTGCACATATTTTGAAAGATTTATTTCAAGACATTCGATATTTCCTACTCTGGTGTAAGTGAAATTTTCTTTCTAATTATATTTTCTTGTGGTTTATACTTGCTGTGTAGTAGTGTGATTTTTTAATATTAATATATCCAGGGAACATTGGCTTTTTCTTTAGAAAGAATCTCATTGATGGGTTAGCAGAATTTGTCATGTGTGTGTGCATGCACATCTTTATTATTTTTGGTAAGTGGTGGTGTTGAGGCAGAACTTCCCCAAATTCCTTATTTTTCTAATTAAGTAGGGAAGATCTCCCGGAGAAAGAAAAGGCAACCCACTCCAGTAACCTTGCCTGGGAAATCCCATGGACAGAGGAGCCTGGTGGGCTATAGTCCATGCGGTGACAAAGGAGTCGGACACGATGTAATGACTAGACAACAACAAACTTTACCTATAAGGCTGGCCCTGGGCTGCAGGAGAGGGTACTAGCCAGAGGTGTGAGCTTTAAGTTTGGTCAGCTGTTCATGCGGTTGTGGGTGTCGGTAACAGGCGTCTTTTGTCAAGCCAATATCCTTTTGAGGGGAGCATATTTTTTTTATTGAGGTATAACTGACAAAATTATGTATGTTTAAAGTGTACAGTGAATACCAGAATAGAGTTAATCAAGCCAGTGCCCTCGAATGAAAACATCCATATATTTTCCATTCTAGGGATGGAGGCTGGCATTGTTAAAAACATGTCGCTCTTCTCTTCTAGTATCCGGAGCGTGATGCAGAAGTATCTTGAGGAGAGACACGAAATCACCTTTGACAAGATTTTTAATCAGAGAATTGGTAAGTCTGGCTGTTCACTTGGCAGACAGTTCACTCTAGTCGTGGTTCTACAGTAAAGTGTAAACACCCCTCCCCACCCCCCGCCAATGCTGTCATATGTGTTATAGCTCAAGCTGGGGGCGAAGGAAATGGCATGTAATTAATAAGATCCTAAGTGATTACTTATGTCCCTAGTAATGTCTCTTGTAAGTAAGCTACTGGGAAACAGATGAGTTTGGGTATAGGTTTTAAGGCAGTGTGGAAGACTCCCCTGGCCCAAGGATTGGGTTCCTGATGCCCAGAGAGAAATCTTCTGTTCAGATCTGTGCCTGAGGTCCTCATCTCCTCTCACTGACCTTGTATTCTCCATGATCACAGGTGTCGGCATGTGTCTTCACCACCCTCACGCCGCTGTGTGCTTGGCTCTCTGCTTCCAAAGTGTGTGGTCGGCTTACTGGATCAGTTCTCAAGGGTTCGTGGGTTTTGTTTGCCACTCTTGTCAGTTCCGCCTCAGTCTCCCTTATTCCTGTGGCTCTATTCGGAACCTCTGCTTAGCAGGTCACCAGGACTGCTCCTCTTATGTACGCAGAGTTCATGGACCTATTGCCCACTGGCTGATGCCCTCGACCCGTGCAGACGTGTGGTTCTGTAGGGGTGCTCTGTGGTCCCCAGCAGTTAGTGCCCTGGAGAAGTTGTGACCAGACAGGAATTGCTTTAGTGGGAATTTCAAGGCCCATGAAGAAATGAGATCCTTTATTCCCACCTGCCTTCTGAAGGACTGGCAGCTTGTTTAAAGGTGCCTGTCGGCTAGGTTAGAGGAGAGCTATCAACTATGTATGTTTGTTTTACATTCCCCCAAATCAGTTCCCTCCCGTCCAGAAATTTCCTGAACAATCTTTTGTTCTCAATGATAGAATTCATCTTTGGCCTGTCAGCTGGCTCTGTTGTTAACTTGCTCTATTGTTAACTTACAGTGATGTAATAAACAGATTATGCTCAAGTTTTTACAAAAAAATCAGTGTAGCTGAATGTAAGAGACCAGGAATCTGTCCTCCTCTCTTTGCATCTTGTTTGCCTCCCACAGCTGTTCAGAGGAGCTTTGCAGGGAAACTGTGTCTTAGTTTTTAAATTAACGTAATACTAGAGGAAATTATTAAAATTCCAAGAAATTATAGTCTTTCTGAAATTTCCTGGAACCCTGCTTCTTCAAGTGTTTCTGCTCCCATGATGTGCAGATCCAGGCTGAGTGGTCCCTTTGAGACTGAATATTCTGATAGCCCTTGGGTCATCCTTCTGTGTACAGGTCAGGAGGCGAGACTCAGGTTGATGAAGCGACTTGTTCTGATCTTACATTCTAATAATTCTCTGAAGGTTCCATGACTATAAAATGTACTGTAGAAGGTTACCCGGTAAGAATTGGATAGATTTGTTTGTTTGTTTGTTTGTTTTAGAAAGAGTTACAGTGATCTCCTTTATTCAAGTAAAGCAGAAACTGGTATGGAAAGTCTGGATTTTTGTGAACCACTGTCTGTCACAAAGTGACCACCTATGAAGAGGAACTAAAAAGCCTCCTGATGAGGGTGAAAGAGGAGAGTGAAAAAGCTGGCTTAAAACTCAACATTCAAAAAACTAAGATCATGGCATCCTATCACTTCATGGCAAATAGATGAGGAAAATGTGGAAAGAGTGTCAGATTTCATTTTCTTGGGCTCCAAAATCACTGCAGACAGCAACTGCAGCCATGAAGTTAAAAGACACTTGCTTCTTGGAAGAATAGCTATGACAAACCTAGACAGTGTATTAAAAAGCAGAGACATCACTTTGCCATCAAAAGTCTGTAGTCAAAGCTATGGTTTTTCCAGTAGTCATGTGTGGATGTGAGAGCTGGGCTTAAATAAGGTTGAGTGCCAAAGAATTGATGCTTTCAAACTGTGGTGCTGGAGAAGACTCTTAAGAGTCCCTTGGACAGCAAGGAGATCCAACCAGTCAGTCCTAAAGGAAATCAGTCCTGGGTGTTCTTTGGAAGGACTGATACTGAAGCTGAAGCTCCAGTACTTTGGCCACCTGATATGAAGAGCCAGCTCATTGGAAAAGACCCTGATGCTGGGAAAGATTGAGGGCAGGAGGAGAAGGGGGCAACAGAAGATGAGATGGTTGGATGGCATCACTGACTCAATGGCTGTAGGTTTGAACAAACTCTGGGAGATAGTGAAGGACAGGGAAGCCTGGCGTGCTGCAGTCCATATGGGGTCACAAAGAGTTGGACACGACTTAGCGACTGAACAACATGAAGGCTGTAGATTTGCCTTCTGTAATGACCCGCTAAATACAGCGGTCAAAAGGCAGGTGGCGTGCTTTGAAGAAGCCGATCAGGAGTGGCCCGTCTGCTCTGAGGATGACATAGGGGAGCCCTTGGCCACACGGAAGGTTTCACCTTGAGCATAGGGGTTTGGTGGGGGACAGATTTAGCTTTCATCTCATCCTCCACTGCTTCTTCTGATCGCTTTCATGGTGTTTGGTTAACTGCCATCTGTACAAATCCTCTCCTTTGCTTCTGATTTTGTACCAAAAAGCAGAAAATTAAACTATCCTGATGACCAGAGAAAGAAACTCCATATCTTTTGGAGGAAAGGGGAAAAAAGAACTTCTTTAATGGTGACTTAAAATTTTTCAAATGTCTTACAGCTCTGTTGAGGTACATTTGGTACAGTATATTTCCCCTATCCAGTTCAGTGGGCTTTGGTGTATTCACAGAGTTGTGTGACCATCAGCACAGTCTCATCGGGGAACATTTTCAGTACCCCAAAGAGAAACTGCATCGGGACTCCCCAGGTGGTCCAGGGCTTAAGACTCTGCTTCCAGTGCCTCCGCTGCGGGGTGCAAGGGTTTGATCCCTGGTCGGGGGACCAAGGTCCCACCTGCTGCGAGGCGTGGCCAAAAGATCAATCAATAAATAAAACAAAATAAAATAGCTCCCTTCCCCCACCACCCCCCCTCCGGCCAAAGGCGGAGGGGGAAGAAGCTGCACCCGTGAACGATCCCTCCCTCTCCACTCTCACCGTGCCCCTAACCCCCAAGCGCCACTCATCTAATTCCTGCCTCTGTGGATCTGGCCGTGTTGTACTCGCCACACAGACAGCATCCTGTAACGTGGCCTTTTGCATCTGGCATCTCTCAGCGTGATGTTTTCAGGGTTCATCCATGTTGTTGCGTGTGTATCGGCACTGCCTTCCTTTCTTCTTCCCCATAATATTCCCCTGCTCCACCGAGCCACATTTCCTTCATCCACTCATCTACCAGTTGTTTCCAGTTTTGGCTCTTAGGAATAACGCTGCTAGGAGAGGAAGCTTTTTTTTTTTTTTTTAATTTTTATCTTCAGCTAAGACAGCAAATTAGAAAAGTAGAAGTGAAGTCGCTCAGACGTGTCCAACTCTTTGCAAGCCTACAAGGCTCCTCTGTCCATGGAATTTTCCAGGCAAGAGTACTGGAGTGGGTTGCCATTTCCTTCTCCATGGGCTATTCCCGACCCAGGGATCAAACCCGGGTCTCCCGCATTGCAGGCAGACGTTTTACCATCTGAGCCACCAGGGAAGCCCCTAAGACAGCAAAAGAGATGATTTATTGTACACATGTTACATTCAGCCACAACTGAGAAGAGAGCTAGTCTAGAATATGTGGGTTCAGGGCAAAGGACCAAAAGAGGGACCTCTTTGATAACGAGCAAGGTGGGTCTCTCAGAGGTGGTGGGGGTGATCAAATGGCCATAGACCCACCGAGACAAGTTTGCGATGGTAGGCGTGCAGCTCAGCAGTTTGTACCAGCGTCCCTGGCCTCTGGCTTCCCTTGTTTCTCCTTCTGTGGCCTCCATGGTATACCAGTTTCCTTCGACCCCTACCTCATCTTTCTTCTGCTCTTCAGTCTGCACATTCTGTTCTTCCTCCACTTCAAAAGATGGCCCTAAGGCCAAGAGAGGAAGGCGTTTTTCTACGTGCAATTTGAGCAAGTGTTTCGGGTTACTAAGATGCCCTGGGGGTTGTGACAGGCTTGTCCTCCCCTGCAGCTCTAGTTTCCAGTCTCTGAAATGCATCAAGGTCTCTCTTCCTTTGTCGTTTCTGCCCCTCTCTCTCCCTTCTGTAACTGCTTTTGCATCTCTCATCCACCAGCCCCCTCATCACATGTGCGAGGCCCAGAGCTGTCTTTTCCGTGGTTGTGATTAAACCCCCACCTGAAGCTGGCTCCAGGAGCCTTTGATCTGAGCCCCTAATGGCATTAACTCCAGCCTCACAGATTCTCCTCCCCAGTAGCTTCGCCAGGCACTGGTGGTCTGTGGCTTTTATCTCAATTAAGTTATTAAAAAAATGAAACATGGTTCAGATAAAGAACTCCTCCTTCCCTTCCTCCCGGCTCCTGAGCCTGGAGCCTGGCTTTTCGGGGAGAAGCCAGTTTTAAGCTCAGTGGGGGTAGGGATGGGGAAGAGGACGAGTAAACGTGCAGACAAAGATCTGTAATTACGTGTGGACAGAGCTCTGTATTTAACGTGTCTGGTTCTTCCCTGCTCCATGGTGCTCTCATTTTCTGGCTGGTGTGAGGGATGGGGCGAGTGGAAGGTGGACCGAGACTGCAGTCGCTTTGAGTCTCCTGGTCTCTGACTTCCTCTTCTGCCTTCCCCATCTCTTCCCTCTGCCCCTCTCCGTGACTCTCTCCGTGTGTTTCCGCCTTGTTGCTTTTCTGTGCTCCCCTTGTTTCCCTTTCACCCACGACCCCCCTCTGCTCTCCTCCTCATCTCTCTTTCCAAGCCTGCCAGCATCCCCTTTGTTGGCTGGCAGTTGACACACAGTTTGGGGGACCATCCTCCAATGTGGGCTGTAGCTGACATGTCAAAATGCTTTGTGAAACAAACAAACAAAAAGTGTAGAAATCTTCCATTTACTCGGCTTCTGAGGCTTTCCTGGGTGGCAAGTGATTGGCAGGCCTATTGGCTATACCCAGACTGGTTGTCATTTCAGCCGTTTGCCTAGCTGTAAAAGTGGGCATACGGATGGCACCCACTTCACTGGGCCTTGTGAAGATCCAGCAGAAAATGGATGCAAAGCCCTGAACATGGCAATTGCTCTTCACAGGTGTTGAGTGAATGAAATCTCAGTATGAAAAGATTTAGTCTTGGGTAAAACTGGACCAGAGTAGTGACCCCCATGCTTATATACTGGGCTTCCCTGGTGGTTCAGATGGTAAAGAATCCGCCTGCAATGTGGGGGACCTGGGTTTTGCCCTGGGTTGGGAAGATTCCCTGGAGGAGGGTATGGCAACCCACTCCAGCATTCTGGCCTGGAAAATCCCCACGGACAGAGGAGCCTGGCAGGCTGCAGTCCATGGGGCCACAAAGAGTCGGACACGACTGAGCGACTAAGCACAGCACATTCTTACACACCACCGAAACTCAATATGTTTTCAACATTTTGTGTACCTGCTTTGTCCATCTCCTCTTTTTTTGGTTGCTGGAATATTTTAAGGCATTTAGCAAACCCCTCATAGCATTTTAGCCCTATGTGAATCTCTAGAATATCTGAATATTTTCTTATACAACTTTAATACCTTTATTCCAACCAATGAAAATGATGATTCTTACTGTAATACTGAGTCTATATTCAGGTTTTTCTGATTAACTTTAATACGTCCTTTTACTCTTGGTTTTTTGGATCAGGATCCATATATTGTTCTTGTAATGTAATTGGTAATAACGTCCTGCTAATCTAGAATGGTCCCCCACCCACAGGTAATTGACATTTTAAAGAAACCAGGCCAGTTGTACTGTAGAGTGTTCCACATTCTGGATTTTTCTGCTTGCTCTCTCATGGTGTCATTTCAACGAATCGCACTTCTGCTTCCTGAATTTCCCGTGAACTGAAAGCCAGCTCCAGCAGCTGCGCGAGCGTGTCAGGTTCAGACACGGGAGGCGTGTGATACGTAGGTGTCGCTGTGCCGTCACTTCTCCACAGTGGCTCAGGTGTGGTCAGCCCTCGGGTTCCTCACTTAGCTGTCATTCACCATCCGTTTCATTTTCACTGATGGTCTCTGCCCAAATCGATTACTATATTAGGAAGTAACAAAGGGGTGAGCTTGCTAATCATGCCATTCCTTCCGTGTTTACTGCCTTTATTCATCAACCCAAGCTATTTATTTGCCTGTAGAGATAGTCGGGTATGGTTGGCAGATTTCTAAGATGTCTCCCATGACTTTTGCCTCCGGTGTTACTCCCAAGGGTAACCCGCTAAAAGAGGTTTTGCAAATACAGTTAAGCCTATGTTCTAGGTGGGCTGAATCCACTCACACCAGCCTTTTAAAAGCAGAGAATGTCCTCAGGCTGGCAGCAGAAGAGGAAGCCAGAGAGACTGACATGAGAAAGAATGGACACTCCCTTGCTGACTTTGCAGGTTGAGGGACCCCATGAAAAGGATTGTAACTGTTGTCTATGGCAGACAGCAGGGAAACAGTCCTACAGCCATCAGAACTGCATTCTGCCAACAACCTGAATGAGTTTGGAAGCAAATGCATCCCCAGAGCCTCTAGATAAGAACCCAGGTTGTCAGCACCTTGATTCTGGCCTTATGAGCCCCTAAGCAGAAAGGCAGAGCTAGTGGTGAAGAACCTGCCTGCCAATGCAGGAGATGTAAAAGACGCATGTTTGGTCCCTGGGTTGGGAAGATCCCCTGAAGGAGGGCAGGGCAAACCCACTGCAGTATTCTTGCCTGGCAAATCCCATCAACAGAGGAGTCTGGCGGGCTGCAGTCCATTGGGTCACAATGAGTTGGACATGAGTGAAGTGACTTAGCACTTATGTAGGCAGAAAAGCCAGAGGAGCCAGCCAGGACTTCTCATCTCCAGAACCAGGAGCTGCTTATTAGTGGCATTTTTAAGCCACTGAGTTTGTGAATGTTTGTTACACAGCATGGAAAATAATAGAGCAGGAGGACTTCCCTGACGATCCAGTGGTTTTAGACTGCATGCTTCCACCTCAGGGGGTGCAGGTTTGATTCCTGGTCAGGGAACTAAGATTCCACATGCTGCTTGGCCAAAATTAAAAAAAAAATAAATAAAGCAATAACCTTCAAAAAACTAATAGAGCAGGATAAATGCTTAGTTCTGTTTTTAATTGCCAGTTTCCCAAATAAAAACGGTTAAGTGACAGTTGTCTTTATTTTTCTGATGGTTACATAGCAATCAACCATCTTAATGGACATCAATTAAATTGATTCCTAATTTGCTGTCAGTAAAACTTAGATACTGACAAGTGTCCTTGGTTTGGCTTATTGAAAGAATGATTTTAAAGGGTTACTGGTTATCCAGTAGATATGGTTAAGATGATTTTGCTATTGTTTTCTTCTGTGATCAACTGGAATAATAATTTCATCATACGCAAGAGTGACACGTCAGTTCAGTTCAGTTGCTCAGTCGTGTCCTACTCTTTGCGACCCCATGAACTGCAGCACACCAGGCCTTCCTGTCCAGCACCAACTCCCGCAGTTTATTCAAACTCATGTCCATTGGGTCAGTGATGCCATCCAACCATCTCATCCTCTGTCGTTCCCTTCTCCTCCGCCTTCAGTCTTTCCGAGCAACAGGGTCTTTTCAAAAGAGTCAGTTCTCATTAGGTGGCCAAAGTATTGGAGTTTCAGCTTCAGCATCAGTCCTTCCAATGAATCTTCAGGATTGATTTCCTTTAGGATGGACTGGTTGGATCTCCTTGCAGTCCAAGAGACTCTCAAGAGTCTTCTCCAACACCACAGTTCAAAAGCATCAATTCTTCAGCACTCAGCTTTCTTTATAGTCCAACTCTCACATCCATACATGACTACTGGAAAAACCATAGCTTTGACTAGATGGACCTTTGTTGGCAAAGTAATGTCTCTGCTTTTTAATATGCTGTCTAGGTTGGTCATAACTTTCCTTCCAAGGAATAAGCGTCTTTTAATTTCATGGCTGTAGTCACCATCTGCAGTGATTTTGGAGCCCCCAAAAATAAAGTCTGCCACTGTTTCCACTGTTTCTCCATCTATTTGCCATGAAGTGATGGGACCAGATGCCATGATCTTTGTTTTCAAAATGTTGAATTTAAGCCAACTTTTCCACTCTCCTCTTTCACTTTCATCAAGAGGCTCTTTAGTTCTTCTTCACTTTCTGCCATAAGGGTGGTGTCATCTACATATCTGAGGTTTATTGATATTTCTCCCGGCAATCTTAATTTCAGCTTGTGCTTCCTCCAGCCCAGTGTTTCTTATGATTACTCTGCATATAAGTTAAATAAGCAGGGTGACAGTATACAGCCGTGACGTACTCCTTTCCCTATTTGGAACCAGTCTGTTGTTCCATGTCCAGTTCTAATTGTTGCTTCCAGACCTGCATACAGATTTCTCAAGAGGCAGGTCAGGTGGTCTGGTATTCCCATCTCTTTAAGAATTTTCCACAGTTTTGATGAATTCCATCTGTCTACCGACAGACTGCTCAGCTCCTCTGACTGCATCCCCTCTCCTGTTAGAGAAGAATGTTTCTCATCATAAGGAGACTCCAGAATAGATGGTTAATTCATAAAGTATGCAAATATTGCTCTCATGTATAAAGAGCATCATGGTTAATGTCATATGACATCATATCATTATTGCCATGGAAGTCATTTCCTTTTCTCACACTGACTTGAGAACCTAATCCCAGGTTTGCATATTAATCTTTCAGAGTTTGTGTGAGATAATGTTGGTGTCTGAAGCATGGTTTTGGTCAAGGATAAAAGTTTGCAACTTTTACTCTTATAAAAACAGCTTTATTGAGGCATGATATTACATGTTGTATCATTCACTCGTTATGAGTCAGTATAATTCGATAAGTTTTAGTAAACCACGTCTCAGAGACCCCCTGTACCCACTTGGAGTCACTTCCTGCTCCCAGCCACAGCCCCAGGCAACCACTAATCTCTCTGTCTCAATAGCAGTTTGCCTTTTCGGAACATTTCATGTGAGTGGAATCCTGCAGGCTGTAGACGGTTAGTCTCTTGCGTGTGGTTTCTTCCGTTTCACATCAGGTTTTGGAGGTTCAGCCGCACCGTGTGTATCAGCGCTTCTTTCCCTTCTGTTGCTGAGTGATACCTCATTGTATGGATAGACCACATTTGGCGTATCCCTTCACCAGCTGATAGACATTGGAATTATTCCCACTTTTGGTCTGTTACAAACGATGTTGCTGTGAATATTCACATAAAAGTGTGAATGTATGTTTTCATTTCTCCTGGGCATGTTACTAGGAATGGAATTGCTGGGCTGTATGGTGTATTCAAGTTTAACTTATTGTCACTAGTTGTTTTCTGAATTGTGTCCTTTTTACACTCTCACCATCATTTTATGAGAGTTCCACGTTTGCCATAGCTTCATCAACATGCTGTGATCTTTGTGATTCTGACCATCCTAGTGGGTATGAACTGGTGCTCCACTGGGGTCTTGATTTGCATTTCCCTAACAGTTAGCGATATTGTACATGTTTGTGGTGATTAGCCATTCTTATAAATCTTGGTGAAATGTCTATTTAAATCTTTTGCCCTTAAAAAAAATTATCGTCTTTATTTGTTATTTATAGTATGTCTAATTTACAAATACTTCCTCACCATCAGTGGCTTCTTTTTCATTTTCTTCATGGTGACTTTTAAAGTACAGAAGGTTTTAATTTTAAAGTTCAGTTTATAAATTTTTAAAGTGAATTTTGGTGTAGTATCTAAGAATTCCTTGCCTAACTGAATTCTACAAAGCTTTTTTTCTCCTCTAGAAGTTTCATCATTTTAGATCTTAGGTCTTTGGTTGATTTTTTAGTTAATTGTCATATGTAATATGAGGTAAGGATCTAAATTCATCTTTTTTTTGCATATGAATATCTAGTTATTTGAAAAAAGTTTTCTTATTTGAAGAAGACAGCTTTCCCCCTCCTCCCCATTGGATTGTCTTGGCACCTTTGTTGAAAATTTCAAAGAACATTTGTGTAAAAGAATGCATAAATTATATTTGGCATTTGGGGTTAAGGCATAAGAAATATACTTGCCATGGACTTTGAAAAAGTTATGTTTTGTTGTAAAAAGAATATTTTGGAAAGACAGAAATTTTTTAAAAAGGATTTTCTGAGCAGGGCTATAGAAAGAAAACTGGACACACATGTCATGGAGACCTAGTTTTTTAATTTAGTAATTATACAAAACCACAGAAATACTGAAAAAAAATATATGCAACAAAAGAAAACATTTTAGGGTTACTTTTTTGTCAGTTTCAGAAAACAAAGTTACCAATCTATTTTATAATTATAAAATCATTTCTTGGTGCTTTGTGCTTCAAAACATGTTAGCTGTTTGTAAGTACTTAAAACTGTAAGTACTTAAAACCGTGGGACTTCTGACCAGAGTTAAATGGTAGCAGGTCGAGCCCTTTTGCATGTGTTTGTAGAGCGGGAAGTCTTAACCCAGGAACCTGCTTCAGGCTTTGTTTTCTCTTTTGTTTCCACCCTTCTTTGGAAGGGTTTGTTTATGTCCCAGTGTGGGGCCTTCCCCAGACAAATACTTTCCCTGACTGACAGTCACAGACGGCCATGGTGCCCCCAGCTCATCTGTAAAACTTCCTCTGGCTGACAGCCACCTGCCCTGACAGAGAAGAAAAACCTGGGGCCCTGTTCCATTCCGCTTCACTTATCCATGTCTTTGTGGAGACTTCTAGTGAGGGAAAGAGTTAAACATCTATTTAAACTTTCCAGTAGCAGAGGTAAACACTTGACTAAGCACAGCTAATTGGATTTGCAGTTGAAGAGGCCAGGCAGGCACAGGCCACCGGTGGTGAGGGAACCCACAGAAATGATGGGCAGAGCTTCTGCACCCTTTCCAGCCTGCATCTCTTAACAGAAATGTCGCCCAGAGAAGAAAGATGCTGAAGAAGAGGGAAAGGCTGTTACTTCAAACCCCACTGGCAGGCAGACCTTTAGGCCGACTCCTTACCTTTTTTGGCTCCAACAAGCCTGAGGATTGGCATCTTGTGTTGGAGTCAGTCTGAATGGCTCCGAAAATTGGGGACCTGAGAGATTTGTAGCAGCTTTCAAAGAGGGTAAAAAGGCTTAACCCAGTCCTATGAGAAATTAAGTTGTCTTTTTTTCTCTTGTTCATTTTAAACTAGTTTACTTGGGCTGGTTTTACTTTTGAAAGCCATCGTTCAGGTTCTAAGATCAGCCATGATTATCTTTTCACAGAAAAACTCGAAGAGCTACAGTGTTTACTAGAAAGATGCAATCCTTTAACATCTCGTCACTAAAACTGTAGGAACGCTGGCATGTGCCCACCAGGCCCCTGATCTGCAGGCTGGCAGCTCTGTCTACTTTTTGTGCCGCGTGTGTGCTCGCTCAGTTGTGTCCGACTCTTTGGACCCTATGGACTGTAGCCCACCAGGCTCCTGTGTCCATGGAATTTTCCAGGCAAGAATACTGGAATGGGTTGCCATTTCCTACTCCAGGGGATCTTCCCGACCCAGGGATCAAACTTGTGTCTGCTGAGTCTCCTTCATTGGCAGGCGGGTTCTTTACCACTGTGCCACCTGGGGAACCTGTTTACCTTTTAGATGGCTGCTGTTTAATTTTTCTTGCGCTCTTCTGAGCCCACGGTTGATTGGAATGAACTACTGGTTTAAGACAGTAATGGCCACCTGCTTACTGTTGATTAACACGACATGAGTGTTTTCTATGCTAGGTAAAATAATGTGACCAAGCTCACCTGACCCCCAAAAAGCAGAGCCTGAATTGAACTTGGGTTCTTCAACAGCTGCTATTTTCTACCTATTACCAGGAAGCGTTAGTTTGGAGATTAGTATCATATGGAGTTTTCCTTAATCGAAGTATCGTTGATGTACAATGTTGTGTTAGTTTCGGGTGTATAGCAAAGTGATTGTCACATGTATATATATGCTTCTCAGATTCTTTTCCATTACAGATTATTATAAGATACTGAATATGGTTTCCTGCCCCTACAGTAGGCCCTTGTTGTCTGTCTGCTTTACACATAGTAGTGTGTATCTGTCAAGCTCAGACTCCTAATTTATCCCACCTCCTACTTTCCCCTTTGGTAGCCATAAATTTGTTTCTGTTTTGGAAATAAGTTCATTTGCATCTTTTTTCTTAGATTCCACATATAAGTGATATCCTATGATATTTGTCTTTCTCTGTCTGATCTACTTTATTAGGTATAATCATCTCTAGGTTCATCCATGTTGCTACAAATGGCATTATTTCATTCTTTTTTATGACTAATATTCTGTTGTATATATGTACCACATCTTTAACCATTCATCTATCGATGGGCATTTAGGTTGCTTGGCTTGGCTCTTGGAAATAGTACTGGAGTTTTAAAATATCAGCTGTACAGTTCCTATTTAATGTCTCATGATTCTGACATCCAGAATTTGGGGATAATGCACAAAGATCTTTCTGTGGCAGCTCTGTGTGCTTTTGCCAGATGACACATGGAGAATCGAGTGTGTTTTAAGTGCTTTGTTGGAAACGTCTCATTAAACAAAAAGGCAGATGGAGGAGACTACGACCGCAGGCCCCAGGGGACTTTCCATCTGCCACTGGCTCACCCTACGAAAGGATGGATGTGAAACCCATGGACCTCTAGCATGTCGGTATCAGGCAGCTGTAAGGAGTGCTGATTGCTGCCCAGGAGTTCTGAACTTCTTGGAAGGGGCTACTGGTGACGTTTCTGAGCCATGAGTTTAGACCCCAAGGCAGGTATGGGGAAACCACTCTTAGCCAAAAGGCAAGTCTAGCCAATCAGCCAACATGTGCAGCTGAGTCAGCTTTGTAGCTCTCTCGCTGCCAGGGTCCACATAATTCAGGGAAAATACTACATGCTCTAGCAATGTTAGTGAAGCTGACGTCTTAGTATATACTCCCAGACGGTTCCAGGGGCCTAGGAAACATCACCTCTACTGGGAAGGTTGTCGATCGGCTCTTTGAACTGGCGGTGGACAGGTGGTTGGGCGGTTTTTGGACTTCAGGAGCCCCCACTGCCTGTAGAATCCCAGGTGGCAATGCACTGGCATAATGTCCCCTTGAGTTAGCTCTTTTGGAAATACCTTTTCTGAGGGTTTTATACCTTATCTTTGATCTTTTCTTAGTAACCCTACTTCTAATCCAAGTCAGGACTAGGAAATGATTGTGCTCATACATCCTGGAATTAACTTGCTTGCTTTGTGGGCCATCTGCTGAAGAGTGTTGTCACATCGTTGTATTCTACCTGATGCTTTTAGGTCAGCCTTGAAGCCCAGAGCTTTGTCCTGATTTGCTCACTCTCTGCTAGCAGTGGGCCCTAGACTCTGGCCCCTGTGGTAGCCAACAAGCTGGGTGTTTTCATCAACCCTTTAAATACTCCTTAGTTTCCTGATCAGCAAAACAAAGGGACTGGAATAGATAAAATCTAATGTTTCATTTAAGCCTAACACTCCATGGTTTCACGAATTAAATTTGAGTTGATTTTCTTTCATTCTTTTTTGCTGTTGCCCTTCCTGCTGTTTTGACAGATGGAGACAGGGGAAAAAGAGATAAAAGAAAAAAAGAAAGGTAGAAGAAGAAAGGGCTTTCCTAGGTGACTCAGTGGTAAAGAATCCACCTGCCAATGCAGGAGACTCGGGTTTGATCCTGGGTCAGGAAGATCCCCTGGAGAAGGAAATGGCAACCCACTCCAGCATTCTTGCCTGGCAAATCCCATGGACAGAGGAGCCTGGAGGACTACAGTCCATGGGGCTGCAAAGAGTTGGGCATGACTGAGTACATATGCACAGAGGAAGAAAGATGGGGGGCAACAAAGGAGGAGGAGAAGGTGAAGAGAGAGTGAGGGTTTTTTATGGAACTGCTTCTTATGGGAAATTACTCGTGCTGCTTTGTCCCAGCAGCATATAGTTATTTCAGGAAGAAACTAACCACGCGTGGACGCTCCGGCACTAGTCAAGCTGAATTCTACTGCTGTCTCCTAATCAGTTCATGTACGTCGTCAGCTCAGGACAGTGACAGAGAGCTTGCACTCTGGAGAGCGGCAGATCCCAACTCTGTAAAGTCAATTCCAGCTCAGCCATCACTGTTTACTAGATGCTGGGCAGGTGGCTTCACCTCTGAGTGCTGGTCCTCTCGCCTGAGGGTGAGACTAGGTCTGTCTCGGCTTGGGGTTATTCTGAAGACTAAATGAGATCTGTATATAGGACACGGAGCACCTAAGGGCTTGATTATGGGCTGTTATCATTCAGAAAAGCTTCTGCTTCTGAGGTTTACTTGTGCTGCTATGATAAGCCAGAAATTGGTCATCACCATCTTTGTATTACTCTGTGAAGTTTCACGGATGGTGTTCTGCGTCTAGGGTTTTACAGGTAGTCCCAGTTTCATGCATTTAACCCATTCTCCTGCAAAGAGCTGAATACTTTATTTCAAAAATAAAGTTGTGCTTCAGGACATAATACAGTATCCAGAGCCAGACTTGGCCTCCTACCGTAACAACTAGAAAACTGGACAAAATATATGAAGTAACTGCTTTCAGACACAGAAAGGGCCATGGTCTTTGAAAGAAGGGAAATAAACCGGGCTGGGTCCGCTCTTGGCCTGGAGTTACTTTGTAAAATGTGCCCATGTGGTGGTCCTGCTGAGGCAAGGGCTCCAGAAGCCCAGGGAAGGCAGGAGCCTGGAAACTCCAGTAAACACGTGAAATGAAGAGCTGTAGGGCTAATAAGCCAGTGATGACGACAACCCGCTCAGTGTGCTTGGGATACACTAAATCCAAAAGAAGGTGAGAGAAGAAAACAACCCAAGGAAGCAGGTGATAGGGTGTGAGATTTAAACCCAGCTCGCCCTTGTGAACCGTCTAGTCTAACCCTAAGCCTTCCACGCTGTTTCCCTGACTGGAGTCCAGATTGGAGAACAGAGATAATCTCTGATGCTGTTTCCTCTTGGTGACTCAAAGCTGCTAGTTTAGTATTTTATGCATCAGGGGAATGGACCCTTTTTGAGGGAAGGGGATTGTCTTTTTTGTTTTAGCATGAAATCCTTTCAGCTGCCGTTACTGTAAAACTCACTGGTAGCATTTTGTGTAAAGAGCTGGAGTATGTCTGTACACTGTGATTGTTTTCTCAGCATGATGACAGCATTCCAGGGGTGAATGGCCCACCAGCAATATCCCCGGTGTCCTGTCCATCACCTCTGCGTGACCCTTGTGGGCGCCTGGGCCCGCTGGGACCAGTGTTAGGACGAGCGTCCACAGACATTGAGGCCCCAGTGGGGCTGCTGTGTTGAGTAATCGGTCCCGGGAGAGCAGCGGGGTAATTGTCCCTGCTGTGCAGAGAGGGGAGGGAGCTTCTCACAGCTACACCCCCACTCCCAGGAGGAAGTATAAGGCCCCGAGTGAACAAAAATCACAACAGTTAAAGGTACTGTCTAACTTTTAAAATTAAATACCTCGGTCATTTAATTAAGAATTTACTAGAGTCAGCTGGCTATAAGTTAAAGTGAATTTGGATTGAAAATCATAGAAACTGTCTCATTGCCCTAGTAAGAAATCATTTCATGTTCATTAAATTTCGCACCCAGACCTGAGAAGCAGCTCCAGCCACACACACGTCCCTGGAGGGCCGCAGCAGCGGGCTGTGGGGCTCCGTGCCGCAGAGGGTTGGCAGTGGCAGCCTCACCACCTGGCATCTGCTGTCAAGGTTGTACTTTTTTGAGCCTCGAAGGCTTTTGCTAACATCTTTGAATTCTAGTGAAAATATTCAGGGGAGGTGGGAGGCAGACACTGTTACAGTACATAGAGGTCAGTACTTGTTAGCGGATACAGGTCAGCTTAGGGGATGGGATGTGCATAAAAGGGTCACCTGGGGACAAACACAGTGGTGGATGAGTGTCCTGAGGAAGAGGAGGGAAGAAGGATCCAGCTTTGCCGTGTTAAGAAAGAGGCCTGGCTCTAAAATCCTCCGCTCCCAGTTTGAGAGCCGTGTTTAATTTTTTCTGAAACAACTGCCCACTTATAGTAAAAACTCTTCCCCAGCAGGCTCGTTGGAATTCTGAGCTCTCAGCACTTGCGGAGCATGTGTAAGGGAGAAGTGCCTAACACTGAGGCTTTTCTAGAAGGCTCCACAGTCTCCCAGCCCTCCCCACTCATTCAGACTTCAGCACTGGGGTAGACCGTCCCCCCACCTCTTCCTCCTGGGAACATGCTGCATCCAGATTCTAAGTCCCCCTCCGTTCTTATCCCATGGAAATTTCCTGCCTCCGACCACTTGAACTCTGTTACCCATTAATCTCTCCCCACCCAGCCTGTACTTCACTTCTTCCTGAAACCATCTGTGACTATAGCACGAGCCATATTGATCTGCCCTTACTACATCTATCAGATGTTTATTGAGCGGATGAAGTCCTATCCATTGTGCCGAAGATAAAGAGAAAGCCACACAAGAGCAGGCCACTTCCTTCCCAGAGCCCACGAGCAAACAGCTCCTCAGTGATGCCAGAAGAGCACCCTTTCTTAACGATGCTGCCGTCTGTTCCTAAGGCCGGTGTCAGGTCTAAGGAGATGCTGGAAGTGCTGCCATCGAACGCCAGGGACAAACAAGGAACCAGACGGGGCCGGTGCCCGAGAGGCGGAGGCCCAAAGGATTCCTTTTTTTCCTTATTTCTGTTTTTTGGCTGCACCACATAGCATGCAGAATTTTAGTTCCCCAACCAGGGGTCGAAACCCACACCCACTATGGCTGTGGGTTTCAGAACAGGAGTCGATCCATTGCTAGAAGGGGTACAAACAGGTACTGATCCGATGGGTCTTTGGCCAAGTCTATTATTGATAAAATAACAAAGCGTCTATATAATCTTTAGCTCAGGATTTTCACTCTGAGGACTGTATCCTACAAATAGGCTTGAACACATGAGACATGATGTGCGGAGAAGGTTATTTATTTCTGCAGTTTTATAAAAGCAAACTCTTTGCTGCAGCCCAAATGTTCACCATTAGGAAACAAGTTACTTGACTTCCCGCATTCCATCTGACGGAATGATGCAGCTGGAGGGAGTGGCCAAGTAGCTCTTCGTGACTTGTCTAGGTAGATCCACAAGGTCTTGGTTATGGGGAAAAAGCCTGATGTAGACGGTGTGGAGGGAAGTCAGAGTTCGTCTTTGCACCTGCCTTTGTGGCGTGTTAGCAGGTGATACAGCGTCTGCCACAGAAGCCCACCCATGGGCATTTCTCATCTACACCGGTGCAGGGTGAGCAAGGGGCCACCCTGCCCACCCTCCATGTGCCAAGCTCTTGCCACGTTGTGACACTGGCGTCCCTTAGAACTCGGAGTCCCCTGCATCGAGCTGGGTGACGCAGCCACATGGATTTCCTAGCACCTGGCCAAGAAGTGACACCCACCCCTTCCCTGAAAAGACATAGTAACCAGTAATAGAGGTTACACTGAGGGTGATGGTGGTGGGTGTGCTACTGGGAACACGAGGGGCGTGAACTGGAAGGCAGGTTTTCAGTTTGTACCTTTTTAATACAGTTTTACAATTTTGTGCCATTTCGTCCATTCCTAAAATAAAAAGAGATAGTTGTAATTTAGTGGCCTTGAAAGCACTAAGGACCCAGGGCTGTGGGAGCAGAAAAGAGGGACAGCTTCTCGACCTCACTGGGATGGGGAGGAGGGCTGGTCCTTGGAAGTTTATGGTGATTTGTGATGCTCAGGTGAAGTCCTGAAGGTTAAGTGCTTGTTAACCAGGTCAAATCTGCAGGTGGTGGGTGGCTGTGAGAAGGAGGGGCCTGGGAAGTGGGGCCGGGGAGAGGTGGATGGCAAGAAGGGAGCGGTGCCGAGAAGTCAGCCTGTGTGAAGGGACTGAGGGCTCGTGGCATGCTGAGTGACCTGCGCTTGTGTCCGGCTTTGCTGGGCAGGTGGCGCTGTAGCTCGGTGAGGTGGTGGGGCAGAGTGCAGTGTGCACTGCGCTGCAGATGATGCAGGCTGGGTCGCATCCGGCATCTGTGCAGTGATGACAGGGGAACAGCATGGTCAGGTCTGGGGCAGCAGCTCACAGGACAGATTAGAAGGGACGCTGGACGAATGATGGGAGCTGAGTGAGTGGCCGAGTGGTGATCGAGGAAGCAGCACGTCTCTCTCCTGCAAAGCGAACGTGGCTCGTAACTGATGCAGTGCAGTTAGATATTGTCTTTATATACGTTGGTCAGTTCCTCCAGTCAGATTACAGTTGCTCTGAGAGCCCCTTCATTTCACACTTATGCTTACAGTATCCGGACCTAAAAACTTACTGGTTGATCCTCTTTGTTTTAAATAAATCTTTATTGGAATATACATATAGGAAAGTGCTCAGGTTAAGTGCATAGGCTCATGAATTATCACGGAGTGAACACACATGCGTTAGTTGGTGGGCTCCTATTGTGTTTATTCCTTGATACAATTGTGGTTAGACCCAGCTTGTTCGCCGCAACCTCCCCACTTTGTCCGTGTTGTGTTTATTCTGTGGTGTGCACACATACTCTGATTTCCATACTGCCAGCTTTAATCATTGTTCTTTGAGATGTCTTTGGGAAACATAAATCAGGTGGATTGTTGGGATAATTTAAGTTGCTTTAAATCTCACTTTATTTTAATTGTCAGTTTGCTTGTTTGCTATTAGATGTGTATTAAACTGTGATAGATGAAAAAAATTGACCCCAGTCTGGAAAGAGTGTTGGCATGGTGTGCATAGCCAGAAATATGTTTTCTCTTCAATAATTTTCATGTTTGGAAAGGCTTAAAGTAGTCCAACTATTGCAAGGATTTAGATATACTTTTCTTGACTCTGTAATTTCACATTTTCCTCCCAGTCCCAGTTTCCTTTGTTTTTTGAATCAAGAGCCAATTGCTCAGAACCGTCTATGAATTTTTCTTCAGCCAGATTCATTACCATTTGTGCTTTTGTCTACTGGACTGTTACTACTCATGGTCCCAAATCTCTCCATTATCTAAACGAGTGATCCCTTTAATTAATCTAAGAATATTTTATTGAACATGAATGTGCCAAATTTAAATTGGAGGTGAAATGGTAACTTGGATTTTTAGAAGACCTAACTATTTATAATATTCCTCAACTACATTTTTTTTTTTAGAAGTATGTGTGACTTTATTATCAATAGACATCATAGATATTTTCACATCATCTTAGGGCTTTCACAGATATCTGAAAACATCATTAAACACCATTTCAGTTCAGTTCAGTCACTCAGTTGTGTCCTACTCTTTGTGATCCCATGGACTGCAGCAAGCCAGGCTTCCCTGTCCATCACCAACTCCTGGAGCTTGCTCAGACTGATGTGCATCAAGTTGGTGATGCTGTACAACCATCTCATCCTCTGTCATCTCTTTCTCCTCCCATCTTCAACCTTTCCCAGCATCAGGGTCTTTTCCAGTGTTCTTCGCGTCAGGTGGTCAAAGTATTAGAGCTTCAGCATCAGTCCTTCCAATGAGTATTCAGGACAAATTTCCTTTAGGATTGATTGGTTTCATCCCCTTGCAGTCCAAGGGACTGTCTAGAATCTTTTCTCCAACACCACAGTTCAAAAGCATCGGTTCTTCAGCACTCATCTTTCTTTATCATCCAACTCTCATATCCATATATGACTACTAGAAAAATCATAGCTTTTACCATACAGAACTTTGTTGGAAAAGTAATGTCTCTGTTTTTTAATATACTGCCTAAGTTTGTCACAACTTTTCCTCTAAGGTGCAAGCATCTTTTAATTTCATGGCTGAAGACAGTACGGGGGGGTGAAATTGCATTTAGCATCAAACCACATACCTGCCAAAGATGCTCGAAGGGCTCAAGCAAAACCATGTGTGCACTAGGACCCAGAAGAAAGGAGTCAACTACATTTTGTTTCTAATTTTATCCTGTAAGTTTTAAGTCAGGAAGGTGAAAGTTCTAGTTTGACAAGGAGATTGAAATTAAAAAAAATATGTTTTAAGATTTTCATGACATAGATAAATACAATTAACTAAATATTCTTTTTTAATGTATTTATTCCTGTTGGGACTTGGAAGAAATGAAAAGAAGTATTCATTGGGAAGTTAGCTTAGTCATATTCATTTAGAAGGGGCATGGTACCCTTTGGGAGTTTATTCATGAGTTATCATTTACAATTTCCTTTATTTTCACCTGTAAAAAAATATTGTGTATCCTGAATGTGTCAGAGTCATTTCTGACCTCTGTGTTATCCAGAACCTTTATAATTACTTATTTTAGTCCCATGGCTCTATGTTTGAATGATTTTTATCTTCCATAGAAACTTGTACTTTATGAAAAGCATCTTGTAGACATTGACAACCATGTAAGTGATCCGGTATTGACTTCTAGAAATTCTAGATCCCTATTTGTGATCATCTTAAAGCCACTATTCAGGAACACCTTTTGAGGCTTGTCCCTGGCTCAACTATATGCACCCAATCTTACTTTTCTTTCTTTTTTTACCATCAGCTTTTTTTTTTTTTGGTGGGGCAGGCAGACTCAGGTTTAATCAAGGTATAATTTAAGTAAAACTCACCATCTACAATGGACACTTCTATCAGTTTTGACAAATGCTTAAAGTTGTATCAATATAACAACTACAGAAGTCAAGGTGTACAGTAATTCATCACCTCCCCAGATTTTCTAGGGCCATTTATAAGTCAGCTCCCACTCCCCACCCTAACCCCTGACAGCCACTGATCTGTTTGTTCCTATGGTTTGTCCTTTTCCAGAACGACACAGAAGTGGACTCATTGAGTATGTAGCCTTTGAATCTGGTTTCTTTCACTTAGCACAGTGCGTTAGAGAGTCACTTACGGTGGATGTATCAGTAGTTCATTCCTTTGTCTTGTTGAGTAGGGTTCCATTGTATCAATATGTCACACTTTATTCAGTCAGGAGCTGAAGAACATTTGGCTTATACCCAATTTTTCTATATTATATATGCAGCTACTATAAATATCTGTGTTCAGATTTTTGTGTGAACGTAAATTTTCATTCCTCTTGGATAAATATCTAGGAGTGGGATTGTTGGGCTGAATGGCAAATGGATCTTTAAAGAAATGTTTCCTAATGGAGAGCCCTAGTTTCTCCACATTCTCTCCTAATCAGCAGTGGTATTGTTTCTCTCTCTCTCTTTTTTTTTGGCTATTCTAAGAAGGATATAGTGATACCTTATTGTATGTTAATTTGCATTTTTCTAATGACTAATAATGTTGGGCATCTTCTCATGCACTTATTTTGCATTTATATATCATCTTTGGTGCAAGTATTCAAATCTTCTCATTTTAAAAAAATAGTGAATTATTTGTGTTCTCATTATTGAATTTGAGACTTCATTGTATGCTTTGAATACAAGTTCTCTGTCAGATACTTAATTTACAATTACTTTTCTCCAAATGCGTGCTCTATCTTTGCTTTCCCTTTGTAAGTAATAATTAATGTTGGGAAATTACTTTGGAGACTGTGTGAATATTCTATTCCTTGTTAAAGGTATACCCACTGATTTTGGCACCTGTTGATTTTCTAACTCCATCAGTCCTTCTACGGTTTTTGTGCTAAGGAAGAACTTCCCCCTTCTTCCCTTCTCCTGCTTTCCTCCATTGTGGAGTCACAGCCCAGGTTCCCCTTGGTATCAGGATCAGTCATCCCAGCCAACACAGTCATTCTTTCTCTGACTGTTGATTCAGTGGCATGAGGAGTCCAAAACATTGTATATTCTTCAAAGCGAGTAAGGCTTCTGGTTGCCAAAATCTGACATTATCAGTCTTGTTAACTCTGACCTTCTAGTAGTTGGGAAGTGGTATTTCAAAGTGATTTAGTTTATATTTGCATGATAACCAGCGGTCACGGGCTTCTCAGGTGGTGCCAGTGGTAAACGGTGCCACGTGGGTGGCAAATTATGCCTGCCAGTACAGGAGACGTAAGAGGTGCAGGTTTGATCACTGATTTGGGAAGATCCCCTGAAGGAGGGCAGGGCAACCCGCTGCTGTATTCTTTCCTGAAGAATCCCATGGACAGAGGAGCCTGGCGGGCTGCAGTCCACGGGGTCGCAGAGTCAGACGCGACTGGAACCACTCAGCACGCACACAGCAGCGTCGGACCCTGTTCATGTGCTTCTTGTCTATTCGTGTTGTTTCCTTTGTGAAGTGTTCAGATTTCTTTGCCCATTCTTTTATTGGGTTGTTTCCTTTTAAAAACTGATTTTTAGAGTTTTTTTTTTTTTTTTTTAATGTATGTGTAAACTGAATATAGGCCTTTTTCAGATTTAAGTTTCTTTCTTCTTCCATTTTGATATGTTTTTTCTTAGCACCTTTTTTTTTTTTTGAAAAGACTTCCTTTTTCCCATAAATTGCTTTGCTGTCTTTGTTGAAAATAAGTTGACCACGTATGAGTTGAGTGTATTTCTGGATCCTCTGTTGTGTTTCATTGATTTAGTCTTATGCCAGTGTCACCCTGTTGATTACCTTGGCTGTATAATAAATGAGTCTTGAAATTAGGCAGAGTACATCCTTGAACATTTTTCTTCTTTCTCAAGATGCTTTGAGTATTTTACGTTTTTTGCATTTCCATATCCATTTTAGAATCAGCTTGTCAGTTTCATTAAAAAGCCTGTGATCGGGAATTATGATTGGAATTACATTGACCCCATAGATCAGTTTGGGGAGAATTAATATCTGAGCAATACTGAGTCTTCCAATCCATATATCTTTTCATTTATTTAGATGTTCTTTAATATCTTTCAGTGATATTTTGCAGTTTTCCACATAGTGGTCTTGAATAGCTCCTATTTATTTATTCCTAAATATTGATTATTTTTTGATGTTAGCACAAATGGACTTGTTTCAAAGTTCCATTTTAAAATTGTGTTATGTGAGTATACCTACTGTCATTGATTCTTAGCTAATGACCTTGTATTTTATGAGCTTCCTAAATTCACTTATATATTCTAGTAGCTGTTTTGTCGGAGAAGGCGATGGCACCCCACTCCAGTACTCTTGCCTGGAAAATCCCATGGACAGAGGAGCCTGGTAGGCTGCAGTCCGTGGGGTCACGAAGTCGGAGACGACTGCGTGACTTCACTTTCCGTTTTCACTTTCACGCATTGGAGAAGGAAATGGCAACCCACTCCAGTGTTCTTGCCTGGAGAATCCCAGGGACGGCAGAGCCTGGTGGGCTGCCGTCTATGGCGTCACGCAGAGTCGGACACGACTGAAGCGACTTAGCAGCAGCAGCAGCAGGTCTGTCAACAAGGGAAACTGAAAACAATGATTAAAGATTTGTTACATAGTTAACTAGGTTGTCTAGGAATAAAAGCAGTTTTAACTTTGCAATTTTGATGACTTTCATTTCATTCTTTTGTTGCACTGGCACAGACCTCTAATGCAGTATTGAACAGAAGGTGTGAGTTAGGCATTCTGGCCTGCTCTAATTTGAAATGCTTTGTACTTTATTCATCCCACAGCTCAGAGGTCTTGACCTCTGTTTTATCTTTGGTCTCAGCACCACATTTAGTTCCTTTATATCATTTACTGTACATTGACATTATTTTATTTGTTTACTGCTTTGTTGTCTGCCCCTTACGTCAACCAGTAAGTCTCTTACGAGAAGAACTCTGCCTTCACCAACGTATAGCACAGTGACCCTTAGTAGACACAGGCAATGCTTTGTCAAATCAGTACATTTTGGTGGAAACTTATAGCAGTTATGCAATCTATCCTCCTTCCCAGCGTTTGAACTTCCTTAATAAAGCCCAGCACACGCCTTACTTCTTTTGTTGGGGGTGGGGGAGGGGTGTGCTGGTCTTTGTTGCCGCACGGGCTTTTATCTAGTTGGGGCAAGTGGGGTCTTCTCTGGTTGTGGTGCACGGCTTCTCGTTGCAGTGGCTTCTCCTTGTGGCAAAGCCTGGGTTTCAGGGCGCACGGGCCTCGTAGCTGCAGCCCCCAGGCTCCAGAGCACAAGCTCAGTAGTCACAGCACGTGAGCTTGGTAGTTCGTGGCCTGTGGAGTCCTCAGGGATGGAGCCGTGTCTCCTGCACTGGCAGGAGGATTCGTCACCACTGAGCCACCAGGGAAGCCCTGGGTGTTATTTCTTGGAAAACTTTTTCATGTTTCTCTTTCCTTTTTTAAAATTTTTTTAGGAGGCTAAATTTTAATTTCCCATAGAAACCACTTATATTTAATATTTCAAGTTTTTAATTGATGTTTTATAAAAGATAATACAATTCTTTCTCCTGATTTTTGCAAAATATTTTGGTGGGACATTGGGATAGTTTGCCTTTCCTGGATGTCACATACACTCGGGAGGTAATTAGTATCCAGACAGTTTGCAGTGGTTCAAATGTAGAAACAAGGGTAAATACATTCCACAGTTATCTAGTAAGCAGGTGTTGGGTCACAGTTTTTTATTCTTTGAAATCTGGAGAAATCACACTGATGAAGCGAACTAGCTAGGCGAAAATTTTCTTAATTTTTCCTTTTAGCTTTTGCTCTAATCAGTAACGTTTCTCTTTTTTAAAAATGTAATTTAAGTCTAATGAAGGTAAATTGCTTTTAGCCTGGAACACAGTGATCTAGGATTTATCCTAAAGGCAAAATATCAAAATATCTTTCTTCTGGCTGCTCCATTTTAGCAGCTGCTGTGATAGAAAGTAGCACTTAAGTTTGCATACAGACAGGAGGGAAATACTGTCCCCCACATACAATGTTAAAATAATTATTTGCAACTTCCCTGGTGTCTCAGTGGTAAAGAATCTGCCAGCCACTGCAGAGGACAAGGTTCGATCCCTGGTCCAGGGA
The DNA here is from genome assembly GCF_000754665.1 of Bison bison bison. Classification (NCBI taxonomy): domain Eukaryota; kingdom Metazoa; phylum Chordata; class Mammalia; order Artiodactyla; family Bovidae; genus Bison; species Bison bison. Next base: position 8,868,595 of record NW_011495054.1, read on the forward strand.
GATCCCACGTGCCATGGAGCAACTAAGCCCATGTGCCACAAGTACTGAGCCCTTGTGCCCTAGAGTCTGTGCTCTGCAACAAGAGAAAGCACGGCGATGAGAAGCCCTCGGACCACTAGAGAGTAGCCCCTGCTCGCCGCAGCCAGAGAGACGTCTGCGCAGCAGCAGAGACCCGGTGCAGCCAAAAATAAATACATAAATAATCAAAAACTTCATCGGCTTATCGTACACACTGAGGATGGAAGTTGCATTAAAGTAGGTGACAGCATATTAAATTGGTTGTTCATTCATTCAACTCCTCTCTCCATCCCCTTCCTCCTTTCTTTCCTCTCCTCTCCAATTTACAAATGGGCATTTCAACAGCCCTCCGTGGATACTGGAGAGAGTAAGCTGACTGACATTTAGTAAGAGTTTAGAGGACCCAGACAACCCCGTCAACCAACTTAATTGCCTTTTTACTCTGTTTAATGAAACACTTCACCTTATATACTATCTTTTTTTTTTTTTCCAAGTACCTTTAAAACATTCACCTAGAAGGACCAAATTCAGTCCAATTTTGGTCCAAAACCAAATTTCAATAAATTTTATAGTGTTGAAATCCTACCGAATGTGTTCTCTGACCACAACAGAATTAAACAGAAATCGATATCCCCCAAAATACCTTAAAAAAATCCAAATATCTGAAAATGGCACGTTTCTGAAGGTGCAGTCATTCTGAATGACTCAGGAGTCAAAGATGACATGACAAGGGAAATGTAAAATTACTTTGGGAGGAATGAGAACAAAAAGACGACCTTACTCTTACATTACCTTACTCTAAACTAATATGTTTAAAATAAACATATTAACATGAGGAATCAGTGGAGAATGACACCTTCGATTCTTCCTATTTGGCTGCTGCTTGAACTCCCCGCTTCCTTCATGCATTAGCCCCTCCAGCCCCACTGCAGTTGACAAGGTGGCCAAGGATTGCGGCCGTGCTCCTGCTTGCTGTCTGCACCCAGCCCTCATACTCTGGCCTTGCCTGTTTAACCAAGTGGTTCAGATACTTTTCTTCTAGTTCCAGTGAACAAACATTTACCATTTTCAAAGGTCATGTTCCTGGAACCATGGAGGGGAATTTACGGGGCAGTAACAGACAAGCTCAGGTCATATTACTCTTATGTTAACTTGAATGAAAATCATGTCAAAGCTGCTTCCTTCCAGCTCTCTCCTACCTGGGGAGTTCTGGTCTAACCCTCACCCAACATTTTAACTTTTTCTGAGTGTTTCTTCATTTCCCACTCCCCCCGCCCCTGGTGACTTCTGTTTCTCCTAGCGATCCTTTAATTGTTTGGATGTTCTCATTGTTTTTGACTTTTTGTAACCTTCCCATATCTCTGCCCTCGGTCAGCCTGTTGTATCCAGCCTGTATTATTTGCTGAGACTTGACTAGGTGTGAGGCATTGACTGGGTTTGGTACAGGATGGGAGCTTGTAAGTCAGATAATTAACCGGGGTATGCTAAGTGCTTTGACTTGTTGGAAGGGCCATGCCAGCAAACATTCATTCAACAAATATTTATTTGCCTTCCACTGTGTAGCGGGCACTGTGCAATGGGAGTGGTATCCTGGGCAGCAGGTCGTGATGGCTTGATGAGGTGTGGGGTTGTGAAGGGGAAAAGCATGATCTGGAGATGGATGATCCATTTAGGCTGAAGGTGTTTGGTGGGGACTTGGTGGGACTTGAGCTAATATGTGGTGAGAGAAAAGGCTAGGAAGATTAGGGAGGCCCTTTGGTTTTGTTTTCTTTTTAAGGGAGTTTAGTTCTGTTTCAGTGAGCATATGATTTATTAGATCCATGGTGACTCTTGCCAACACCTCTGTACTGCCCTCATCTCTGATTTCTTTGATTTGCCTTATGTTCTCGGCAGTGACCAGTGGCGCTGAGTGGTGGTGGCCGCTTGCACTGTTAATTGTGCATTTTTTAAAGTGGGAGGAGGGTTGCCAAGAGAGAATGAACCCCAATGCAAGAGCCAGATGTATGATACTTTTATCTAACCTGCATTATTTTCTTGTAGGCATTAGGCATTAAGTAGCCTCTTAAAACCTTTTAAAATTTCTTTGTTAATGTAGGAGAGGAAGAGGTCAAAACAAATGAATTTGAAAACACCCTGTGGGATAAAGTTTCCATCCATTGCCCACCCTGAAATTTTTTATTCTCTTTCTTTAGGTTTCTTGCTATTTAAAGATTTTTGTTTGAATGAAATTAATGAAGCTGTACCTCAGGTGAAGTTTTATGAAGAGGTAAGAAGTGACTGTTTTATCAATGCTTTTATTTTAAAAGCATATTTAAACTGTTCTTTGGAAAATATTAAGACTCCTAGATATTGCAAATATTTAGAAATATTTAGAAATTCATTGAAAGTAATTAGTAGCACGAGATATATAATTTATTAGAGATTCTGGCACCAACTATAAAAAATATATCTTTAAAACTCTATAGTGTTCTGGAGTCAGTGAGGAATAGTTGGACTAAAATTCCAGAGGAAGACGATGGAGCATCCTCACCCATTTTATTTTCTGCAGAAGCTTGCAGATTCTGGAGACAGAAGCTGAGGTAGAGGGCTGCTATTGGATAAAAGAATAACTAGCAAAGTTTTATGGTCACACATTACTGGAGTGACGAATCAGAGACTTGTGGGAGAGGGAGGCCTCAAGCCCATAGCCCGTTTTCCCAGCAAAACATTGGGAGGGGCTGAAGAGATGGGCCAGGAGCTTCTGAAAGACACACTGAAACCTCTCACAGCCTTGCAGGATTACATGATATTTAAGTATACACCTGCTGTGGCACGAATCTGAAAACAGAACAGTCAGGAGAGGAAAACCCCACTGAAGATCTGGAACCACTTATCACCTGGGACATTGGTTGGTCATAGGTGTGGTGAGCAGATGAGAATCCAAGTTTGGCCCCTGGCAGGAGGCTGTTTCTGGGAGACAGAAAAACCAAAAGAGGTTTCTGGGTCTGGAGTAAAGACTAGATGAGATTAGAGGGGCCCCCAAAACATGATGAGTCCGTTTCTCAAGACGTATGCCAAGTTTTGAAGCTTGAATGGGACAGGGGCCCAAGAGCCATCCTGAAGCCTTCTTAAGGGCAGAACCAAGTTCAGTGTGGAGGAGACAGAGATCTCATTGAACTCCAGGGAGAGCCAGGCCTTAGAAATGGGGGTGAACCAGAGGCAGACTGATAGCTTAAGGTGAACGTGTCGGATTCATGATCTCCAAAGAAGATTTAGCTTTGGGACCAGGGACCAGGCTTGATCACTCAAGAGCTTTTGTGTAGCAGAGTTTTATTAAAGTAAGAAAAGGAACAGAGAAAGCTTCTGACACAGACATCAGAAGGGGGATGGAGAGTGCCCCCCTCGCTGGTCTAAGCAAGGGAGTTATATACTGTTTAATTGGTTGTTCGGTTCAGTTCAGTCACTCAGTCGTGTCCAACTCTTTGCAACCCCATGGACTGCAGCACACCAGGCCTCCCTGTCCATCACCAACTCCCGGAGTTTACCCAAACTCATGTCCATTGAGTCGGTGATGCCATCCAACCATCTCATCCTCTGTTATTACAGTAAATCAAAAAAATGTCTCAAGGTTGTAAAGATCTTACTAGACCTACTCCCACAATTTACGTTTTAAGATGACAGGATTAGAACTAACAATAGAAAGATCTTACCAGACCCACTCCCGTAATATACATTTTAAGATAACAGGGTTTAGTCAAAAGGTTTTCAAGAAGGAGAAACTATCCTCAAGCAGGATACATTATTGTTATATAGAGTTTAAACTGAGTTGTTCATTGTGTAATCATCAGCTTAGGGCTTAAAGGGGAAAACATTTTATATGACTAAGACTAAGGAATGTAGAGAAAAAGAAGAGATGGTTGTCCTTTCCTCCTCCTTGAGAACCCCAGACCCCTTTCTCGTCCTTGGGGACCCCGGACTTCTTATCAACCTGCCTAGGAATTGACTCTCAAGACTGAGTCCTACACAAACGGCAGCAAGACCAGCCCAACTCAGCTCCCTGTTGGGCAGTGAGCTCCCCTGCTGCCTGTGCAGCAGAGAGCAAGGGGAGCCCTCTGTCTCTTTTCTGGGTGCAAAATAACAATACTTAGAGACTCTCCAGCATTCACCATACAGTAAAAAATGATATGATACAATAGAAGCAAGATCATATGACTTATAAACAAGGCAATAGAATCAGACCCACAGATGAGTCAGATATTGGAGCTAGCTGACAAGTGCCTAAAAATAACCGTAAGTAATATATTTAAGACAACAGAGGACAAGTTGGACAAAATAATTAGATGGAAGGATAGAGTTTTGGCATAATTTGGATTTATTGTGGAAAAACCGAGCAGATATTCTAGAAAATAAAGTACAGTATTTAAATTAGAACCCAGTGGCTAGAACCAATAGCAGATTGTCACAATGAGAGACAGGATTAATGAATGGGAGGCAGTTCAGTAGATCATCTCAAACTGAAACACAGGAAAAAAAAAAAACTATAAGAAAGAAATAAGGGCATTAAAGACAAGTGAGATGCACTTAAAAAGGTCTTTGTAGAGGTGGAGTCCCAGAAAAGAGGAGGGAGAATGGGGCATAAGCAATACTTGAGGATAGAATACTGTTACAAAATGATGAAAGACAGTAGCTTAAAGATTCAAAACACATAGAAAACCCCAAGCAGGATGACTACCAAGGAAACATATCTTTGCTCATCAGTATAAGACTCTGAAATCCCATGACAGAAAATTTTAAAAGCAGCCAGAGGTTAGAAAAAGACACCTAGTTTTTAAAGGGCCAGTAATATGGACTTCCCTGGTGGCTCAGAGGTTAGAGCATCTGCCTGCAATGTGGGAGACCCAGGTTCGATCCCTGGGTCAGGAAGATCCTCTGGAGAAGGAAATGGCAACCCACTCCAGTATTCTTGCCTGGAGTATCCCATGGATGGAAGAGCCTGCTGGGTTACAGTCCACGGGGTCGCAGAGTCGGACACGACTGAGCGACTTCGCTCAATATGACCGACACAACTATGACATCTTAAACGATTAAGAAAAAAGAAAGACGATAAAATGGCCATCTTTAAAGTAATGAGCGAGAAAAGCTGCCAACCTAAAATTATTTTCCCAGCCAAACTCCCTTAAAAAATGAAGATGAAATAAAGATGGTTTTGGACAAAAACCAAGAGAATTTGTCAGTAGTGGAACTGCATTACCATCAGTATTAAAGGGAGCTACTTCAAGCATAAGGGAAATGATCCTGGATGGAAATGCAAGAAGGGATGAAAGACATCATAAAGGGTAAATATGCATGTGAAATATATACATGTTGGCCATATAAAGCTGTTATATGTTCTTAGGGTTTAAAGTGTGTGTAAAACTGAAATGTATGAGAGTATCACAGAAGGCAGGAGAAGGGTTAATAAAGTTAAAGTATTTTAAGATTCTAGGATTACTGGGGACAAGTAAAAGTAGTAATTTGCACTGACTTGTAAAGAATGCATATTGTAACCTCTTAAGGTAACATTTAAGAGAATAAAATATGTGTATCTAGGAGGTTGAAATAGAGGGAATATGAAATAAAACAACATTGTTTTAATCCCCAAAAAGAAAAAGAATAGAAGGTCGACATAAAGTAGGAGGTCAAATCGAAAACAAAGAGGAACTGTGGTAGCTAAAAACCCGTTTATATAAATGATTATATTTAATATAAATGGGCTAAATACTCCCAGTAAAAGACTAAGTTTGTCAGACTGGATATATAACCAAAACCATGTTATGTACTGCTTGTTAAGCGTCATGCTTTATTTAAAGTATTTTACTTTACTTTTAAATTAAAATACAATTGCTATACAATATTCAGATCAGATCAGATCAGTCGCTCAGTCGTGTCCGACTTTTTGCAACCCCATGAATCGCAGCACGCCAGGCCTCCCTGTCCATCACCAACTCCCGGAGTTCACTCAGACTCACGTCCATTGAGTCAGTGATGCCATCCAGCCATCTCATCCTCTGTCCGTCCCCTTCTCCTCTTACCCCCAATCCCTCCCAGCATCAGAGTCTTTTCCAATGAGTCAACTCCTGT
>NW_011495054.1:8874847-8922682 GCF_000754665.1 Bison bison bison
CGGCGCTCAGCCTTCTTCACAGTCCAACTCTCACATCCATACATGACCACAGGAAAAACCATAGCCTTGACTAGATGGACTTTTGTTGGCAAAGTAATAGGTTAGTCATAAGTTTCCTTCCAAGGAGTAAGCGTCTTTTAATTTCATGGCTGCAGTCACCATCTGCAGTGATTTTGGAGCCCCCAAAAATAAAGTCTGACACTGTTTCCACTGTTTCCCCATCTATTTCCCATGAAGTGATGGGACTGGATGCCATGGTCTTCGTTTTCTGAATGTTGAGCTTTAAGCCAACTTTTTCACTCTCCACTTTCACTTTCATCAAGAAGCTTTTTAGTTTGTCTTCACTTTCTGCCATAAGGGTGGTGTCATCTGCGTATCTGAGGTTATTGATATTTCTCCCGGCAATCTTGATTCCAGCTTGTGTTTCTTCCACTTACAGGTGTATATTATAGCGATTCAGTGTTTAAGGAAGTAACATACTTTAAACAGAAGGATGGAAGAGGATTTGTAATATATATACTCACTGAAGCAAAGCTGGCATAGTATCAGACAAAGTACACAGCAATGCTTCTTTGAGATAGAGATGATTTCATCATGATAGAGGAGTCAGTATCTTCATCTCAAATCTGTATGTTACAAATAGCATAACTTTAAAATACATCAAGCAAAAATTGGCAGGGAGGTCAAAACAAAATAATTCTACAATCCTCCTGGGACACACAGATACTTCAAGAGCTTGTAGAAACAAATAGGCAAAAATTAGTAAGGATATAGATGGTCTTAATAAAGTGATGAATACAGTTGACTTAACTTGACATCCAGAATGCTGCTTTCAGCAAAAACAGTTTGTGTTCTTAAAAGTACGTACAGAACATTTACCAAAATAGAACATATGCTGGACTCTAAAGCAAGTTTCTGCAAATTTCAAGATTGAAATTGTTCAGAGTGTGTATTCTGATCACAGTGGACTTAAGTGCAAATTTCACGACAGTGTCAAGAAATCCTTAGCTGTCTGGAAATAAATAGCTTCTAAATAATTTATGAGTCACAGAGGAAATTAAAATTGAAGTTAGGAAATATATTCATTAAGATATATTTTAGAGATGACATACGCTAGTATTATTAGCATGGTGTGTCTTTACCCTAAAGCGCTTGCAATGGTCCAGAGAAGCGCTTGAAATGGTCCAGAGAGAGCATAATTAGGGGTGGTGTTAGTCATCTCTGTACATCTAAGAATTGGAAGGATATGCCTTTTCCCCTGGTTTATTGATATACATGGAAACTTGATCTTTTTCTACATTTTTCAATTGTATTAACGTATTTCCAGGAAGGATGATGAAATGATGATGTACATTTGGCATCATGTGAAAAAAAAAAAAGAAAATTAAATCTGAAAGGGTTTCACTCAGTACAAAATAACTTTTTATTTCAATGTGAATCAGGCATTTTATCTGTATGAGAATCACAGCTTGATCTGTCAAAAATTATTTTTCTTTCCTGTGTTCTTAAAAGCTTCACCTCTTCAGTTTCAGCATGGACTCAACTGCTTTGTTAAATACAAAGCTGTGTCCTTCAGCAGATGAAACAGATGGGCAGTCTACTGGGTTATTTCTTAAGCACTTCTCAGCAGTGTGGTGGTGACTCCTGCTGATACGTCTCCATCTGAACGCTAAACACTGGGCCTTCTCTTCCTTGGCTTGCTCCCCAGCGCCTCTGTCCCAGGCTGTGTGATGGATCTGGCCTGTCAGATCATCTCCTCGGAGGAAAATGATTCAGGGCTCCTGACCAACTTGCTCTGTGTTCTTCATGGCATCATCCACCTTGGGGCTTCACATACAGTTCTCTTAAGTCAGTACAGCCTCTAAGACTGAGGTTATCAGTAAGTCTGACTCCTTGCTTTCATTAACCCACTGGATCCTCTAGTTTCTAGTTTATGATCGTGATCCCTGCTTGAAGCTGGGCAGTCCTGCTTTGCTCTCCCTGGGTTTCTCAGCTAAAAATCAGGGCAATAGTAGTGGCTATACCCTAGGCTTGTCCCGTGTATGTGCAGACCAAGAGCAGCACCTGGCATGCAGTTGACCTTGTTCAAGTTAGACTAGAGGAAGCTTATGACAATATTTATATTACCCTACATTTAATCATAAATCATGGAAAATAGGAAGTATAACATCAGAGGTAAAGTTAGAGAGTGTTCTTTACTCATTCAACCAGTATTTGTCAAACACTAATGCTCAGAAGTATTGTTTGGATGAGAGAGACAGACAGAGTGTGTGCTCTCTTTGAGCTCCTACTTTTGTTGAAACAGACAATAAACAAGTGATAAATAAATAGGAAAGATATTAGGAAATAATGACTCGAAACAGACTCAAAGCTTAATGTGATGTATTGTGATTTGGTGACCGCCTTAAATTGTTGGGTCGAAGACTGACCGAGGAGGTGCATGTTAGTGGAGTAATTTCAGACGTTGTGTTTATCCTTTGTGGCATTCACTTAGTTTTTTGAATCTGTCAGTTTATATTTTTCACCATGTCGGATAGCATTTGGGCCATTATAAAACGTTATTTCTACCGTAATCTCTTCTTGTCCTCTCTTTAGAACTCCAGCTGTATGTATGCTTGATCTTTGGACATTATCCTAGATATCACTGATGCCTTATTCAATTCTTCCCCGAATATTTGTTTTCCTTTCTGTTCTTCAGATTAGATAATTTCTACGGAGCTGTCTTCAAACTCACTGACTCTTGGTATCTCTCGTCTGTTGTTATGTCCATCCACTGATTTTTTTTTCGGATAGGATTTCCAACATGGCATATTTCATAGTTATCATCTGTCTGCTGCTATTTCCTAGTTTGTTGTTCATTATATGCATGTTCTCTGTGCATCTTTTAGTATAGTTATAACGGCTGTTTTAAAATCCTTTTTTGATAATTCCAGTCTCTGAATTACCTTGGATAAGTCCTCACTGATGATCTGTTCTCTTGGGTATGACCCACATTTCTCTGTTTCTTCAAACATAGAATAGTTTTAGATTGTATCTTGTACATTGGTATTGTTGGCACTCAAAACTGCTTTTCTGTAGGGTATTGATATATATATATATAGTCTCAGGAGTTAATTTGGCTTACTCAGACTTGATGCTCTGTCTTCTCATGCAGCGGGTAGCAATTTAACCTTGTTTAATTCTTTAAACCTGTGCTGGACTAATTTGGGTCTGTCATGCTCACACACCATTAAGGGGTCCACCAGAGATTTTGAGATTTTATATGCAGAATTTTGGAGCTCTCCTCTGGCTCTTTATTTTTAGGAATATCCTCTCTTTCTTTCTGGCTTCTGTTTGATGCCCTTTCCCCATAATCTGTGTACTTTTGGTCATTCTTCAGTGGTCCAGTGTAGTTGGGTTTTATAGATGTCCAGAATTGTTCTGTTAGAGATTAGTTGACTATTACCTGAATCAGGGCTTGGTTTGTGATACATTTGGAATATCAAACCAATGTGATTGGCTAATGAATTGAATGTAGGGGATGCTGGGGACAGAGTGAGCAAAAGAGCAAAATCGATGATGATTATTGCTTTTTTGGCTTAGGCACCTGGGGGTGGTGGTGGTGGTTTAGTCGCTAAGTCGTGTCTGACTCTTGCGACCCCATGGACTGTAGCCTGCCAGGCTCCTCCATCCATGGGATTCTCCAGGCAAGAATACTGGAGTGGGTTGCCATTGCCTTCTCCATAAGCAGCTGGGAGGATGGTTTTACCCATTTTTGTGATTAAGAAGACTAGGGGAAGGAGATGATTGGCTGGAGTAGAGAGGATGTGGAAATATCCAATAGGTGGCTCAGTACCCAGACTCTGGAGCTCTGAGAGAGAAGTGAGTCCTGAAAACCCAGACTTAGTCATTGGAATAGAACTGGTGTTTGAAACTGTGCAACTGAAGAGCTTTATCCAAGGAGAATATAGTGGATGAAAAGGGGGTGTCTTAGCACCATGCCCTGAGGCACTTCAGTATTTAGAAGCCTAACAGAAGAGGGAAAATTACCAAGGGAGACTGAAGAAGAGGACGCAGGGTGGCAAACTCCTGGGGAGTATAGATCCCGGAAGTCAGAGGAGATCCCAGAACTCAGACGAGCCAGGAGTGCACCACTGAGCTGAATGCTGCTGGGGTGTCAGGAAGCTGAGGACAGAAAGAGAGGCCCTTGACTGGGCAAGGCAGAGGCCGCTGTGGCTTTACTAGGCTGGAATGGCAGTGGGACAGATGGGAGACAGAGAAGGTGGCCTGTGAAAGCTGTGGGCCAAAGGGGCTTGCTCTTAGGGTTCTACGTGTTTAGGCTACATGCTGAGCTGTGAGTTTTGTAACCACCAAAGCAGAAAGGGGGAACCACACGGTCAGTGAATGTTCATCACTGGTGGTGATGCTTCTGTTCTGCTCTAGGGGCGACCTTTCACCTTGAACCTGAGCCTCTGCCTGCTCCATTCCCTGGACAACCTGCCTGCCAGAATTAGGGATGACGTTTTCTCTGTGTATATTACGGTCAGGACATCCTGTCTAGAGCTAATTGATGGTTGACGGCATGTTCTTTAATTAGTGGTCTGACTGATAATAGAAAGTGAATTTTGAATTACAGCCCCAGACGCTTTAAGCTCTTGCTTTGCCTACTAAGAATTAACCTTTGCTGCTGTTCAAGTCAGAGTTTCTGAGGCACAAGGCACCCACTAGAGCCAGCGCTGTGGTTCAGGGCGTGGTTTGTGCAAGTAACTAGGATTTTCTGTATAGTCAGTCTATCACAGTTCATAGGAAACTCCCGTTGAATCAGGTGTCAGCTTGCTTTACAGGCCCCAGAACATAGACTTAGGTTTCCTTACCCTTGTGTTTGAGGGTAATAATTCCATGAAGATTTAGTATTCCTAGAGTTTATATGTATGTTTGGGCAGAAACATTTGCCTTGGGTTCACTGAGAGTCCACCTCTTTTATCCTAGCATTCTGACATTAATTTTTGGACCTGACTGAAACCAAACAACACAACAAAAGAAATCAGCCAGTCAGAGTCCTTTGTTTATTTTCTGGCTCTCCTTCAGATTTCAGTACTAGCTTCTGTTTCCTTGCAGCTGCCATGTTTGCGTCTGGGATGGTGTTTGAACCTTGTAGACATGTTCTCCTGAGTTAACTTAGGATGATTAAGGCCAGGTCCTTTGGTTATGCCAACATTTCTGGCTTGCTTCTTCATTAAAAAAATGTTTTCCTTCTGGAGAAAGACATAATTTGAAAAGATCCATATACCCCGATGTTCACAGCAGCGCTGTTTATAATAGCTAAGACATGGAAGCAACCTAGATGTCTGTCGACAGATGAATGGATAAAGATGTGGTCTGTATATACAACGAAATATTACTCAGTCGTAAGAAGAAGAAAACAATGCCATTCGCAGCAACACGGATGGACCTAGGAGGTGATCACACTAAAGTGAAGTCAGCCAGACCGAGAAGGACAAGCAGCATGCGGTACCACTTACATGTGCAGTCTAAAAGCACATGGTACAAATGAACTTGTTTTCAAAGCAAAAGTAGACTCACAGACATAAAAAACAAACTATGGTTACCAAAGGGGAAGGGAGAGGGATCAATTAGGAGTTTGGGATTAAAATATACACATTACTACATATAAAATAGGTAACCAACAAGGACCTGCTGTATGGCACAAGGAACTCTACTCAATATGTTATAATAACTTATTATGGAAGAGAGTATACAAAGAATGTATATGTGTGTGTGTGTGTGTGTGTGTATACACACACACATATATAAACTGAGTCACTTATATATCTGAAACTAACAGGACATTGTAAATCACCTATATTTCAATGCATTTTTTTAAATAATTAAAAAAATTTTAAGTGTTTTCCTATTGGATGGAGTATCAACCTCTCCTAGGCCCCCTTCCTTTATGTTCTGTTTCAGTGTCTGCCCCAAGAAGACTGAATTCTAAGTCCAGGCAGTTACAGACTTGTGAATTTCAGCCATCTCATTGATACTTAAGGACAATTAAGATGATCCCAGTAATTTCTCAGTGTGTGAAGCAGTTGGCCTTCATACACGTGCTGTATATGCTTCATGCTCTGTATATACTCTTCTCCCTGCCAAGCATGCCCTTTCATTATCAGAGATTCTCACAGGATTTACTGGTTTTGATTTCAAAACCTGTTAAAGTGAGTGAAAGTCACTCAGTCATATCCAACTCTTTGCGACCCCATGGACTATGCAGTCCTTGGAATTCTCCAGGCCAGAATATTGGAGTGGGTAACCTTTCCCTTCTCCAGGGGATCTTCCCAACCCAGGGATTGAACCAGGTGTCCCGCATTGCAGGTGGATTCTTTACCAGCTGAGCCACAAGGGAAGCCCAAGAATATTGGAGTGGGTAGCCTATCCCTTCTCCAGAGGATCTTCCCAACCCAGGAATCGAACAGGGGTCTCCTGCATTGCAAGTGGATTCTTTACCAACTAAGCTATCAGGGAAGCCCTGTCAAGCTGAGACTATACAGTAAAAAAGGCAGCTTTTATTTCTATTCGGTTTATATTCTTACCTCTAGGAGTGGTCAGCCCTACTCTTTAATCATAGCAGAATAAGCAGCACTCAGATATTATGAAAGTATAACAACTGGCTACTTGGTAGGAAAATTTTCTGTTTTTTCAGAAATAAGCCCTATGTAGTTATTTGTCATTATATTGAAAATCTTCACTGCAGTCTTCCTACCAACTCCATATTTCATTTGTTTTCATTCTCTTCTTGTCTTTTAGATTTAACGTATATCTGTAAAGGAGTAAAAACACTTCTCTGATCCGAGAACTTGTGAGGTTAAAGTAATGGAGGCCTTGTCCTCACAAAGCATATTTGCTAAGCCCATTTTATTATTTAGTCTATCTTAACACCTGTCCAGTTACTGTTTGAAGGAACCTTTCTGTTAATACTTTCAGAGTGCAGAAACGGTTCCAGTGTGAAAAACCAGTGCTTTTATCTATGATGAATGTCTTTCCAAAAGATTTAGTTGACTAAAAAATCTCTGCAGGAATCCTGAAAATTCATTATTATTTTTTCCTCCTGAGTTTTGTAACACTGTGGTCAAGTGAAAATGATCCCCATCATAACTCATAGAAATGGATTACTGCCAAGTTCAAATTATTTGTGCTTTGGAAAGGAGAACTGGCAAGAATGAATGGTCCATGGCTGCTATATCATAAGATAATTGTAACCATGGCAGTGTTTGTTGCCTAATATTGTCTTTCTAAATGTAAGCAACGAGGTTCATCGTAGGAAGAAATCCATTCGTCTGTCCCAAGTTGAACTTAAAGTATTCCAGCGCCATTATTTTAACATTAGAAGTGGTTGTTTCCTGTGCACTGGCCAATTCAAGTAATTTGCTTGATCTCATGTGGAAGTGGTTTCTGCCAAGACGAGTAATATCTTTTAATAAAGTAAGTTTCTAGGAAGACAGAACCTAACAATCATAACTTTTAACTGTCTAGATAAAAGAATATGAAAAGCTTGAGAATGAGGAAGATCGCCTTTGTAGAAGTCGACAGATTTATGACACTTACATCATGAAGGAGCTGCTGTCGTGTTCACATGTAAGTGCCTCTTCTTTTTTTATTAATTCAGTGTTAGTAAGTGAGACTTCTTGTATTAATTCAGTGTGAGTAAGTGAGACAGGTTTCACATGTTTTTAGAATGAAAGTTGAAATAGGAGGAAAGATTTAAAGGTATTCATCCAGGATGGAACCCATGTTTCTCAAGTTTTATCATTTGTTTCCTGGTAATACTGGTCCAATATCTGCTGCTCCATGTACTTTTAATAAGGTTCCAAAAGTGGGTACTTTCAGTACAGATGTTGATAAAATGGCTAATGCAGATCAATCCAAGAAAAGACTAAGCTCAATTCTCAACTCTCTAAGAAAATGAAGCTTTATTGTTTTTCATTTCGCTCCCCTTTAACAATTAGGCTAATCAAATATTTATCGATAAATATCTTAAATGCTTTCTTTGAATTAATAAGGTTGATTATAATTATTATGGTAATATAGTTCACTAATAGTTGAATGATGGTTGAATTTTTTTTTTTTTGCTTGTAAATCAGAGAAACAATCTTATTCAGTCATTAGGATAAACGAGGTTCCTAGGAAATTCTTCCACCAGGAGTGAGTGGAATAATTAATAATGAAAACATACACTGTAATCTCTCTACATGAAAACTGTTTTCCAAAGAAGTGTCCTAAGAGCCCTGGACTGCTGTGTCCAATGCAGTAGCCACTAGCCATGTGCAAGTATTTAATTGTGTTTACATTTGTGTTGCTTAGTCTCTTAAGTTGTGTCAACTCTTTGTGACCCCTGGATTGTGATCCATCAGGCTCCTCTGTCTATGGATTTCCCAGGCAAGAATACTGGAGTGGGTTGCCATCCCCTTCTCCAAGTGATCTTCCCGACCCAGGGATCAAACCCGCATCTCCTGCATTGACAGGCGGGTTCTTTACCACTGAGCCACCAGGGAAGTATGTTTATATTAATTGCAATCAAATGGAACTAAAATTTTAATTCCTGACGTCCTCCGGAGCCGCATTTGAAATGTGCGGTACCCACATGTGGCTGGTGGCTCCTGCATCAGCCCCGATTCACAGCATTTCCATCACCGCAGCGAGTCCGATCGGACAGCACTGGTCACGACAGTGATACACTTTCATGTATTTATTGTGTTGTGTACAGCACTTACTGAACTTCTGAGCTAGAGCTTACCGTAAGGCTCTGTGCCTCGCTGCCTTGCTGGGGATGGTTGGACCTTGGAAAATGCCACGTGTTCCCTGAGAAAGCCTCTGTAGACATAGCTTTCATGTAGGGCAGCAGTTTAGAGGGTTTTCAGCAGAGTGATATGCTTTTTTAAGCTCTTTTTGTGCATTACTTCAGACATAATTTGAAGTTTAGGGGGAGGACATGGTTTCTAATTTTTGTCAGTGTGAGTTTTGTTCTTTTAGAACCAATTCCTCTTTGCAGTGGTTACAACAAGCCTTTCCTTAACCTAGAGTCTTTTCAACACTGTGGTTTAGCTTTGTGATCCTGGCATTTAATTCTTAGGTATATCTTTGTGCATTCGTGTTCTCTCATGAAACAGAAGTTTTACATTTTTAGGACCCCAGTATCAGCCAACTGAGAAATGATGCATTTAATATTAATATGGTGATAATACAATTCCTTACACCCTTTTTAAGTCAAAGTAGCCTTGATCTCTTCTGGGCATAATGCCCCCATGTGTATCAGCCTTCTTGACATAGTTTCTAAGAACTCTGGAAGCTCTGAGAAACAATCATCTGGCTTGCCCACAAACATACAACAGATTTTTTTTAAGAATGCATGTTGATGTGATCACCACAGGTTACTGCTTAGTAACTGTTGTGTTAAATTATATGTTGTGATATTGTAAAATGCACAGAGGTTTGCTCTGTTTTGTATTTGTGGGGGAAAAAGAAAAAGAAAACATTGTATGTGTTTTTTTAAAGCCATTCTCAAAGCAAGCCGTAGAACACGTACAAAGTCATCTGTCCAAGAAACAAGTGACATCAACTCTTTTTCAGGTAAGGTAAAATGCTCTCCAAATAAATGTTTCTAATTCACTTAATGGTTGTATTTGGGGGCGTTCTTTGCTTGGGTGAAAGTGCTGGTGGAATTTCGAGACTATTTCTTACCTAGAGGTTTATCTGGAAGAACCAAAGTTTAATATCACCTGTCTTCTCATTGAAACGTGCTCTTATGCCAGCATCATAAAGGCTGTCCTGAAAAAGGCTGCTAGAGCATTCTTTTAGTGTTTTTCCCCTATAAATCAATCAGGACGAGACATTGGAGGGAAAAGGCTTTTCCTGTTTGACATCCCAGGCACCTGGGATGAGCAGGGACCGGGCCAGATTGACTTTCTAGTGGCACAGGTGCTGGCCCCCACGGCGACCCTTCCCCAGATGAAGCAGACTCATTTCGAGCAATCAAGAAGGAATGAATGGCCTTGGAGTCGTGACTGAGAAATTGGATTTTGCCTCAGCTCCTCTCATCTTGAACACAACACAATCATAGATTTAAATTATAAGGCTCAGAAAACTCGATCCACAACTGATGGGCTCATGTCTTGGCCGCTCTTTGGATGCACTGGTTTTCATCCTGGAAGCCTTTTCTGTTATCCCGTGGGATTTCTATAGAGATGGCAGCTTGCAAGGGTACGGTCAAATTTCCAAGTGGATCATGTACCTTTCTATGTTTCTGGGAGTTACAAGAAATAGGAACGAATACCATTTATTAACATAATGGTTTTCATAAATGAAAATAACTAGTTTGTCCTTTTCTTGGATTATTCAGTCATTTGAAAAGAAGTAAGTTGATTTTTGCCTTAGTGCCTTATGGCTGGGCTTATTTATACAGATTCATACAAAATGAATCTGATTATTCTATAGAAAAGATACTGGTTTGACTCTGAGAACATTTGGGCACGGTACCCAAACTGGCTGCTGCCTTTCTGCCAAAATGATTAGATGGACATCTCTTAAAACGTCAGACCTTTTAGTACAGGCTAGTTGGTTATAAGCTTGGGCTCTGAAATACAGTGACCCGACTTTCAAGACCCTGGGCAAGCACCATGCCTGTCCGCACTTCTGTTTTTCCCTCTGTGGAGTAGAAAGGCCAGCAGACTGTCCCGGAAATGGGGTTTTGAGGACCCGGTGCATATGAGCTGCTTTGTACCAGGCCTGTCTATCACAGCACTCCATAAATGTCAGTCTTCTCAAGCACCCCACAGTCAGAAAGTGCAATTTGAGTACCTGCTTTTTGTTGCCTCTGTGATGTTTTCATGTCAGAATTTCAGTTTTCTGACTTTGACATGGTTCAGAGGTAGTTGTGTAGTCAGTTACATTTAATATTGCTAAATTACTACATAGATTTTACAGCTCTGATGTTAGCTTTTCGCGTAGCATAAATAACATTTAAAGAGATCGTTCCAGATGAGAGATACAAAGACCAAGAAAATTATCTTTGTGGCGTCAAGAAACATTGATTTAGAAGCCGTGTCTCCAATATATCTTTTAAAAGTACTTTACTGATTTGTTCATAAGAAAATAATTGAGTAATGTTCTGATAAAACAGATATAGAATAGCTGGTACTTTTATTTCAGTGGTGAAGGAAATAGTCATTATTATGTTGATTTAAATAAGAAAGAATTGTAGTGCAATTCGGTATAATACGTACCATTAGAACATGGTGGTCAAAGTATAAAGTAGAAGTTATATGTTTGGATACCCTGTTTACAGAGGGACATTGATCTCTATAACATTTAACTAACATTAAAGTTACTTGATATTCTTTGAGTTGGAATTTTCCCTCCTGGCTTTAAATGAGTCATAATTGAGAAATAAAACTTGTGTATAATTGAAAGTGTACAGTGTGATGTTTTGGTGTGTGTATTCATTGTGAAATGATTGTGCAATCTAACTAAGCAGCATACTCATCCCCTCATGTAGTTATATTTGTATGCATGGGTGGTGAGAACACTTAAGATCAACTTTCTTAGCAAATTTCAAGTGCACAATACAGTATTAACTATCATCCCCATACTGGACATTAGCTCTCCAAGACTTATTTATCCTGCAGAACTGAAACCTTATGCCCTTTAAGCAACATCTCCCCCATTTTCCCCACTTCCTAACCCTTGGCAACCAACTTTGTACTCTGCTTTTATAAGTTGGACTTTTTTTAGATTGCACATACAGGAGAGATCAGCTTGTAATTGTCTTTCTGTGTCTGGCTTGTTTCACTTAGCATAATGTTCTCAAGATTCACCTGTGCTGTCGTAAATGTCAGGATTTCCTTCTTTTTAAAGAACAGAAGAGAGTATACCATTTGTGCGCGTGTGTGTACACATATATATGTGTATATCCATGTATATCTCCATCCCCCATTTTCTTTATCCATTCGTCCATTGATGGGCCCTTGGGTTATCTGCATGTCTTTACCATTGTGAAGTAATGCCAAGTGAACATGGGCATGTGGGTATCTCTTCAAGATACTGATTTAATTTCTTTGGATATATACCAGAGGGAATCTTTATACTGTTTTCTGTAATGGCTGTCCCAGTTTGCATTCCCACCAACCGTGCACAAGGATTCCCTTTTTTCTGTATCCTCACCAACATGTACCTCTTGGCTTTCTGATAACAGTCATCCTGACAGGTGTGAGATGATATCTCTCTGTGGTTTTGATTTGCATTTCCTTGATGATTAGTGATGCTGAGCACCTTTTCATATGCCTATTGGCAGTTTATTATCTCTTTTGAAAAATGTCTATTCAGGGCTTCAGCCCACTTTTGAATTGGGTTATTTGGGCTTTTGCTGTTGAGTTGAGTTCCTCGTATGTTTTGAATATTAACCTCATATCATATGGTTTACAAATAACTTCTTTCATTCTACAGGTTGCCTATTCACTCTGTTAATTGTTTCCTTTGCTCTGCAGAAGCTTTTTAGTCTGATGCAATCCCAGTTGTTTGTTTTTGCTTTTGTTGCCAGAGCTTTTGATGTCATATGCAAAAAATCATCACCCAAACCAGTGTCAAGAAGCTTTTTCCTGTGTTTTCTTCTGGTTGTATGGTTTCAGGTCTTATATTTAAGTCTTTAATTCATCTTGAGTTTATTTTTATATATGGTGTGAAGTAAGGGTCCAATCTCATGCTCCATTTATTGAAGTGACTGTCTTTTCCCCACTGAATGCTTGATGCCCTTGTCAAAGATCAAGTGACCGTAGGTGTGTGGATTTATTTCTGAACTCTGTTCTGTCCCATTGATCCATAAGGTCTGTTTTTATGTCAGTACCATACTATTTTGATTGCTGTAGGTTTATCGTATACTTAAACATCGCAAAGTGTGATGCCTGAGGTAAAATTTCTTATCAAGTAGAGCAAGGTAGTTAAAAACATGCTCTGAAAATAAATACAAAATGCTTTTTATTCTTTTTGTTTGCAAAGTTGACTTTAGCAATAATTAAGTGCACAGGTACATTTGCTGGCAAGAGTTGGGAGGAGTCCTGGCTTACATTTAGGTTCCTGGAATGTGCCAGGCCCTGTGTTTGGCTCTCGGTGTTCTGAGCTTAGTGGCTCAGTCGTGTCCGACTCTTTGCGAACCCCATGGACTATAGACTGCCAGGCTCCTCTGTCCATGGTATTCTCCAGGCAAGAATACTGGAGTGGATTGCCATGTGCTCCTCCAGGGGATCTTCCCAACCCAGGGATCAAACCCAGGTCTCCCACATTGCAAGCGGATTCTTGACCGTCTGAGCCACCGGGGAAGTCTTGGTGTTCTGAATCTTATTAAATCCTCACAATGGCCTTGCAGATTAGATGTAACTCTCCCATCTTACAGATTGAGGAAACCAAGAATCAGAGCAGTGGGGTCATTTGCTCATGACCCCACTATTGAAGTTTGGCTTTTGCATTGCTTACCTGACACATTTGTGGTCCTTCATGTTGAAAGTGGCAGTGTGGTGTATCATATCTGGTCTTAAGAATTTCTGGTACAGGATGTTTTATAAAATAGGAAAAAATGTTAAGAGTTTCTGTAAATAGAAAATCTGTTACATACAAATTTAGTCTTTCATACATCTTTCCACACTTGATGTCTTCTGAACCTCTTGAGACTTGTGGCCTTGGTGTTTAGCATCTAGAAGACTTGGTGAAGATGACTGTTATCTTTGCTTGTAGACACATAGGACTTCAGAGTTGCAAAAAGCTTCAGAGAGAGAGAGGTCAGCTTCCCCTGTTACTAAGGAGGGAACAAGTCCACTTGGCTGTAGTGACCACGCCCTGGGCCCTGCCCAGGACACTGATGGCCCTGCCAAGGGGCAGAGGCTAGCTTAGCCCCATGGTAGGAAGGGAAAGCTCCCAGGCGGGCTGCAGGGGTCTCATCGACCGTGTTGCTGACTGTGGCTTCTGTACGTTTCCTCGTGTGATCACTTGCCTTGGACGTCTTCTGATGTCTGGTCCTTCTTTTTTGCACATTTTTAGGATGATCTACAAAGACACAGAAAACATTAAATTTCTATCATTCAGGGAGAGAGTAGGGTATCACGATATTTTCCAGAACTAGCTAATTGCCCCTAAGCTGAGTTGTGAAGTATTGGGATTTGATATTTTTATCACTCTTGATTTGAAGACTACCCCATGGGAAATAAATTTATGCAGTTTATTTGATAATGTGTAAAGTGGCATGAAATTGAAGCAGATTGTTTTCCATAGGGAAAGAGCCCCACACATGTGAGCCAGGAGTCCTTGCCTTAATCTTGGCTTAGCCATGAACTTGCTCAAAGACCTTGCAAATAGCTAATTAAAAAAAAGCTTTACTCCATGGGTTCCTTCACTTTTAGTCTTTGAAACTCAATATTAATGCAGATCATTTATGGTAATTGTAATTAATGGCAATCATATAATTAACTGTAGTTCACAGGCTGCCACTACGTAATTTACAGGGCGCAGTACACAATGTAAACATGGGGTCCTTGTTCAGAAGTTTCAAGATGGCGACAGGAGGGCACCATACCCAGGACTGGGCTCTTCTGTGGGACCGCATGGGCCACATGCCCATGAAGCTAATTCCAGGCATTTAAGGCGTGTCTGTGACTTGCCATGAGCTGTGCCAGACAGTAGAGACGCAGTGGCACACAGGACAGACCTGTCCTTGCCTTCAGGGAACGTGCCATTGAGTGGCGTAGATCACGACTAAGCAAGTCGTCATGGCCTTGAATCCACTGGTGCAAACTGCACAGGCGCTGAGGAGGGCGAGTCCCAGGTGCCATTAGGTCAGTTCAGGTCAGTCACTCGGTCGTGTCTGACTCTTTGGGACCCCATGGACTGCTGCACGCCAGGCCTCCCTGTCCATCACCAACTTCCGGAGTTTACTCAAACTCCTGTCAGTTGAATTGGTGATGCACTCCAACCATCTCATCCTCTGTCATCCCCTCCTCCTCCCACCTTCAATCTTTCCCAGCATCAGGGTCTTTTCAGATGAGTCAGTTCTTCGCAGCAGGTGGCCAAAATATTGGAGTTTCAGCTTCAGTATCAGTCCTTCCAATGAATATTCAGAACTGATTTTCTTTAGGATGGACTGGTTGGATCTCCTAGCTGTCCAAGGGACTCTCAAGAGTCTTCTCCAACACCACAGTTCAAAAGCATCAGTTCTTTGGCACTCAGCTTTCTTTATAGTCCAGCTCTCACATCCATACATGACCACTGGAAAAACCACAGCTTTGACTAGATGGACTTTGTTGGCAAAGTGATGTCTCTGCCTTTTAATATGCTATCTAGGTTGGTCATAACTTTTCTTCCAAGGAGCAAGCCTCTCCTAATTTCATGGCTGCAGTCACCATCTGTAGTGATTTTGGAGCCCCCCAAAAATAAAGTCTGTCAGTGTTTCCATTGTCTCCCCATCTATTTGCCATGAAGTGATGGGACTAGATGCCATGATCTTAGTTTTCTGAATGCTGAGTTTTAAGCCAACTTTTTCACTTTCCTCTTTCACTTTCATCAAGAGGCTCTTTGGTTCTTCACTTTCTGCCATAAGTGTGGTGTCATCTGCATATCTGAGGTTATTGATGATTATGGGAGCACATAGTTGGCAACCTCACCACATCTGTGGAGAAGGCAGTGGCACCCCACTCCAGTACTCTTGCCTGGAAAATTCCATGGATGGAGGAGCCTGGTAGGCTGCAGTCCATGGGGTTGCTAGGAGTCGGACACGACTGAGCGACTTCACTTTCACTTTTCACTTTCATGCATTGGAGAAGGAAATGGCAACCCAGTCCAGTGTTCTTGCCTGGAGAATCCCAGGGACGGGGGAGCCTGGTGGGCTGCCGTCTATGGGGTCACACAGAGTCGGACATGACTGAAGTGACTTAGCAGCAGCAGCACATCTGAGTCTCATCCACTTGTGTTTTTCACTTTACTGTGTTCTTACTGATGCAGTGTGGAATTTCTTTTCCATCCTTTCCAGCCATACATAGAAGAAATTTGTGAAAGTCTCCGAGGCAGCATTTTTCAAAAATTCATGGAAAGGTATGAAGCTTTGTGTACAAAGTCTTTTTTGTTGAGATATGTTTGTCATGTAACATTATGTTAGTATGGCGGTTTATTTGCTAAGTCGTGTCCGACTCTTTGCGACCCCGTGGACTGTAGTCTGCCAGGCTCCTCTGTCCATGGGATTCTCTAGGTGAAAATACTGGAGTGGGTTGCCATTTCCTTCTCCAGAGGATCTTTCCGACCCAGGAATCAAACCCAGGTCTCCTGCATTGCAGGAAGAATCTTTACTGACTGGGCTATGATATTTAAATCTTGTACTGTGTAGGTATACCTCATGTTACCCCATAAATGCTATCCTTAAAATGTGTTAATTTATTCATTCAACAAACATTTATTATCCATGTGCTCTGTGCCAGGCTTTGTACTAGCTTGTACCCCGTATAGTTTAGGATTTGTATATATTAACATCCCTTTGACTTTTAGTTTTTTAGTTTCCAAATGATCCAAAATGTAAATGGACTAGGGAACCTCAATATTGAAGGTATCTTATTGGGACACATTTGCTAATGCAAACATGAGTCTATATTCAGTTCATTTGTTTACATGTTAAAGTCATATCCTTAAAAATGAGACAGCCCTTTTCTTGATTCTTTACACAGTAGAATTTAGGTGTATTGGCAGATGTCTTTGGTCATGTCTGTCTTAATGTACCCAATAAATGTGTCCCTTTGGGTTACTCAAACTATAGAGTATGTTTGTCACATAAAATCCTGAAAACTTTCTAGATAATTAACAAGAACCTACTGTGTAGTGCAGGGAATTCTGCTTGATATTTATAATAACATAAAGGGGAAGAGAATCTGAAAGGAATAGATATACGTGTATGTGTAATCGAGTCCCTTTGCCGTACATCCGAAACTAGCACAGCATTGTGAATCAGCTGTGCTCCAAGGTAAAATGATATTTTTTAAAAAGGTAAATTTAAAAAATTTCAGGGATGCCTATGAAAGTGTTCCCATGCTTCCCAGGCACCCGAGAGTCAGCCCTTCGGCGTTCTGAGTGTTCCTCTGTGATGACGCACCTTAGGGATTGGACGTTCTGACTCTGAATCTGCATTCACATGGATTCTGCTCGTCTCTGTAAACTTGGCTAATTTCTAGACAGTTGTCGTGATGATTGAGCCTCAGGGTGGGAGCAGCCCACAGCTGTTCAGTAATTGCCCTTTAAGGACAAATGCTTCAGTGTTTTTTTTTTTTCCTTCTTCTCCATATGTTCACAGAACTAAAGTAATTTTTGAAAAAAGTTGTATCAAGATTCTACCAGAGTTCAAGAGATAATTTTATCTTGGAGTAGAGTCAGTACTGTGGGAAACGAATCTGCATACAAATGATTACATTTTCTGAGCAGGACCAGAGGGGCTTTGCCAAAAAGCAGTGGCATGGAACTGAGGGGCCAGGGCACTGGTTCAGGGCTAAGATTCAGCTGAGTCTTGGGCTGTCTCCATGGCTGCTGATTCTAAAGACCTGACTTTTCCCAAACTCTTGGGTCAGCTCATTGTTCTGTGACCCTTGGGGGAGAGGGGAGAAAGGGGGATGGTAATTGAAATTGGGGAAGAGGTCTTATAACTTCACTGTGTATCCAGGTAAACCTGCACAGTCACTGTCTCTCACTGAATTGACCATTCACTTTTTTTTTAATTGTGTTGAAGTATAGTTGATTTGCAGTGTTAATTTCTACTGTACTGCAAAGTGATTCAGCTATACATATATGTATATATTCTTTTTCCTATTCTTTTCCATTATGGTTTATCACAAGGTGTTGAATCTAGTTCCCTGTGCTATACAATAGGACTCTGTCATTTATCCATCCTATATGTAATAGTTTATATCTGCTTATCCCAAACTCCCAATAGAGCCCTCTCCCACCCCTCTCATCCTCTCTCATACAGAGAACCATAAGTCTGTTCTCTATATGAAGATTTACATAAAAATGGGCTATAAATGCAAAATACACACTGGGTTTCAAAGCAGTGAATTCAAACCACTTTCAGGGGCTTCTCTGATAGCTCAGTTGGTAAAGAATCCGCCTGCAATGCAGGAGACCCCGGTTCGATTCCTGGGTTGGGAAGATTCCCTGGAGAAGGGATAGGCTACCCACTCTAGTGTTCTTGGGCTTCCCTTGTGGCTCAGCTGGTAAAGAATCCACCTGTAATGCTGGAGCCCTGGGTTCGATCCCTGGGTTGGGAAGATCCTTTGGAGAAGGGAAAGGCTACCCACTCCAGTATTCTGGCCTGGAGAATTCCAGAGGCTGTATATTCCTTGGGGTCACAAAGAGTTGGACACAACTGAGTGATTTTCACTTTCAAAGCAACACAAAAATAAGGATGTAGACTATCTCATTAAAATTTTATATTGATTACATGTGGAAATGATAATTTTTGATATATTGGTTCAAATAAGATACATTATTAAAATTAAATTACTTATGAGTCATCTGTTACCCGTCTGTTGTACAGTACCGACTCAGATAAAGATTGTTACCATAACATAATGACAATTAAAGCAGAAACATGAAGATTTCAATTTGAATCGTAAAATAAAGCCTTGAATGCTAGGCAAATGCTTTGTGAAAAAAATATTTATGAAAGCTCACTCCGAGAAGTCACACAAGTATACAAAGCTAGTTTCTCAGTTAACGTGATATTTAACTTTTCAGTAATTCCTCACATTCTTTTTCAGTGACAAGTTTACTAGATTTTGTCAGTGGAAAAACGTGGAATTAAATATCCATGTGAGTATCATCTTTGCCTTTATTTTTTTAAATAAAAACTTCCTTTGGCTCAGTTTCGTGAGAAAATATTTTATTCAGCAGCATACTCCCAAGGGTAACATGCTGCCCAAACAGATGTCCTGCTTACAGCTTTACGCATGAAAAATCCATCCTCCCATATCCAGTTGTACACACTTTGAGTTTTCGTCCTCTTTTTTCATATTCATGTAAGAATGCATTTATTTATTTAAGGAAGGATATTTTAAGCCATAATTAAGCTTTGAATAGAAATAGTAGTAAAGATACAAGTCTTCTACATCGTGTGATTCCTGTGCCCCTGTCATTTGCTATCCTGGTAAATTGCCTTGTTTTTTTTTCTTATTAGGTGCAGTCATGTAATAAACATGATGATATCTCTTACTAGACCGCAGTTGCATCTTTTTTATTGTTTTGAGAATGATGAAAGCAGTCCTCAAAGGCGGGATACTTCCTAGCTTGTATCCCCTAATACTACGTCTTCTCTTAGCTTTTCCGTGTCAGGAATTCTGGGGCACATTCTTTACTTCACTTTTAGAGTGTTTGCTTCTCTTCCCCTTTCCCTTGTGCTCTCCCTCCACAAAGGTTTGCAATTGAGAAAAAGAAATAACTGGATTCTGTTTTTGATTTTTTAAAAAAAATTTTTTTTAGTTTAACAGTACCATTCACAGAAGTGGGTTTTTTGTTTTGTTTGTGTTTTGTTTTTTTCATTTCAATTTCCCCTCTCTGCCCCATTTCCTGCAGGATTGAGAAGCAAGAGGCAGTGACACATTTTAAAAAATAACAGGACTTCCTGAGCAGTCCAGTGATTAAGATCCTATGCTTCTACTGCAGGGAACGAGGGTCCGATCCTGCATGCATCCGCATGGCCAAAAAACGAACAAACAAAACCAAAAAACCTTATCTCTGCTGTGGATCTTCCTGTGCCTGTGCTCCTTTAGCAGACGTGGTGTCCTCACGTCTTCATGTCCTTCTGTCCTCTGAGCAGCAAACGTGAAGCTCGAGGGCCAGATGCCCCTGCCTGGCTGCAGACATGATGTCTGAAGGGTTGTCTGGAGAAACCCTTCAAGCATCTGACCCTTCTTTTGCCAGGATACGTAACAAAAAGCATTTGCTGTTGTCTGATGGCCTCTTATCATGAACATAGGACTATCTCTCTGCCTTTGTACCATCTGATGCTATGAAAACTTCTTGGGAAGCAAGGCATTGCTGAGATGATATTGATGAAAGCCTCGTGCTTATGAATGAAAGCCTCTTCATCGAGTTACTCACACTCCGTCTGGTTTCACATTCACATGCCCAGCATGAGTCCTCTCTACTTACTGATGCTTTTGATAAAAAAATTCACATGGCCAGCATTCATTGGACTTTCTGATCATATGGCCCAACTGTTAGGAGAGCATAGATGCCCTTGATGCAGACCTATTTTTCTACCACAGAAGTTCGTGGAATGGCTGAACTGTTGCCAAACTTTCAGCTTCAGAGTAGCCGAGTTCACTTTGTAGTCTGCCTGGAAATTTCACATTCACTTATCTTGAAAGTGTGTACCTTATAATCCAGCATTCATGGGACTGGATAAAACAATGGGCTCCCACCGGGTCGTCTTCCCAGTCGCCTCCGCGGTTTGCATCCTGTGCAGTTTACATCGAAGGCGGTTCTGGAATGTCCTGCCACCTGTGCCTCTTACCTCTCAGCTTGCAGGTCCAGTCGCCGAAAGGGCAGCAGTGTCAGAATCACTGTTTCAATAACTGTGTATGTTTTGCATGAAAACGGTGGGATAGTTTTTACACAGTTTTACATTTCTGTGTCGCATTTTAAATTCACAGTTGACCATGAATGATTTCAGCGTGCATCGGATCATTGGACGAGGAGGATTCGGTGAAGTATACGGTTGCAGGAAAGCAGACACTGGAAAGATGTAAGTGTTCTACACTTGTATGTTTTGCTGGGAATATTAAGAGGGTTTTATACTCACATTCAAAGAAAATCCCATTTAGTTGATGAGCAGTGTTTTAGACTCTTACCCTCTACACGCTTATAAAATCTTGACCAGTGCTTAATTCACAATTCCTACACACTAAATATTATAGTACAGGCCCCACCCCTACAAAACACACACACACACACACACACAAGTACTAGACAGCAGGGATACATACAAAATTTATTGCCCTGAATTTTTTGTGTATCTACTTTATTTATTATTTTATTTATTTTATTTAGCTGAAATGTCAATTCATATAAGAATAGGAATATCTTAATTATTGCTTGATTTTTTTTAAATAGCCTTTTCACTTCAGAATAATTTTAGGTTTGGAGAAAAGGAGCAAAAAAATAGTACAGGGAGTTTCTATGTACTCCACGTCCCTCTTACCGTAGTACAGGACACGTGTTACAATGAATGAACAGATATTGATGTGCTGTTACTGACTGAAGTCTCCACTTTATTCAGATTCCCTTAGTCTCTTAGAAGCATTTTGCTGCTTTAAAAGACTTCCCGAATTTTTAGAAACTTCCCCCAATATGATGTGTATCATTTAAGTCCACTTAGGTATATTTTCTGTATAGATTTTCTTCAGTACTATTTATGGTTCTAGGTATGCAATGAAATGCTTGGATAAGAAGAGAATCAAGATGAAACAGGGAGAAACCTTAGCCTTAAATGAAAGGATCATGTTGTCCCTGGTGAGCACAGGAGTGAGTATTCAGTTTTGAACATTGCATTTGTGTGTGTGTGTATGTTTCTATTTATTTGGTGGGTTTTTTTTTTTTTTGATATCAGGACAATTTATTTAAGATACAGCTTTTTTTTTTTCCCCCCCTGGTGAATTATGCAGCTAGCCAGTTCTTGAGGGGATTAGAATTTATAGCAGGGAGCAGCAGCACTGAATTAATATAAATAATAATTCAAAGATGACCCCTGTCTGAGTTGGGAAGTAGGAACACACTACCGGCCACTGCCACGCACACTGACCACTTGTCCCCTCACTGCCCATTTATGACTTCCTTCTTTGTGGAATATGACAGAGATGGCAGAATATAATCATATCAGTGACCAAAGAATCACCTGCAATAGTTAAGAATTGGCTGCATGACAGCGAAGGACTAACCCAGAGGAGGAAAAGTAAGCGGAATGTTGCTTCCCTCCTTCACAGACAGAGAGGAAGTGAGGTGGCTTCGTCAACCCCCAGCTATCCCTTTGGATGCTCCGCAGAGTCCCAGGGACAGAGGAGCCTGGTGGGCTGCCGTCTGTGGGGTTGCACAGGGTCAGACACGACTGAAGCGACTTAGCAGCAGCAGCAGCCAGTCCTATTTCATTTGGAGGGGACCCTGTCTCCTTAGCACTTGCCCCCTTTCCCTGCTGTGGATGCTGGTCTTTTCCGTCTCCAGCGCTGTGTCTCTGCCCACTGGACCAGCTGTCTTTTTGAGCTCATCACATGTCAAAGCCAGCTTCACCCTGTGTCGTCTTGACTTGTAAAGCAACATTCCGCTCTGATTTCTTTTCCTATTAATGGCATCACCCGGGACCAAAATCTCAGCTTTTATTTACTCGGGCAGATATATATAAAGACACCCAGAAAAACCCATGGTCCCAGAAACCTGGGCGTTGCCTGTGTACCCTGGCAAGTGAGGCACAGAGCCTAGGGGTACCTCCAGCTGCCACAGCTGGGTTCTGAATAAGGTCACCTTCACCTAGAGGTTTTCAAAGACTCAGATCTTCATGATCACTCAGGCATTCCTTTTAGCTGATAAGCAAGGAACCTGAGATCCAGGCACATCATTCTTTGCCCAGAGTCCCTGCACTTCCTAAACGAGCCCAGTGTTCTTTTCTCATCCCTTTGTAGGCGCCATGCTTTCTTGTCACCAAATATATTTATTGTGTTGTGGTTTATGTTATTCTAGTGTTAGTTTTAAGTGCTTCTAGAAAGGCTATTTACTATTGAAGTCAATGAATATCATAATTCAGTTTAACTATAACAGATGAAAATGCCATCGCTGTGAACGGTCATGTCCAATTGTGCACCTCTACGTGCCAACATGCAGACATTAAGCGTTTCAAGTCGGAGTGACTGTGTGTGTGACCAAGAGTTTAACTGATTGGAATGGAATCTGAGTGGCTGCGCACTGTATTGGAATCAACGTGAATGACGTTGGTTTCTAGTATCTGTTGGAAATGTCTCCGTCTTCATTTCAGATGTGAATGTGTGCTTATTGCAGACTTTAAGTGCTTTATTAAAATACTGATTTTTAATGTCTTATCTCAAAGCCTTGGATGTTTATTCCCAGGAGAGCCTATGGAAAAAAATTGAGGGTGTTGGAAAAATATATGAACAATTTTAATTTTCATGTAGCATTTTTGTTTTATTTAGGTGAATAGAATGTGATTAAGTAGTTGTAGAATTCCTCACTGGTCTGCCCATAAGGGGGTAAATAAAAAATTGCAGTTATGTTGGGCTACTGCTTTGAACTAATTTAAGACTAGTTTCTGCTTTTTATTCAAATATCAAGACAGTTTAGCATTTTTAAAAACATTATAAGTACATAATTTAACCAAAAGAATTGTAGTAAAGTTATTTAGAGTCATTTTTGTTGATCAAAGGCTATAGTTTGTAGGATTTAAGTAACCTTTAGTTTAAAATTGCCTCCTTAGGTGACGTGTTGATCAGCCTGTGTCAATATGATTACCTAAGGTGTTGGCATGGAAATAAGCTGGAGTCACCATCAGAGTTTTCTTTCTGCTTGGAGGTTGTTTTACTGTTTCAATCTCAAATTGAGAATTCCTACTTCTCACCCCCAGAAGAGGCAATAAGAAGTACTGTTCCCAGTTTTATTCTGTAACTTTTGGGTCATGAAAAGGGAATCAGGGCAAGTATGTCCATTACTGGGAGGAGCCATCAGCACCTTCATTAAGTCAGTCAGTTATTCATGAGGAGTGTTGCTTATTCATTTCCTGATCATCCTTGAGTCTTAGATTGTGCCAGGTACTCCGCTACCAGACAGGGGTCCCGAAACGCAAATTTGGTCTTTGCCCTTATAGGGCTGCATAAAATGAGAGACAGCAGTGTTTACTCAGAGAATCTCAGACATGTGTCGATTGTTGGAACATGTGACAAGAGCTGTGAAAGAGAGGTCTGTGGTGCTCAGAAGGCATTTAACAGGGCGGTCCTCTGGGGTCGGAGGGGACGCTAGGGTGTGTGTGAGTCCTGAGCACGGGTGCTCTGGGGACTCACAGGTCAGCACTGCTGGGCTCTGAAGTGATGTGGTGAGGACCACACGGGGAAGCTGGGGAGAGAGGGAAGCAGACGGGCCAGACCAGCAGAAAGAGCTTTCTGGACCAGGCCTGAGGACTTTTAAAAATCTTTACCAAAAAAAAAGAAAATCTTTACAGCCATTTAATAAGCCTTGCAATTCTGAAAGGGTTCCTCTGACTGCAGGGTGGAGAACTTTTCTGGAGGACTACTTTGTGGTCTGTTTTAATACAGTTTAAGTTCCTGCAAAATGCGAACTGTTTCGCTCACTAGGAAATCAAAGAAGACAGTTCTTGGGACTTCCCCGGCAGTCCAGTGGTCAAGACTCCATGCTTCCAGTGCAGGAGACACAGATTCAATCCCTGGTTGGGGAACTAAGATCCTGCATGCCCCCCGCCCCCCAAAAAAAACCTTAAAAAAAAAGGAGATAATTCCTTGCTTAAGAGCTTTTATTTAAGGATCCACCTATGAGAACCTCCTAGTTCTTATTCACCTTGAATTTGTAGTCAAGACAGAACATCTTACCATAATTATCTTAGAAACTGTGCTAACATCATTATTAAACTGCTGCCTGTTTGTCTATGTGGGTCAGCATTCAGTTCTTTGTGTCTCAGACCCCACCTCAGACTCAAGATGCCGTCTGCTCAGGGCCTAAGAGATGAGGGATCCTGGTCAGTGAACTCCTTAGAGATAACCAAATCACATCCCTTTAACCGAGCTTTGATTGTACGTTGCTATGGAAACGTTACCTTTGTAAGTGGAGTGACAGGACAGGGTCTGGCGAGGGTCCAGAGTGGGAGACTTGGGGTTTGAGTCTTGGCTGGCTATCAGATTTCTTTGTGGCCTCAGGCAAGTCATTTCCCTTTTAGGAGGTGGGGGGAGGGGGCAGTGTTTAGTTTCCTCATCTTTAAAATAAAGAATTTGGACCAGGTGATTTTTTTTTTTTAGAAGAGCACTTCCTGTTGGAGTAGCCTATGACTCTAAATCTCCAATTCGTGTCCCATCTTAATAACATAGTATCTTAACTCCACTTTGACCTTTTGCTGTTTTCTCAGGGCTGTCCTTAGAAGGATTGAACACTGTTCAGAAATACTCCTTTCCAGGCTCTGTTGGTCCCCTGGGTGAAGTGAGTGGAGTTGCTGTCTCAAGCGGGAAAAGACCCAGGCTTCACTAAGTTCCTGGTCCACCCACTTGTCTGCTCTAGGGATGAATTGCTCATTAGATCAGGAACCAGAGTCCGTGGGGAACCCCATTAAGGAAGGAGCATGATATTTAGAGCAGAATGAGTCGTCACCAGCAGACTATGAAAAGGTCTGGTGAAATACTGGTGGGGCTCCAATTAGGATGGTGCGTCCCGGCCCCCAAGAACCAGATAGCTTTTAACAGATAAAGGATAGCAGCTTTATTTTACGACTATATAAAACAAAACAAATCTCAAAATTAGTGAACACCAAGACCATCTCAACTGAACTCTTAAGGAAAACAAGGTAACCACAAAATGAATTTCCTCCAGAAGACTTGTGGAAATTGAGTTCAAGTTCTTGAATCCTGAGCACACAGGCATGTGTCCACACAAATTCATCTGTATGCCCTTCATCTATAGGTGTGAGCAAAGTGAATTCTGTTCACAGAGTACTCTGTTGAGTGTGTTCTGTAGAATGTAATAATTCTCGGCTTCTGTTTGTCATTTGACTCAGTTGAGTGGCAGGTGTTCACTGAGCATGCATCTCAGTGGGACCTCGTGCTAGATCTAGGGGGTTTTCACCAGGGAGCACACGCGTGTGTCTAGAACCTAGGTCAAGAGACAGAAAGTCACCCACGTCCCGGAAGTCTCCCTTTACCCTTTTCAGCTGCTTACCCCATGCCCAAGCTAACTACTACCCAGATGTCTGACACTGGAATTTAGCTCCGCCCCTGTTGGAACTTTATATAAATGTATTCTTTTTGTGTCTGGCTTCTCTCAGTATTGCTTGCGAGATGCAGCTGAGTCGTTGCTCATAGCAACAGCACCTTCTGTAGCTAAATAGCAGGGGTCACCAGGCTATGTGTGTGGCCTGGGGACCAAATCTGGCTTGTGTTCACAGTCTATGAACTGAGAAATTTTTTTTTTTAAAGCAAAAGAAGAGAAGAAATTGTCAAGAGAAAAGCAGAGAAACCTATGTGACAGGGACTGGATGGGGCCTGAAAAGCTTAAACTATTTCCTGTCTAGCCCATTTGCAGAAGGAGTCTGGCAGCCCCTGCTCTGTAGTATTCCATCATACCACAGTTTGTGTGTCCATCCTCCTGTCGGTAGACAGTGGGATTATTCCTGGTTGGGGCTGTTTTGAATAGTGCTGTGAGGACCATGCTCATGCAGGTCCCTTGGGGCACATGAGTACAGACTACTGTTAGGTAAATACCCCAGGCTGGAATTTCCGGCTCATAGGCTTTGCAGGTAGTGATCAGCGTCGGCAGATGCCGTCAAATGCCTGGTGAGAGTGGTTGTACGATTGTGCCTCCCAGCTACCACATTGGAAGTCCCGTTAACTCCGTGTCTTTGCAACACTTGGTACCATCAGTCTTTGTGAGTTTAGTCATTCTCCTTTGTTTTCGTGATGAAACGTTGTGGTTTGCAGTTTGCATTCCCTTGGCGGACAGCTGAGGTCTAGCGTCTGTTTAAAGACTTACAGACTATTTGATACTCAGTAACATATATCCAGTATTGTTGTTGTTATTGTCATGCTATTTTCCTGTTGGGTTGTTTGCTTTTTTCTTTATTGATTGATGAAGGTTCTTTATATATTCAAGATACATGTGGATTTCAAATACCTCCTCCCATTCTGTTATTTGCCTTTCTTACTCTCTTAATGGTGTCTTCTGAAGAACAGAAGTTTCAGCTTTAGTTTTCTTCAAGAGTTATCTGAACTTTTCTTGGTTGTTTACATTTCCATATAAATATGGGAATGAGTTTGTCAATTTCCATTTTGTTTACATGGAATGTATAGATTAATTTGGGAGAAAATTAACATCTTTACCTCATCTTTAATTGAGTTATTCTATCCTCCACCCTGGTATATTTTCTACTTTCAAAGCTGAGTTAATTCCATTTTTATTGTTAGTGTTTCAAGACAGTAATATCATAACATTTCTCCCCATGATAAAGGTTCTTCCAGTTCAGAATCAGACGTTGAAATGGATACGTGACTATAACCAGAACCAAAGTGTAGGCCAGCAGGAGGACTAGCAAGGCAGTGATACTTTTCCGTAGAGTCTGAGTCTTTTGAAGATACAGATAGGGGAGTCATGATTTAATCAGAGCGACGGAGCATCTCGGAGTTCATCTCCAATTAGCAGTGTTTGTATCTCTGTGCATTTTTTTTCCCCATGGAATCAGGCTCCCTTTCCTGGGTCTGTTTAAGTTACCACATAGGTGTCTGTGTTTCTTATACAGGGCAGTGTCATGGCTTTAAAAAGAAATGTATAGGTGGCACTTGGTAGTAGATATACTTTCCAGGACAGATTTTGCTTTTCTTATACATGTGTGTATACATATATATATATTTTTTTTTTTCCACTCTAGGATTGTCCTTTCATCGTCTGTATGACCTATGCCTTCCACACTCCAGATAAACTGTGCTTCATCTTGGATCTGATGAACGGTAAGCAAGACGTGGGGAGTCTGAATACACTGAGTGACTCTGCCGTGCTGGTTTTGTTTGTTTCAGGATGTTTGATCTTAGCTTGCATTGCTCCAGACAGACTGGCCATTTGGGTCTTTCAGATAATTAGATTCCCCCTCAAGTTTAAGGAAACCTTTCACTCTTTGAATTTCCAGTTCAACTTCATTTTAGAAAGTTGACTGCAGTCAACTGGCCCTCAACTTTAGGAATGAAATGTCTCCTGAAGATTCATAGGCCAAAGACAGGAGTGTATTTAAAAGCCAACTGTGAAGGCAAGAATACACAGAAAAACTGTACAAAAAAGATCTTCATGACCCAGATAATTATGATGGTATGATCACTCATCTAGAGCCAGACATCCTGGATTGTGAAGTCAAGTGGGCCTTAGAAAGCATCACTATGAACAAAGCTAGTGGAGGTGATGGAATTCCAGGTGAGCTATTTCAAATCCTGAAAGATGATGCTGTGAAAGTGCTGCACTCAATATGCCAGCAAATTTGGAAAACTCAGCAGTGGCCACAGAACTAGAAAAGGTCAGTTTTCATTCCAATCCCAAAGAAAGGCAATGCCAAAGAATGCTCAAACTACCGCACAATTGCACTCATCTCACACGCTAGTAAAGTAATGCTCAAAATTCTCCAAGCCAGGCTTTAGCAATACGTGAACCGTGAACTTCCAGATGTTCAAGCTGGTTTTAGAAAAGGCAGAGGAACCAGAGATCAAATTGCCAACATCCGCTGGATCATGGAAAAAGCAAGAGAGTTCCAGAAAAACATCTATTTCTGCTTTTTTGACTATGTCAAAGCCTTTGACTGTGTGGATCACAATAAACTGTGGAAAATTCTGAAAGAGATGAGAATACCAGACCACCTGACCTGCCTCTTGAGAAATCTGTATGCAGGTCAGGAAGCAACAGTTAGAAGTGGACATGGAACAACAGACTGGTTCCAAATAGGAAAAGGAGTATGTCAAGGCTGTATATTGTCACCCTGTTTATTTAACTTATATGCAGAGTACATCATGAGAAACGCTGGACTGGAAGAAGCACAAGCTGGAATCAAGATTGCCGGGAGAAATATCAATAACCTCAGATATGCAGATGACACCACCCTTATGGCAGAAAGTGAAGAGGAACTAAAAAGCCTCTTGATGAAAGTGAAAGTGGAGAGTGAAAAAGTTGGCTTAAAGCTCAACATTCAGAAAACAAAGATCATGGCATCTGGTCCCATCACTTCATGGGAAATAGATGGGGAAACAGTGTCAGACTTTATTTTTCTGGGCTCCAAAATCACTACAGATGTTGACTGCAGCCATGAAATTAAAAGACGCTTACTCCTTGGAAGGAAAGTTATGACCAACCTAGATTGGTCATAACTTTGCCAACAAAGGTTCGTCTAGTCAAGGCTATGGTTTTTCCTGTGGTCATGTATGGATGTGAGAGTTGGACTGTGAAGAAGGCTGAGCGCCAAATAATTGATGCTTTTGAACTGTGGTGTTGGAGAAGACTCTTGAGAGTCCCTTGGACTGCAAGGAGATCCAAGCAGTCCATTCTGAAGGAGATCAGCCCTGGGATTTCTTTGGAAGGAATGATGCTAAAGCTGAAACTCCAGTACTTTGGCCACCTCATGCAAAGAGTTGACTCAATGGAAAAGACTCTGATTCTGGGAGGGACTGGGGGCAAGAGGAGAAGGGGACGACAGAGGATGAGATGGCTGGATGGCATCACTGACTCGATGGACGTGAGTCTGAGTAAACTCCAGGAGTTGGTGATGGACAGGGAGGCCTGGCGTGCTGCGATTCATGGGGTTGTAAAGAGTCAGACACGACTGAGCGACTGAACTGAACTGAACTGAACTGAAGGACTGACTCTGGGCCAGCTCAGATTTTAGACCAGTAGTCTGTACCTTTAGTCCAGAGCCACCATATATCAGTCTTTAAACTGTCAGTGATGAACTGGAGAATACAGGAAGAACTTTGGCCAGAAAGTACTTTTCTAACTGTCTTCCCTGGTTCAGATGGTAAAGCATTCACCTGCAGTGCAGGAGACCTGGGTTCAATCCCTGGGTCAGGAAGATCCCCTGGAGGAAGGCATGGCAACCCACTCCAGTATTTTGCCTGGAGAATCCCCATGGACATAGGAGGTTGGCAGGCTGCAGTCCATGGGTTCGCAAAGAGTCAGACACAGCTGAGCAGCTTTGACTCACTCACTCACTCAGTTTTCTAATACTAGAAAGTGACATGATGTAATTAATTCAAAGCATTTTTAGTAACGGACTGAAATGGAAAAGCATATATTTCCATAAATGAATACCTGTTTTGAAGTTCAGTTGAAGTTTTAGTTATGTTTTGTGTTTTTGATTTAGAACCAGACCCATCCAACAGCATGAAGGAATTTCACAGATGTAATAATGAGCAAACCAGCCAGACACAGCAGCGTATTTCCTGCGTGACTCGATTTGTGTCACTGTCAGAACTGGCACAGCTAATTGATGTGAAGGGAGAGGTCAGAGTAGAGTCCAGTTGGCTGCAATGAGGGGCTGTGAGCTGATAATGCTGCCTGGGGTGGGCACAGGGAGCCTTCAGCGATGCTGGAAATCTTTTACATGCTGATCGAAAATAGTTACACAAGAATATGCGTGTGTGAACAGGAAGATACTTAGGGAATCAAAGGTAATGGAAGTGGACACTCGTGAACCTGTGTGAATCAGCTGTGGCTCCGCCTTTATCATTTATGAGAACATTCCCTTACCTTGTTGGTGGCATTCTCTGTCTCTCTAACTGGAGGCCATACGGTCATTGACCTTTTTTAACCCTTTATTGTGAAAAATTCAAACATACCGCAACATTGAAAGGATTTTAGTGGGGACACCCAAATACCCAACCACCTGGGTTTTTTAGCAGTTAAAATTTTACTGTATTTGCTTTCTCAAATATCTATCAATATGAGCAGTGTATTTATTTTGTCTCCATATTTACTATCCACAGAGCCAGTTGCCAAGCCACCTACTGCCTCACTACATGGGTTGAGTCAGGAGACAGGACTGTAGTAATCAGAGGATCAGCTCGCCGCCCCGTCCCACCTCCCCCACAGTGGTACACATGGGAGCTGTGATGTCCATCCGAGAGCGGAGGCTTGGGTTCATATTGTCCCGGCCACTGTCACATCTATGTCTTCTCAATGGTTTAGTTTTCTCTGGGATTTTTTAAAGTGTTTCATCAGATTACAGAAGTCATGATACATCTATATCATACATGTAGACAAAGCATAAAGTGAGCTGACCGTGCCATGACTCTGCACAATGGCCGTGACTCTTGTCTCCCTGGAGTTCACGCGCTGAGTTACACTCTGCGTCTCTGATTCCAGGGGGTGACCTGCACTATCACCTTTCGCAGCACGGGGTGTTTTCTGAGAAGGAGATGCGGTTTTACGCCACAGAAATCATCCTGGGGCTGGAACACATGCACAATCGGTTTGTCGTTTACAGAGACTTGAAGGTAAGGTGGTCTGCCGGATTCCCCGCCATCTGTCCGACGTGCAGTCGTGTGGTAGTCGTGGTCCCCCACGCATCTCCCCCTCTTTCATGGCATCCCATCATTTTCCTCCTCTCAGCCCTGAGCAGAATATCACCTTCATGATTTTGGTCTCCTCCAGACACTGAACTCTTTTCTGAGGACTCCAGTCTTTCCCGGTTGTCCCTGTCTCCTCCGTGCCTGGTGCAGCACATACGCCAGCTCAGATATTTTAATTAGTTAATTATGAAAAGCAGGGTGGGTTTTTTTGTTGTTGTTACCCATTTTACAATTGATCATAGTTCTGTTAATGTTCACCAAGCAACTGATTTGGCCCTGGCTTTGTGTGAGGGCAGACGGTGTACAGAGATAAAGAAGCAGAGAACCACTGTCGTACGGGACATATCTACTGGTGAACTCGCACATGGAAAGACCGAGGCAGGGCTGATCAGGTGGGGATGGGGTGCCTGAAAGCCGGCGGAATTTCCCCCACCCTCTGAACCTCAGGCGATTTCAAGATTGCCTTAAAAAAGTCACTAGCACATTTCCAGGTTCCAGAACTCCATAGCCCCAGTCTGCCACACTGAGGCTTCTTTACCGTGCTTCCCTTTAAAAAGTCTTACTGGACTTCAACAGAATGAAGCAGGTGCTTTCTCAGTTTTTCCATTCCAGAGCACGATGCTTGCTTGATCGAGGATCCTTCATGAGAGAGGGAGTTGGTTTGCTTGGTACTTCCGAGGTGATATTCATGTTGCCAGCAGAATGAAGGTGGGGGAGCAGATGAAAGGGACCGTGACAAATTATAGAGATGATCATGCAGGCACATAAAGGTATAAATAATGGTGAGAAGAAATGTGATAGGCGTGGCAGCTTCCGGAGGATGTGAAACCTGCGGAGAAGCCTGTTTGCCTCTCTCCAATTCCTTCTTGAACTGAAAGCAAGTTAACCAGATCAAGTGTACCGATAATGCCCCCTTCTCTAAGGAGCTCATGTGTTTTGATTGGCTTCTAAAACAGGTTACCTCCTAAGAATCCGAAATGGTGTATTTCACAGTTGAGCATATTATTTTTTTTCCACGAAGTACTTTGTAACTTTCAAAGCCTCTTGCAAAGCTAAAGAATTACTCCCATAGCCTTCATAGGAGCATAAAGAAGACAAAAAAAAATGTATTTTCATCAAATTAGAAATAATTAGACCCTGGTTGGCACATGACATTTTATTTTCTCATGGTGAGTTTTGCAGAAGAATAAAATGCATGCCGAAAGCCCATGAAGCGCCATTGTAATACATTTTAATTTAAATCTGTAACCGGTCTCGAATCATCTTGATGTGGTATTTCTGTTTTCTAAACTATTTAGTAGGCAGTGGTATTATCTAATTTCTATTCAAACTTAATTCTAGTCACTCATGATTATTCATGCTTCAGTTTTATAATGGCATGCCATTGTTTTTATTTCGAGCAAAACAATAGTTGATCTCCAGCAGAAAAATACCAAGATGACTGTAATTCAGTGTATATTAGGGAGGGGAGTTTCATTTTCCATGATCACGCAGACTAAATCTAATCTTAATGGATACATTTCAGCAGAGTTGTGGTCAAAATCATATCTGGTCATTTGGTAAGGCCCTCCATAGATTCTCTCCTAATAAAGTGAAATGACGTTTATCAGGATTGGTGTGGCACCGTGGAATGTTTTGATTTCCTAGGTCATCACTTTGTACATTGTTACAAGATTGCTTTCTGTGCTGTGTTCCACGGTTCAAAGCCTAGTGGTTCACAGAGGCTGAGGAGCCAGTGGACTCACTCCCTTTGTGGGGAGACACCCCATTCCGGCTGGACTGCGGTTCTTGCATGGAAGGGAAATACTGTAACAGCGATGAACTGTGGTAGTGATCCTCCTGTGTTACCTGCCCTGTGTTCCGTTGCCAAATGAGTAGAGTCTTCTCCATCCCTCCTTGCCACTCTCCTGCTGAAGTTATCGATAACATGAAAGGTGTCGTTGTCGGTCTCAGGCCACACTTGCAGGTGATGATGTAATTAGTACTAGAATTCATGTGTAGGAAAGAACTGTGATGAAATAATGATAGCAAGTGCCTGTGACTGTGGGAGTTCTCCAAGCCTCGGGACGCCTTGGGGACTCACAGAAATCACCTTCTCTTTCATTTTAGCCCGCCAATATCCTCCTGGATGAGCATGGACACGTGAGGATATCAGACCTTGGTCTTGCCTGCGATTTTTCCAAAAAGAAGCCGCACGCGAGCGTGTGAGTAGTCACATTGACTGTTCACTGTCGTTTCCTAGTTCGACTCACTTTCTCACTCAGACCCCAACATGGTCGTTTGTTCTCCCAGTTTTCTCTTGTCTGCAGTAGTTTCCAACATGTGATGATGCTGGGTCAGAGGGAGAGGAGAGCAGTGGGGTGGGGTGCTTGCTTTCACCATTCTGGGGGCTCGCAGGGGATCACAGTGTTAGCTGCCTGGGACAGGGAGGCTGAGGGCGGGATGGGGGCCTTCACAATTCATCTTCCGGGCAGCGGTCGTAGTAGACCGTGACAGCTTATGTGCCAAAGAAGGGGCACAGGCAACTGCATAGAACTTTCCAGGGAAGGCCCAGAAGTCACGCTTCTCTCTCCATCCTCTCTCTCCTTCTTTTTCAAAACATTTCCTTTTTTTTTTTTTTCCTAAAAAAAAAAAAAATTAGGATTCTTTTTTTAATTAAAAGAATCCTCTACTTGCAGTTCTAACTTTTCACGCAGATTCTGTTGTTAGATTTCAATATTACGTCCGTCCTCCATGCAGAGGACGCTGCCGGAAGCCCCTGCCCTTGGCCATCCCTGCCCCCGCCTCGGTGGACCCTGAACGGCTTCTAGTGGCGGCTGCGCTTTCTCCACACGTGCTGACGGCGTCCTGAGCACTTGCCTGAACCTGAGGCTGTTGCAGTGTCAGTAGGCGTGTAGTGGCTGCCCCGGGGCTCAACAGAGGCAGAGCGGAATATGTACTGGTTTTCATTTCTGTTTATTTGGTGTCAGTTTATCTGTGTAGAAGGCGTGGACAGGTGTGCAGTTTGTGGAAAAAATTCCCTCAATTATTGTCTTCTTCAGTATGTCAGTCTCAGCAGTGAGTCTCTTAACATTCTATCTTATTGCGCATCATCGCTGTGTTGAATGGTCTTGAAGGAATTCCCAGGGGTCTTGTTTCATGCATCCACGCAGAAAATAAACTATAAATCCTTTGTTGTGTGTGTGAGACTAGAAGTAAAATGGTTCTAAAACTGCACTACTTTACGAGGGGCTGCATTAAATCAGAATTGCCATTTAAAGCTCTGATCAGATATTAATGGCAATTAGTGCTGTTTCTGTAAAGATGTCTCTCCCTTCCTGCAGAATGTGGGTCAGGGTGATAAAAGCCTTAGCATTTTGCCAGCACTTGACAATTATGAGGCCAGAACCTGGGGTTGGATATATCAGCCTCTCCCAGGGAGTTCATCACACATTTTTAAGAGAGTCATTTGAATTTTTAATGCCACAGCTATTTGATATGCTAATTTCTTCAATTTAGGGTAGTCACAACTGAATATGAACCCAAGAGCTCATAAGAGTTAATCTCCCAAAGGAATTAACTTTCAGAAGCAGGGTTACTCATTCCCTTATAGGGCCTCGCTCACGTCTTACTGTAATTCACATGCCAGGCCTGAAAGGTGGTCTGTTGTGTTATCTGAACCGCATCCATTAAGGGTTCAACCTACCGACCCTGTCGGGAAGCTTGGCTTCCATGTTTAAATGACGATACTGAGGTCGCTACTTAAAAAAGAGAAACGCTCAATGAAGAAGTATGTTTTTAGGTGGAGGAGGCGGAGAACCGAGGCTTTGGAGACAGCTGTGGGTTTGAATCCTTCCACGTGGCACCAGCCTCGTTTTTCTCCTCTGCGAAGAGCCCGTCACAGTGCTGCTCGCTGCATGTGACGGTTGTGAGCATGCGGTCACCTCCTGCACATAGTAAGGGTCTAGTTGACGCTGGCTGTGTGCCCGGTGCTGGCGGTGCTGCAGGGCTGAGGCAGACAGGCTCCCTGACCTCCCAGAACAGCCGCCCAGGGGACTGTCCAGGAAGTGACTGGTGTGGGGACAGCATTCATGCTGTGAGTGGAGCATTGGCTGTCCCAGGAACACGTGGCTGGCGGCCTGAATATGTTGTTATTAGTGTCTTCATTCGGTTCTGTTCAGTTCAGTTGCTCAGTCGTGTCCAACTCTTTGCAACCCCGTGGATTGCAGCACACCAGGCTTCCCTGTCGATCACCAACTTCCAGAGCTTGCTCAAACTCATGTCAGTCAAGTCAGTGATGTCATCCAACCATCTCATCCTCTGCCACCCTCTTCTCCTCCTGCCTTCAATCTTTCCCAGCATCATGGTCTTTTCCAATGAGTAAGTTCTTCGCATCAGGTGGCCAAAGTATTGGAGCCTCAGCTTCAGCATCAGTCCTTCCAATGAATATTCAGGATTTCCTTTAGGATGAACTAGTTGGATCTCCTTGCAGTCCAAGAGACTCTCAAGAGTCTTTTCCAACACCACAGTTCAAAAGCATCAATTCTTTGGTGCTCAGCTTTCTCTGTGGTCCGGCTCTCACATACATACATGACTATTGAAAAAAACCATAGCTTTAACTATACAGATCTTTGTCGGCAAAGTCATGTCTCTGCTTTTTATATGCTGTCTAGGTTTGTCATAGCTTTTCTTCCAAGGAGCAAGTGTCTTTTAATTTTGTGGCTGCAGTCACCATCTGCAGTGATTTTGGAGCCCAAGAAAATAAAGTCTGTCACTGTTTCCATTGTTTCCCCATCTATTTGCCATAAAGTGATGGGACCGGATGCTATTATCTTTGTTTTTGGAGTGTTGAGTTTTAAGCCAACTTTTTCACTCTCCTCTTTCAAGACTTCCATCAAGAGGCTCTTTAGAAGCCCACATAGGGCATGGATGTAATCATCGACTTTTTATGGGGTGGAATCTGAGGTTCCAAGAAACTAAGGAACTTGAGCAAAGTCACAGGCCTGGCAGGTCGTGGGGCTTGAATTAAAATCCAGTTCTGTCCGGCTCTAAGGCTCGAGCTCCCTACACTCGTTTGAACTCCCTGAGGCTTTGAGA
Source organism: Bison bison bison (assembly GCF_000754665.1). Taxonomy (NCBI): domain Eukaryota; kingdom Metazoa; phylum Chordata; class Mammalia; order Artiodactyla; family Bovidae; genus Bison; species Bison bison. Next base: position 8,911,273 of record NW_011495054.1, read on the forward strand.
GGATGGACCTGGTACTAGATGAAAGGGTTGTGGCCAGACTCTCACCCTCAACTGCGCTTCTCAGGTCTTTTCAAAGCGGTAGGTGTGATCCCAGGACTCCATCTGATGCTGGCAGAGCAGCATTGTGGTCGGTTCCCCATCTTGACCCCGACTCCATCCTTTTAATGATGGAGTTGGATTCTCAGAAACTAAAAGTGAACCGTGGAGCAGCCACCAGACGACACAGGAAAACTGATTGTGGAATTGAGCAGATCGTCAGCGACTCACTGAGTCCCAGCTGATTTTCTTCAAGAATGCAACTCTCGCTCAGGTGTTCTTTCAGCGTGGACAGCACAGACCGGCAGTGGGACGCGCAGGCAGCCTCGGGTGCTGCCAAGTGGCAGGGGGCTAGAAACCACATGGCAGGCGGCCCAGTGCTTTGCTTTGTGTGCAGTGTCCACCTGGAGGCGTGATGTGCACTAACCCCATGTAGGTCTCCTTGTCGAGGTCTTCCCATCCCAGGACTGGGTTTTGATCCCGAGAACTACAGGTTATAAAGCCACCAAGGTTTTCCTGGCCACACTGAAATTAAGCCTTCCCAGAAAATGGCTTGGATGCCCCTTGCGGAAATCTCTGACGTCCTCATAGCGTGGCTTGCTGACCTCCTGCCGGCAGACTTTGGATTGCGGAGCTTTTCCGGTGGATGGACCGGTGCCCATTTCCACTGTTCGGAAAAGTCTTTCAAGGTGGAACTGTGAAGCTGAGAAGACACCAGTCCTAGTGTTGAGCCAGAGTCATCAACAATCCAGGGTCACTTGTCTGAGCAGATTCTCAAGGAAACTGAGCATAAGCAAGTTAGAAATGCTTATAAGAACGCAAGGGGTTCTTTTCAAGTGCCTGCGCCGCCCTGAGCCCATCCCACGCGTGTTCTGCGGCGTGAAGGTGTCACGTCATCACCCATTCTATCAGTGAAGAAAATTGATGACGGATGGGAATGCAGCTGCAGATAATAGCTTTTGGGGAGCCCTTTGGAGCCCACACCTCTGAGAGTCTCCCACGTGCCCCTCTCGCTCTGGGAGTGGGGTGTGCTCACACTGAGGGGCAGCAGAGGACTTTGAGTTGCAGACAGAACGTGTTATGTGAAAGCGGCTGTGCTCCCAGGTGGCTTTCCTCAGCTTCCCGAAACCATCTGCACGTTTGCTGAGCTGGGTCCTTTGACCCGTCGGCAGCTCTTCAGACCTGGGATTTCTCTGTCTCCATACCTGTCAGCTTCCCTGCCACCACTTGGGGAGCACTGTGACTGTGGAGGGGTGGGGGCCGCCATGGACGCCTGTGCAAACCCCAGTCCTCAGCACGGGGGGTGGCGCCTCACAAGAGTGCCCAATCCCATCACTTCCAGGTCCAGAGTGCTGCGGTGCGGTCACCTGTCCTCACAGATGGGGACAGGCTAACCTGTCCTCATTGCTTCCAGGTCCAGAGTGCTGCGGTGTGGTCACCTGTCCTCACAGGAGTGCCCAATCCCATCACTTCAGGTCCAGAGTGTTGCAGTTTGGTCACCTGTCCTCACAGATGGGGATGGGCACTAACCTGTCCCCATCGCTTCCAGGTCCGGAACACTGCAGTGTGGTCACCCGTTCATCACCACCTCCCCAGCCCCACATGTCTCTACACAAAAGCTCTCCAGTGGGCAGGAGACCCTTGGCTCCCCCTTGCTGTAGTGGGGAAGGCTCACAAGATTCAGATCTCACCTCCCAGACCATGGAGCATGCCCAGAGCATGCACATGGCTCACGTTTGTCTCATATGGTAATTTATTAATATTCATTCCTATTTTAATGAAGGAAAGATCGTTTTCCTATTGGGTGTTTGCCAAGCACCCGATGGAAGCGTGATGGAAGCGCCGGTGTCCCCTCCCCCTTGTTGGCCTTGCTGCTGTTTGATGAATGGCGCCCTGGCCTCTGGGCGAGCTGGAATAGTCTGTGAGCGGGAACATGCTGCTGACTGCACGCGCCCTTCTTCTCCCCAGGGGCACCCACGGGTACATGGCACCCGAAGTTCTGCAGAAGGGGACCGCCTACGACAGCAGTGCCGACTGGTTCTCCCTGGGCTGTATGCTTTTCAAACTTCTGAGAGGGTGAGTGGCATGTGTCCCTTGAGTCCCTCACCGCGGCGTGCCCTTGGATCAGGATAAGAAATGTTTATGTGTTATTAGGTGCTAGTATCTGTATAGATCACATAGCGATCTTCAAGCCACATAGTGATCCAGGCAATGCTCACAGCTCTTTCTGCCCGTAAAAATGAGTTTCCTTCCCGTAAGCTTTGGGTATTTTTGTCCCACTCCAGGAAGAAATTCCAGCACGTTTAGATGTAAAATAAGACTGTGTTGGACTATTTCCATTGTTACGCCTTATTTGGGGAATGAATGCTATTTTTAAATATAGATAATTGAAGAGGGTAGGAGAATTTCTTTTCCCTAGAAATGAATTACTCATGATTGTCTTGTGAGCTTAAAGCATTTCTTACACAAGAGGGTGAAGACCCAAAGTGAACCTGTGTTAAAAGTGCGCATTTGTTTGTGAACATGCTGAAATTTGCAGTTTTTAAAAACATAAAGATAAAATTGTGCAATTCTGTGCTCTTCACTTGTGCTATACTTGTCCCTTCGGTGTAAACTGCCAGAGATGATGAAATACAGTGGAAAGAGGATGGAGTGAAAGTGCTCTCGAGATATGTTCTCACATTGAACATTTACAAATTATGTTAACATTCCATTAGTTTTAAGAGTCTTGAGTCAATTTTAATAGAGTGTAAGTGTTTACGATGTGTTTTTGATTATTCTCCATTCATAGAGGTACCACAAAAAAGCAGTTTATATTAAAATTTCCTGGTCAGGATTCTCCCTGTTACATTTCCCCTGTGAACACACAGGCCTGGTAGTTTACTCAACTGGCCACATTTTTCCCGGAAAGCCTTACTGAGCATCACAGCATGTTCTTCTTATATTGGGTTGGCCAAAAAGTTTGTTCATGTTTTTCCATAAGATGTTATTTAACACAATCTGGAAAGAGGCTGGATTCCCTGTCTTCCCCCCAGACCAGGTTCCAGGCACCGTGGCTGCTTCCCCAGGACTCGGGTAATCTAGTTGTTCTCTGCTCACTGCCTCACTTGGGAACTGAAATTATATTACTGCTCAGAGACTCAGGTCCTGTTGGTTCTTAATTGAATTATTGTGTTTGTGGAGCCTGGAGGGCCTTAATTCATGTAATCAGACTAGCTGACCTAATTAGAGAGTTTCTGCAAAGCAGACCAGAGAAAACCGCTTTCCACCCGAGAAGTTTCCCTGGCCGGCAGGGTCCCTGCGTGCGCAGTGAGCGCATCCAAACACACTGTCTTCACTCAGGTCTCCTCTGGTTGTGGGGGGAGCAGTCAGAGGTCAGAAGCCACAGTTACAGAATCATGAGACAATTAAAAAAAATTGCACAACAGCAAAACTGTTGTGCATGAACTCAAGATGTGAAAGTCGGTTGTGAAATATGGCAGAGCCTTGGTTTAGGGCTTTCTTTGTTTATTGATTTCTGTCTAATGTTGTTGTTTTGTTTATGATAATGTCCACACGTATAGACTAGGGACAGTCTGGCATATATTCCTGTTTTTATAAGGTTCAAGGATAGATCTAGTCGTTAATTCTATGCCAACAATGTATTTGTGGCTGAAAAAGTGAATTCCATCTTCCTTGGTCACGGTTCAGGTCTGCGGGACTGAGTTGGAAGGTGCTACTTCCTCTGTGACGTCCTTGATCAGGTTTGGTTAAAGCATCGCAGTTGATGTGACCGCTGTGGAGGGGAGTCTAGGCCGACAGGAAGACATCCAGAGGATGGTAGTGGGGATGGGATGGATGGATGACAAGAGATGAGAATGGTGGCAGCTAGAAATGGTGTCTCTCGTGGACAGCTTCAGAGAGCTGGGCGCAGTGCTTCTGGTAGTCACACTTAAGCTGCAGCAGGGGCAGTCCTCACGGAGCAAACCAGACGCCGTGCCGGGCCCTCCCCAGCTCTCGTCCTCAACCCCAGGAGCTCCTGGCAACGCTTGGGGACATTTTTGGTGGTGCCAACTAGGGGAGGGGCTCCTTCTGGTATCTGGCAGGTCGAGGCCAGGGGTGCTGCAGAGGACACCCCCACTGCCCCCACAAAGGGTCACCCAGCCGAGGAGGAGGAACTCCACAGCAGACCAGTCTCTTCCCATCCTTCCCGTGTCTGTGCAGTGATGGTGATCAGGGGTCACCAAGGGTCTTTTTGCTTCTGTTTTCTGTGATCAGATACTTCCCGCACTGACCAGTGTGCCCCATCACCTTGGCTGAAACATTTCTCTGTACCTCTCATTCTGTCGTGACGCCCTCGAAGGATTCCACAGGGTGCAAGTAGGAACCTGGATGTGAGGATGCTGTTGAAGCTGGAGAATGTGTTTGCGTCCCTGGACCATGTGTTGGGTGGGGTCACTGTTTCCACTTCAGCTGACTGTCAGATATGGGAGAGCATCCGTGTACAAAGATGTTGCAAATGTGTAGAATTGTGGTCACGATCCTCGAGCTAGAGTTTAGATATCTGTTAAGAGAAAGAATTGGTGTGACCACAGCCTTGATCTTAAACTTGTCCCCACTGATTGTCAGACACGAGGAGAGAGCCCCGGGGGTGGTCTGGGGAGAGCAGAGCTCTGTGTGAGGTTACTGAGTTTGTTCCTCTCGGGAAAAAAGGAATGTTTATAAATATTTTGGCAGCTGTTGGCTTAGGTTCAAAACTCACATTTGATGTTGCATGCCGTCTTTTCGGTATTCTAAAATTGATTTTTGATGTAAGACTTTTTAATCACTTGTGTTTATAAATGGATTGTTTCTGAGCTCCGGTTTCACTGTGAATATGATGTGTCGTGTGTGTGTCTCTGTATGTTTCCCCATCGTTTGTCATGTCTTGAACGATTTCCCAACTCATCTGGGGGAAATTCGCAGCTCTCACACTCTCTCTTGTAATTCCAAAGCCACATCTGACCACTGCACATGCGAATCCTGTTTCCACAACATCCTTCGATGCAGCCCGAATGTTGCATGAGGGCTTGGCTGGTGTCGCAAGCTGTTGACAGACCCGTTACCGTCTCCTATTTGAAGCGGCTGCGTCCGGGAGCAGCTGTGATCACACAGGATCTGTGGGCCCCACGTGCCTCCCTCAGAATGGAGATCATTACTATCGGAGGTTTTCTTTAACATTTTCCAAAACAGAAATGGAATCTTGGGTTTTGTTCACAAAGAATAATCAAGAAGCCATTGGAAACAGATGCGCATCAGGCCTTGAAAGACCAAACCCTCTCCACACGACACCCCAGAGCCTGAGAGCCGACAAGCATTTCCGATCGTCTCTTATTGAGTCAGACACAGAGAGCTATATTTATCAAACAGGGTTTGTAGCGACCGTGCGCATGTGCTGGGAATGTTTTTGGCACCACTAACTTTAACTCCAGTCCCCTCGCAAAGCCCTCCCTTGGGTCTCATGAAAGAGTTTTTAAATTTAGCACAGAGCATCCCTGTCAGAACATAACCGTCCTTCTCTGCAAGTGTGGGGCACAGCCCTCTGCTTCCGGCATCGCACAAGGGTCAAGAGCAGCTTTTCACGCAGGAGCCAGAGCAGGAGGATTTGCCAAACAGGGGAGACCTTCCCACATCCTCTTTTACATGTGAAGGCACTCCCCTGGGGAGTGGCAACGGTCGTGTCATGCAGACGGACTGAGGGCTTAGTAAGCACTGCTGTCTGTATTCCTTTTCTCTTGAACCATGAACATGTTCACATCTCTGTGTGTTTTGCATACAAGAGTGATACAAGCCAGAGCTTACCTGATGGTCCAGGGGTTAAGAATTTGGCTGCAGGGGACACACGTTCAATCCCTGGTCAAGGAACTAAGATCCCACATGCACCGCGGCAACTAAGCCCACGCATTTAGAGCCCGTGCTCCACAACAAGAGAAGCCGCTGCGGAGAGAAGCCCGCGCACCGCGATGAAGAGAGTGGCCCCGCCCGTCACAAGTGGAGAGCGGGCCCCCGCTCACCGCAACTGGAGAAAGCCGCTCAGTGAGAAGCCCACGCACCGCGATGAAGACAGCGGCCCCGCCCATCACAAGTGGAGAGTGGCCCCTGCTCACCGCAACTGGAGAAAGCCGCTGCAGTGAGAAGCCCACGCACTGCAATGAAGAGAGTGGCCCCCGCTCGTCGAGACTAGAGTGGCCCCGGCTCACCGCAACTGGAGAAAGTCCACCCAGCAGCAAAGGCCCAGCACTGCCAAAAATAAATCTGAAAAAGAAAGTGATACAAGTCAAGTTTTCAGAAATTATAATGTCTCATAAATAACATTATTTGTTATTCTATCCCGTTTGCTTTTTAATTGCAGTAATTTTACATTTTTTTTCTCCTTGGAAACATTTAGGGTGCAAAGAATACTTCCAACCAAAATCTGTTTGAAAAATTAACGCATGTTTACTGATTCACCTTATTTAGATTCCCCCCCCCAAATGAAAGCTTTCAAGAGATGGAAATTAATGTGTTTTTCATCGCATAAGAAAGAAAATAAGCGTTACAGTGCCCCCTCTCGTGCAAAATGAAAACTGAAATATTTAAATAATAAATACTCTAAAGTGGAATCATCTCTTCAAGAGATGGTGCGGTGCGTAGTTCACCTAATTCAGAGCAGTAAGTGGATTGCAAGGGTGGGCGCAGTTTTAATTAGTTTTTTTTTCTAAATCACACTGAGTTATGTATTCAACATCCTATTCTGTTTTATAGAACTCTTTTGTAATATCTTGCCTCAGCTTATGGTTTATATGCCTTATAAATAAACCTATGAAAGTGAAAAGTCAAAGTGTTAGTTGCCCAGGCGTATCTGATTCTTCACAACCCTGTGGACTGTAGCCCAGCAGACTCCTCTGTCCATGGAATTCTCCAGGCAAGAATGCTGCCATTCTCTTCCTCAGGAGATCTTCCCAACCCAGGGTTAGAACCAGGGTCTCCTGCACTGCAGGCAGATTCTTTACTGTCTGAGCCTCCAGGGAAGGCCCAAATAAATCCGTAGGACTGGTCGTTTAACAGGCATGTCTTTACCACCAGGAAACCCTATCGCGTATGTCCCTTCTTTAATTTTCAAGTAAGTGAATAAGGCCACAGTTTCCTAGTTTGTATGTTTACTGGTCTCTTTTAATGCTCGGAGCATCTTTATTTTAAAAAATATTTTATTGAAGCATCGTTGATTTATAGTGTTGTGCTAATTTCTACTGTACAGCAAAGTCATTCAATTTTACTGTTTTTCCTGCTCTTTTCCATTATGGTTTGTCGTGAGATATTGGTTGTTCCTGTGCTGTGCAGCGGGACCTTGTTCACCCATTCTGTACACAGGAGTTTGCAGCTGTTAATGCCAGGCTCCCAGTCCTCCCCTCTCCCCAGCCCCTCCGCCTTGGCAACGGCCGGTCTGTTCTCTAGGTCTGTGAGCTGGTGTCTGTGTCGTAGATAAGTTCATTTGTGCGTATTTCAGAGTCCGTGTATAAGCGATATCTAAGATTAACTTTAGCTTCAGCACTTTAAAAACACAATCAAGAGTGAGAATAGTATCTTTACAAGGAGACGTTTATTTTGTAAAGTTAGATTCATTGGTCACATATGCCTATCGGTTGCCCGCCGTGTCCTCCGTTGTCTCAGCCGCTGGTGTACGCATTATTTTAGTCGTTCCTTTCACCGTTCTGGTGATGCTTGTGGCGTTATGCCACGCACAGATGAAGAGACTGAGACGAGGTTTCCATGAATGACTTGCAGCCAATAGCCAAGTCACAGCGTGAGCCCGGGGTTTCTGACTCTTAGATCTGGAGCCGTTTGTAAGTTAGAACATGAGTGAGCAGTTCTCAGAACCCTGGAGGGTCTGGGAGCACAGGGTTGGTTTGTATCTCTTATCACCAAAGGAATGAATTTCTTAAAATTACTGGGTTCTGGGGCAGGGGAGTGTCTTCATTTTGTATTTTGGTTCAATGGCAGCTCTTTCCATTGTTTGAGGGACTCATCCATTTTTTCTAAAAAAAACTGTATGAACGTTACTATTATCTCAAACACTGATGTGACAGATGTCATGTGTATGACTTTCATTTTCATAAAAACCTGTTGGCTGATTTTTTTTTCCAAGTGATATTTTAAATTGTCATTTGGAATGTATTTGCTAAAGTTTATTCTGGTAGCATGACTTCATTGTCGTGAGTATCAAGAGTTCAAGTAAACATCAGCCTTGCTCATTCAGGACCTAATACGTCTGACTGTCAACCTGATCATCAGGTTTCCTCTGGAAATGGTCTTTGTTTATGGCTTTTGTGTTCCTGCAGTTTTGAATGAGCAGTGGCAGAACATAATAGTTTGTTCAAATATTAGTCAGCAGTATTTGCTGTTACCCAAAACCATCTAGTAATATAATTTTCTTTGTTTCTACAGTCACAGCCCTTTCAGACAACATAAAACCAAAGATAAGCATGAGATAGACCGAATGACTCTCACCATGGTAAGAAAATCAAAAACCGTTTTTATTCTCATTATAATTTTCCTATCTCATTCTATTACAACTAGTATAAGAAAATGCTTTCTTAAAATAATGGAAATAGATGCCAAGGCAGATAACAAGATTTGCTAACAGACAATAAGAGAAAGATACGGAAAAATCAAGACCAAAACTAAAGAAAAAAAAGTCAAAATGACTGGGATGCAGAAGAGCGAGGAGACCCAATTCTTCTGGCTCCAGCCTGCCGATGGACCCTGGAAGTGATGAGCAGCCACCCTGGCTTTCTTTATAGAGTCAATGTTAGTTTGTGAAGTATCTGTAGTTTTCTTTAACACTATCCTTATGGAAGAAATGGCCTTCAAATCTGGTCGAGGGTGATGGCACTGTTGCCACAGATGCGTTTTTGAAGGCGTGTCCCCCTTCTTCCACCCCCAGAACGTGGAACTTCCAGACGTCTTCTCCCCTGAGCTCAAGTCCCTTCTGGAAGGCCTGCTTCAGCGAGATGTCAGTAAGCGCCTCGGCTGCCATGGAGGCAGGTAGGCCGACGCTTCTGCGTTTCAGCATCTCCCCCCAGAAAGCAGTACGGTTCCTTTCAGTGTATCCAGAATCTGCCATTCCAGTTTGGGGTGGGTGGGGGAGCATCAGTAGGAGCCGTGTGTCTTCACGGGTCTGTGTTCCTCAGAGTCTGCAGCTCCTTCTGTTCCGTGTGAACTGAGCTTCAGCAGCAGTGCTCTTTGGAAAAAATGTTTTCTTCAGTTTATGAAGGGGTTTAGCATGGACCATTCTATTAGATGTTTAGTTTGCTTTGAAATTAGTACTTGTTGCTTTGATCTCTGTTATCTGATCTATCAGGACTTGTAGACCTTTGCTGTAAACCTCTTTAACGCGTAGATCGCTCTAACTCAATTCTTAGTTAAATTTGTTCTCACGATTACAGATACACAGAGATAGTCTGCAAAAAACGTAGGTTATCTTAGGCTGGGGTGAGCAGCCCCTGTAAATGATCATATGGGATCATCTTCCTAGGCTCAGCGTGCAGTGTTTCTAAGCATCGCAGTGTTTCCTGGGTGCTTGGAAAGAAGCATATTTTACCTGCTGTCTTAAAGAACTGGAAATAGTTGTTGCTGTGTGTCCTTAACAGGAGATGACATTTGCGAACCATTTCTTAGTTTTCCGAATGCAGACTTACTGCCTCTGTGATTCTGTCTCTCCTGCAGCGCACAGGAGCTAAAAACGCACGACTTCTTCAGAGGCATCGACTGGCAGCACGTCTACCTGCAGAAGGTACTCTCTGAGACCCCGCCCCGGTACCACCCCCGACGCTCCCTCCAGCTGCATCGTTGTCTGCAGCTCTGCATTCCGGCTCTGTCCCCAGAGTTCCCCAGCTCTTCATCCGCAGCCCAGCTTCTTGCTCCTCTATCCAAGCACTGCCTCCTAGCTCATTCCCTTTGGGACCACTTCTTCCTCTTTGTTTATATGTAAAAAATATGCAGGAAACGTCATATACTTACAGACACTTTCAAGCCCAGCCCCACATAATTTAAGAATTACCATGACTGGGTAGCAGCATGAGCCCCTTGGCTTATTGTAAGATATTTTTTAATGTTCTCTCTGATACAGGAAAACACCCCAAATTAAAGTTGTTGTTTTTCTTTTTCTCAACGTTGATGATCAGCTTTGGGCTCATCTGTGTACGGACTCACTTGAGGACTGATGCTCTGTTAGTCCCGCCTGTTTAGACGTAGAGTCGGGGCTCTGGTTTGGCCAGCATCAGCCTCGGGGCATTTGTGGGTGTGGGATACCCTCTCCTGCCCTGTTGCAGGCGTTCAGCCTCTAGCAACTGGATTGTGGAGGGTGCATCTCCTTTGGGGGCCATTGTGGACCATGCACTGTGATTGTGTGAGCTTGAATGAGTGCTACCCAGACTGGCACCTTGACGCCTTTCACGGCGAACTCTTTATAGGATAGCAGGCTGGGCCCAGGGCCCGGTCGCCTGGTAACCGAACCCTTCTTCTCTGGCTCTTCCAGTACCCTCCACCCTTGATCCCTCCCCGAGGGGAAGTCAATGCAGCCGACGCCTTTGACATCGGCTCATTTGATGAAGAGGATACCAAAGGCATCAAGGTACACTTGTGAGCCTTGCTTTGGGGAGGGGGATTTTCTTTTCCTTTCTTTGGAAATCAGACTTCATAACTGTCTCTTAGTACTGCCATGTTTGTGTTGGACTATAACTTACAAATGAATATCCACATGTTTGATGAATGTAGAAGAGATCAAGACCTGAATTAGAGACTACAAAAGCTTTTTTTTAAAATTAGTTTATTTAGTCAGATCTTAGTTGCAGCATACAGGCTTCTCTCTAGTTAGCAGTGTGCGGGCTCAGTAGCACCATGGCGTGTGGGATTTCAGTTCCCAGACCAGGGATGGAACCTGCATCCTCTGCATTGGAAGGTGAATTTTTAACCACTGGACCATCATGGACGTCCTGTAGGAGAGCTTTGTTTGACCACCCATTTCATGTTTGATAAACTGAAAAATAGTCACATTGTTATTGATTTGGATAGATTGGTGGTTGATAGAAAACTCAGATATATTATGAAGCGGGAAAAACAACCATGTGATGGCAAACATTACCTGGCCTCAGGCCAGACAGCCAGCCGTCTTAATTCTCCCAAATTTCCCAGTCTCTCTGTGTTAGGATGAAAAGGGCAAACAGCATGATTCATTTCACACTTGTCAGTCCAAAGTGAAATAATCAGTGTTTTTTGTACATACAGCATCCTCTGCATTTTTCAAACTCTGGTTCCTATCATTGTTTTCCAAGTAGACAAGGGCATATTTAGAGATGGTGAGTCACGAGACACAGTC
>NW_011495054.1:8922897-8939095 GCF_000754665.1 Bison bison bison
GATTGGTGTGCTCGCGGGGTCAGTTTCTCAGGATGGAGGGTGGCGGAGGAGCTCAGGAGCAGCACAGCGCAGAGGGCCGCGGCCGCTTCCCTGGTTGGAGCCTTGGCTCCCCTGGGGATGACAGCTGACCACTGCCCAGAGGCTCAGCATCTCCTGTGGCCTGTACGACAGGACTTGTCGGGGTTTAACTAGCACCCTGCAGTTTTGGAAGCAGCCCCTTTACAGAGTTATCTCAAAGGATCACTGCTGTCACAGAAGAGTTTTGTCATCAGACATGCTTCTCTCCAGCAAAGGACACTAAAAAGAAAGTGAATATCCCATGGGAGCCCGTGAAATTTTTAATATTCAGAGGGGATTTTCATGCTTTTGGTTTTCTCAGCTGTAGTCTGGCCTTTAGAGTCAGACACCCTGGGCTCAGATCCACGCTTATTAGTAGAGTGAGCCGGGGCTGTTGCGGGAACCTCGGGAGTGCTGGTTTTCTCCCCCACGAAGCGAGCGGTTTCATTGCCAGGCCTCCTCTGGAGTTGGTCACCTGTGTCCGCCTCCCGGCAGGTGCGCTAACACCTCCTGTTGTGCTGGTTTCGCTTCTTCCTGAGCCAGAGCTGAGAAGGCTGTGTCTCTTAAAAAGCAGCCAAAATAGCGCATCGTCTTTAAGGAAAAACAGCTCACTTTTGGGCTTTGTTTGGTGCGTTTTTCACATAGGCTGAGTCATAAAGACCAAGGCTCTCTGGCCTTACAGGAGCTGGAACCCTTTATACATAAAGCAGAGGCATCCATTTCGGAGCAGCTGCTTGGGAAAGGAGGGTATTTTCACTTTTGCCAGACTCCAGAATCTGTCCCAGTGTTATCACGGGGTGCTTGCCTAGCCTTGGTGCTCTGACACTCCCCTACACACACACACACACACACACGTGTTCACACTCAGGACACCCTAAAGGTCAGCACCCGGCTTGGTTTGGGCATCTGAAGAAAGCAGAAAGGGAAAACGGGTACACATTTTGCCCTCAGAATCTTCACTTTGGGGTAACAGGTCAATAAGGGCAGGTGGGGAGCATCCCCGTTGGGACCTGGATGCAGGTTCTCCCAGCAGTTCAGGGATACGCCAAAGGCCTGTGGGCCAGAGCCTCACCCTCAGTCTTTTTCCATTTTCCTTCTAAGTGACTTGCCTATAGTAATCTCTCTCCTGTACTCACCTCTCAAGCAAGGGAATGAGTGAGTCAAGCTTCTAGAAAGAGCTGTGCTTTTGAGAGACAGGCCTATTATTTTCTATCAATAGGGTCGCTTGTCTTTCTGCCACAAAACTGTAACTCAGATCTGAAGAAGTATTTTCTCAGCTTGCTTTCAGAGCACAGCCTCATTTAGGAGGAAGAATGAAGAATTCTGAGTAATAGTTTGGCAGAGAGATGCTGTCATTAAGTGTAATTTTTATTATAGTGCCTCTAAAAGGCCAAGTTGCCTAAACTCTCCACGTGTCTTGAGATTAATCCTGCTGTTCAACGTGGATTCGTTGGAAGGTTCGTGGGCTGAACAGTAAATTCAGCCTGGTTGACCTTTTTGTATTTCTCACTTTCCAGATTAATGGAGGGTGGGTACAGAGCAGAGAGCCCTCCTGGGTTCTCCCTTGTTGATGTCTCTAAAACCATACAGTTCTGTTTTCCTGTCTTTACAAATAAAAAGTGTGTGCGTGCTCAGTCCCTTAGTCATGTCCAACTCCTTGTGACCCCATGGACTGTAGCCCACCAGGCTCCTCTGTCCTTGGGATTTCCCAGGCAAGAATACTAGAGTGGTTGCCATTTCCTTCTCCAAGGGATCTTCCCGACCCGGGGATCAGACTCGCATCTCTTGCATCTCCTGCATTGGCTGATGGATTCTTTAGCTTTATCGCCACCTGGGAAATCCCACGAATAGAATAGCCTCACTATAATTGAAATTTTCTTTTATTGCCAGATTCTTGTAGTACTTTATAGAAAACCCTGTACATGTTAATTTTTCATTGGCAAAAACAAAGTAAGGATGCTGTAGAAGACTGGCCTGAACCTGACTGACACGGGGCTGGGAGTGGAGTGTCCGTATCACGTATCGCTGTGGTGGGCCCCAGTGGTTGGATTGTCCTTGTTTTATTTTCCTTTTTTTTAGGAAAACTTTATTGAAGTATAGTTGATGTACAATATTATATGGCTTAGAGTTGTACACTGTAGTGATTCGCAGTTTTGAAAGGTTCTACTCCATTTGCGGTCCTTATGAAACACTGGCTGTGTTTTCCATGTTGTATAGTATACGCCTGACTGCTCGACGGTCATCAGCAGAGGTTTATGACAGCTGAGAAGTCGTCTCCTAATGGTTATAGCCTGTCGCCTCATTATCTTCTCACACGCAGTTACCGTGCTTTGGAATCTGTTGCCTTTGTAAGCATGTCAAATCATACATGTCTTGATTTCTTAAAATAACAAGCTTCTTGATTGCGACCAAGAACTCTACAAGAACTTCCCTCTGGTGATCTCTGAGCGCTGGCAGCAGGAAGTGGCGGAAACAGTTTATGAAGCAGTAAATGCAGACACGGATAAAATCGAGGCCAGGAAGAGAGCTAAAAATAAGCAGCTTGGCCACGAAGAAGGTAAAATAGCCAGTGTGTCTGAAGATATTTCTAACGCAATGAATTTTCAAGATCTCTCGTAAAGCAGAAAACAGTATCTGGGTCATAAAGTCCTTTCCAGCCGTGGGAGAGGGAGGGGAATGCCATCAGTTGTTTGAATTTTACCTGGCCGAGGAGTGTTCAGCATGAAATGATACTGCAGAGTCGTTTGTCTTTATCTATTTTATTTATTTTTAAATTTTTATTGAAATATAGTTGATGTGCAATGTTGTGTTAGCTTCAGGTACACAGCACAGTGATTCACTTACACATGCGTATGTAAGTATATATATTCTTGATATTTCAAAGTCTTTAGTCCACGCACATGTAATATGTATAGAGGTTGTCAGCAGTATTCTGTCAATACTCTTGCCTTCTTACCTTGGAGTGTTTTAGGGCCAATTTGGAAGCTTTTCTTCCTTTAAAGAGTAAGCATGACGGTGTCGAGAACACGGCCAGCTTCATGGGCGTCTGGCCTGCCTGTGTGGTATCATTAGGACCCCCCTCCTGCCCCCAGGTTAATGCTCTGCTGGCACCATCTTGAGGTTCTTAATAATTTTTTAACAAGGAACCTGCATTTTCATTTTCTGCTGGGCCCCAAAAAGGGTGGTGCGGAACTCAGTATTACATGTTTCTTGTCAAGAGACACGAGTATACACATTACAAACGGCATTAAAGAGTGAGCAAACCACAGTTTTATTGGCCATATCTGAGTGACCTGCTAGGGTTTCCAAAGGACAGTACATCACATCCAGTATTAAATACATTGGTCATTTTTGATTCACCAAATATTGGCAGTCTTGATTTTTCTAAGACTTAATGGATTTTGGATTTAAACTTGTTGTGGTTAGTGATTAAGATATCTTTGGATTTACTTCTAAGCAAAGACCTTCCTGAGGTTAACATATAGTAAGAATGATCAGAAACCATTTCAAATTATGCTTGCTTTGGTTGGGGCATCTTGATGCAGGGTTCCTGGGTCTTGTCGGCGGTTCCTAGTAGGATTTATCACCTACTTAGAAAAGTGTCCTCCATCCCAGGTGAATGACTCCTTAGCTGAAAGTCACCTGAGTTGCACCAAAGGAGCATGACAGCCCTTTAACCTTGCTCACCTCCACTCTGCAGGGAAAGGGGCTTTATTTCTAAGCTGTTCTTTAGAGAAGTGGGTCCATTGAGATCACTCTAGACCACGTTTTCCGGAATGGATTTTACACAGGAAATTACAGCCTCAGTAGTTCCTCAAGGGAGACCCATGATGTCACTAGAATCTTGACAGATTGGACCCAGAAAACAAAAATACACATCTTAATGACATTGTTGAAGTGCAGTCTTTTAAGTAGAGCTGCAATTGGAACACGGAGAAGGCAATTGCACCCCACTCCAGTACTCTTGCTTGGAAAATCCCATGGACGGAGGAGCCTGGTGGGCTGCAGTCCATGGGGTTGCTAAGAGTCGGACACGACTGAGCAACTTCACTTTCACTTTTCACTTTCATGCATTGGAGAAGGAAATGGCAACCCACTCCAGTGTTCTTGCTTGGAGAATCCCAGGGACGGAGGAGCCTGGTGGGCTGCCGTCTATGGGGTCTCGCGGAGTCGGACACGACTGAAGTCACTTAGCAGCAGCAGCAATTAGAACATCTAGCAGAACAATGAATTTATCTTCAAATATATGAAGTAATTTTGATATAACTAGGTCTTGGTTGACTATCTCAGAGGTCACCCTTACACAAAAATATAGTCTAGGCTTAGATCTCTGAAGTAAAAATAGAAGACTTACACTTTAAATATACTTGAGAAGTTCAGACACCTTTTCCATTAAACTGGCAACTCCATGAACCATACCTCATCACCATGAACCCTCCTCTGGCCATGCCCTCTTCCATTCATCCCCTTCCTGCTTTTGTCCATGTGACACAACGTGGGTTTTGCTTATTTATTACATGAATCTCCAACTAAGAGTGTAAGCTCCCTGAAGGCGAGGACTTTTGTCTCTTTTATTCACCACTGTGCCTAGCACCTATTCATCCGTTGCCTTCATAGCTGAATGACTGAGTGAGTGATGAATGAATGAATGAATGATTTTAGCTTGATCACCAAAGCCTCTAAGGAAGGCAAAGCAAGCTACTTAAAATTGACCTTTTTTTCGAGACAATACTTTGCTGTAAAAATATAATCAGAACTTGGCATGAGCCCGAATTAGCTTGGTCTCTCTACATAACCATATATTTGAAGGGTAATTACAACCTTAAGTGAAAGAAAGAATAGTTTTGATCCTTGTGTTGCTTTGGTTTCTTTGGACAAAGAAGCCTCTCTGCTGTTCTTTTTAATAGACCGTTAAAGGGAGAACCCCAGTGTCATGTAAAGGTAAAGGTGCTTTAGGCACAGTATAATCAGCGTCTGTTCCCCAGTTGTCACCCTGCTTAATCAAAAAACTAGTTAGCAGACAAGCTTTTACCCTCTCAGAGCGATAGAGGAGCATCTTGAATTTATCAGAATATGGAGAAACAGCCACCTAACATGTGAGTAGAGAGCTGAAGAAGCTTGTTCTTTCGTGTGCTTGAAAGCGAAAGTAATGATTTCTATAGAGTGTTCTCTTTATAGCAACTTGTTCTTTTTCCAGAAAGCGTGTCCTTCTTTTTTTCTGAGAAGCCTACGGGCATTCTGTTTGCGACCCCGCTGAACGCTCCGCTGTGTTCTGTGCCCCAGATTACGCCCTGGGAAGAGACTGCATCGTGCACGGGTACATGCTGAAGCTGGGGAACCCTTTCCTGACCCAGTGGCAGCGCCGCTATTTTTACCTCTTTCCGAACAGACTTGAGTGGAGAGGAGAAGGCGAGTCACGAGTAAGTCTGTAGCATTGGCCCGGGCACCGGTTTCCATGGTGATTTTGTATCGCTGGCATGTTTTGTAAAATCTCTGCCTGTGCTCTGTGTATCTCTTCTAACCTGTATACGTGAGATTTCTCACGTTCAGACTCTCGGACTCCTCTGAATCAAGGAAGGATTTGGCACCCCTTGAAAATAGAATGTGCCATCCAGGGAAATCAGAGCAGGCAGGTTTGCGGAAGGCTGGGTAGCGATTGGGTGGATCCCAAAAGGGGACAAAAACTGGGACTTTGGAGCCAGAGGTGTTCAGACACACCACTCACGTCTCTGGGACTCAGAAGCACATTGTGTTGCCTGAGCCTCAGTTTCCTCATCTGTGGAAGGGGAGACGTGGAAATGGTAACAATATAAAGCAAACCATACTCCAATAAAAATTAATAGTAAAAAGAAAAGGAATAGTACCAACTACCACAGTTTTTGCATATTTCTCTTGGGCCAGGTACTGTCCACACACACACACATTCAATTTGCTCAGCACCCTTAGAGGTCCAACCCTTACAAAGAGAGAACCAGGGCTTAGAGAGGGAAGGTCTGGCCCCAGGGACAGGTTTGGGGGAGGAGTGATTCTGACCAAGCTCTGCCTGTCTCCATGATGAGGCCTTCCCGAGTCGGGGTCAGGTGAAACAAGGTCATTGGTGTAGCCCAAGAAGCTTTGGCACTGAGGTCAGAGCACCTGACCCTCCTGCTTTGCCGCACCTGTCTGGAAGACTAGAAGTGGGCTTCATCCAATTAGACAGGAAGACAGGTACGGCAGCCCTGTGAGGTCCTTTCAAGGGCTGATGTTTGTGAACGAGAAGAAAGAAATTTCTGATCCCTGCCATCACTGGTAGGAGGCTGTTCAGCATTTATTAAACACCTGCTGTGTGAAGAGCCATGGGCTCATGTCCGTGGAAGGAAGGGTTTCTGCTCTTGGAGAGGGAAGGTTGGTCATCGTAAGCAGGACAGCAGTCCCAACTGTGAAAAATGTAGTGGGTGTATCAGAGTATGGCTTCCCCTTGCCTGGAGCATGGAGCCCACCAGCGGTGAGCCCACACCTGGTGTATTCGGCTTCGGAATGAGTTTTGCAAATCCCAGTTGGTGAAGATGCCATTTAATTGTGAGTGACTGCTGCCTGAGTATGACCACATTCTCTACAAATGAGCAGAATCTTCTCACTACTACTAGTCCCATAGAAGTCATCTTCTAAAAATCAATGCAGCCAGGATCTGGGTTGAGATTAAGGAAACTCTTTGGGAGGATCCTCAGTTATAACTCAGGTACTAGTTGTGTAATATAAAATATACATATAAAATATGTGTATATAATTATATTTTATATAATATTACATGTGTATTTTTTACATTGCAGAATGTAATTCTATAATGCACTTTAGTATTAATCCATACATATGTCATCATATAATGTTTATTTGCAGTTAGTGAGTGGCCTTAGTAAGTCACTGTTGTACACATTGAAAGGAGATTATCTCACTTTTCAGAATATACAAAAACTAAAAAAAGATAATCTTATTTTGTTTACCATTGGCTGACAAGGTGACAAATTACCTTGGTTTTAAAAGAATGTTTAGTGTCGATTCATGAAGCTATGTCATGTGCTTGGGTAGATTCGTAAGTTTAACTCAGGAGAAAAGAAATGTGAGCTTATGATGGTGTTGTTTTTCATTTAGGATCCCTGGAGTATTTACCCCAAAAAACATAAAATGGTAAGGTGCTCAGAGTCACTGTGGCACTCACCAGAAGCAATGATGCCATGGACCCAGAGGGACCATCTTTTCTGCACATCACCTGTGTTTATAGCATCATTTCGATATGATCAGAACAGCCGTTGCTTACAAGCTAACATGCCCAAACGTTTCCTGAGCTGCGGGTTCAAAGCCAGTGCCACCCCTCTGGCTCCTGCATATCATGTGTATTGCATCATTGTTCCCTCACAGCAGGATTGATTGTGTCCAGGGCAGTGTGTGATACCGGAGAGGCGCGTGCGATCCACACTCATCCTCACGTCAGTACTGTGCTTAGGGAACAGCTTTGCTTTCTGCCTCATAGAGGTATTTCTCTCTTCGCAGCTTTCTTTGAGATATTTTGAATTTTTGTGCGTTTCCCTTGTGGTTGTTTCTCCCCCACTTCTAGAATATCATCAAAGAAAGAAAAATGGCTGTTTTTTTTTTTTTCCTTTACTTTATCTGAGCTGGTAGTTTTTAGTATGATTTATTAACTTAAAAATTCACACAATAATAAGTGAAGTGACTCATCATCTCTTATTTTTACCAACAGCAAAGTTTACTGACAATGGAACAGATTGTGTCCGTGGAAGAAACTCAGATTAAAGACAAAAAGTGCATTTTGTTGAGAATAAAAGGAGGGAAGCAGTTCGTTTTGCAGTGTGAGGTGAGTCTTCATTTGCATTTTCCACAGGGGTAAAAGTTACAACAATTATGTAAACGTTCAGCAAAGATGCCTGCCTGCCTATCTAACATTTTCTCAGTCCATGCTTCATCACTCACAAACTTAGCAAGAAAGTCAGAAGATACAAGTTTTTGGCAAATTAACAATTATTTTAAAAGAAGTGTTCTTAGAAGATGACAGGAGGAAGGATAGGAAATAACGTGGTTACCCTCTCTCTGGAAACCATCCAGTAATTAATAGGGGCCTCAAATTGCATTTGTTCCGCAGTTTCCCAGACTGCTCTGCTCTTTCAGAATGTTTAAATTGAGGTTTGTGTTTAAGTAAACATGCTGCTGCTGCTGTCGCTTCAGTCCTGTCCGACTCTGTGCGACCCCTTAGACGGCAGCCCACCAGGCTCCCCCGTCCCTGGGATTCTCCAGGCAAGAACACTGGAGTGGGTTGCCATTTCCTTCTCCAGTACATGAAAGTGAAAAGTGAAAGTGAAGTCGCTTAGTCGTGTCGGACTCCTAGCAACCCCATGGACTGCAGCCTACCAGGCTCCTCCATCCATGGAATTTTCCAGGCAAGAGTACTAGCGTGGGGTGCCATTGCCTTCTCTGTAAGTAAACATAAGATCCCCAAATAACTGTGAACAGGGAAATGCCATTTTTCTTTCCCTGAAGTTCTATCATAGCCCAGACTTAATTCCTGAACACATACCTACTGAGGTATTGAGGGAGGGTGTGGAGGTGTGAAAAAAGAGCATATTTGAAGAAAGAGAGCAGTAGCAGATACAAAAATGTGTTTATTTCATGACTTCAACACTTTTCTGCTGGGGTGGGGGTGTGGGGGGTGTGTGTGTAGAGGGAGAGAGCATGTCTAAAGAGCTAAACCAATAGCTGATAGAAAAACATATGCTTAATTACTTCCTGGCATCATTACACACGTGAAGGTGCTTCTTAAATTTGTGAAAATCCCTCCCTGGGGACTTCCCTGGTGGTCCAGTGGTTACGACTCCGCGCTTCCACTGCAGGGGCACGGGTTCAGTCCCTGGCTGGGGAACTGAGATCCCATGTGCTATGCAGCTCGGCCAGAAAAAGCCAATTCCTCATTTTATCTTCTAGACTTAAGTTGTGGTAAGACATCAGAGATCACAGGTGATTGCTCTACAAAGTCAAGGCAGCAAGTCTCCTAGTGGGGCTGTATGAGGCTCCTCTGAAGGGCGTCGTCCCTCCTCTGAGCAAGGGGCCCCTGGGGGAAGTCTCTGTGTGACTCCCTCCTTCCTCACTGGCCTGGGGGAGGGACATGGAGTGTGCTTTCCCTATGGGGTTCCGAGGCCATCTGGACTGGCCAGAGGCTTCCACTTGTGTCAGCAGAGCCGCGACACTGTCCCAACTCCTCCCCTCCATGTGTTTGCCCTCAGAGTGACCCAGAGTTTGTGCAGTGGAAGAAAGAGCTGACGGAGACATTCATGGAGGCCCAGCGGCTGCTACGGCGAGCCCCCAAGTTCCTCAACAAATCCCGCTCAGCCGTCGTGGAACTCTCAAAGCCGCCCCTCTGCCATAGGAACAGCAACGGCCTCTGAACCCCTGACCGATGGGAAGGGTCCTGAGAGAAAGCACCTCCTCCGGGCAGTCCACGTGGGCTGCTCAGTCCTCAGAGCGCAGCCTTGGGGAAAAGTGTGAGGGTGAGAGACGGAGTCGCTCCCCTCCGGGGTGCTCTGTGGCTGGGGTGGGGCCAGGACTCCGAGATACTTCTACTAGGAGTGGTGACCACCGTCAGGCTCGGGGGCGCCTCCTCCCTCCTAAGGGCCTTCTGCCACCATCGCATCTCTCTGTCCTCGAAACTACTGAAGAAATGAAATTCTCCTTCTTTGCCATATGTTTCTTTTGGTTATGGGTGAACCTAGAACTTGAAATGCTTCCTACTGATCACGGCACTTTTTACATCCGCTGTCAAGCGTATCTCAGACTTGCTAAGATGGGGTCGAGCAGTCTGCTGTTCAGATTGCCCTGCACTGCCACGTTCTGTCCATCAACAGCTGCTCCTGGGTTTGACTGTCTTTGCTCCGTGCTACTAGGGGGATGGCAGGCCACCCCGGGGGTGTCTCTCATTCTCCAGGGCTTGAAAGCTGCAGAAGTTTTCTTAGAGGGTTGCACCTGGGCCCTCCCCATGGGTGCTGCACCCACGGGTACCAGCCTGCCTGTGACAGGGAGCTTAGGCAGCTGGGGATTGAACACCCTGCTCCCGACCCCACCCCTACCCCCTGAGGGTGTGGGAGCACTCAACTCTGGAGGCATCAGATCATAGATCTTCAGAAGGTTTGCAGTGGCTCTACGAGAGAGGCAGTGGCGGTGTACATCTCAAGGCAATAGCTATTTTCAAAACCCTCCAAGTCCACAGCACTTTCCTGTGTCTGGGTGCCCAGGACTGCCTTAGGGGGGCGCCTGTCTTGGGTTTGGACAGAAGCGGTCATGTGACCCAGCACCTCTGGTTCCCTCTGCCTGACCTCAGGAAGCATCTTGGTAATGAATGGGTCAAGGAAAGAAACTGTGTTTGACATTTCAGTATAATTTAAAATGAATTTTATTGAGAAAGGAATGCCGAAGATGAATGTGCCAGATGGGGTTAACTGTGTATGTTGAACTTGTGCTGTCATTCAACTGTCATCAGTGATCCCGGGCCCGGACGGGCCGCCCTGTGACAGCAGTGGCTGGGGCCCAGTGGCCGTCCTCTCCCCGGGGTTGGTGTCAGCCCTCAAATAAGTGCTGGGTTCTAAAACCCAGTGTGTTTCCCAGTGATGTCCTCCGTGTCATCAGACTAAAAATAATAACAGTAATTTTCAAAGTCAACATATTTGTCCTATTCTTAGTGCACTTTTATTGTCTGTTTCCAAGTCGACTACTCACAATATAAATAACTTGACATCGTAATTATCTGTATCCTGTCCTCGATATTTTTAGTGGTTCCAAATCTCTGTGTTTACATTCGTGTGCCGTGCTCACTGGGAAAGTCAGTCCTTCTTAACGAAACGACGTCTTGAGAGTTTGGGAAGATAATTACTGAAAGAGCCTTTTGTTTCATAGGAATTACCTTGGAAAAGAGACTGCGAGATTTGCTATTTATCTCACTTGCTAGTTGGAGTGTAATATACATGTTCTGCTCTCTGCTGTTTGCAGTGTAGAAATTGGGGCCTACTATTTACATGGATTCTCCTGATTTAAAAGGGAAGAAGAGTATTCAAATTCTATTTAAAAAAAAAAAGTTGAAATAACAAAAAAACGGAGATGGAAAAGCACTTCATGACAAGTGAACATCTTCCCATAGTGATTGTCTGTCACCGTCACCGCTGCTGTTAGTGGCTCTGTTGCAAGCGCGCGTGTGCTCAGCACTTACAGTTCAGAGATGAGTAAGTGACGGTTTAGAAATTGCTGAGCCTCGCGCCTCTGCCGGACAGAGTAGAGATGCAGCCTCTCGTGGAGAAGGTACACGGATTCCTCAGGGGTCTGGGCTTAGCGTCCCAACATTGCATACCCAGGACACCAGCTATGCCAGTTTGCATCTCTGAAAAATATCATTTAAGCTCTGGACCAGAACATAAGGTCATCTTCTCTTTGGAAAAGAAAAATGAATTGGAAACATTCCGAAAGCCCTGTTGCCTCAGATTTATTCCAAGTAAACTTTCACACTTCCTCAACTCGAGATGGATGGATAAGAACAGGGCTGAGAAGTGTCATGTGGACGTCATCTATTAAAAGTACTCTGTGAGGTTAGGATGAGTGGCTTTTTTAGGGCGGGTCCTGGGTTGTGTTGGGGTCTAGTTTGACACCCCTGGAGAGGCCAGTCTTCCTCCTGAACTCATTCGTGCAGCCATTCTGATGGGGTACGTATCTCTACTGCCAGATGGAAGACTTTTCCGGGACCCTTCTGTGCCAGCACTTGGTACCCACATGGCCAAAGAAGTCGGTTATTTTTGGAAGACTTGGTATACGTGGCTGTTTTAGGTCTTCAGGTGTGGCTGTAACTACGTTTGGACCATTCAAAAGGATAGAATTGAGCACAAGTACTATCATTATTTTAGATATGGTTGGGATGTTTTAACGTTGTTGGAGAAAGTCGTCGAAGCTGATATTTTTATAAAATTATGTTAACAATGTCTCGATTTCATAATCAAAGAGATCATTAAAGCAAAGCCTAAAAATTGATTATGCTGCTATGCGACATCTATGAAGTGAATTAAAAGCTTTGGAGAATCCGAGGTTATTTATTTCTTTTTTTGGCCTGTTAACATTCTCCTTGGTGCATTTATCCCCTTATGTCATTGGGGCTCATGGTTTTTTCCTTCTCTGTCATGTTTAAGTATGATTTTTCAGCAAAACTGCTAGGAACCAGCTGTTGTTTCACTGCTAAGGAGACCGTTTCACTACTTGTGCCTCTAACTGGTCAATTCACAGACACGACAACTTCAAGTTCTGTATGTAAAAAGAAGAAAGACAGCATTCTGCTCAAGAAAGACAGCAACAAAGCTGGAGAAGTAAATAGGGCAACAGCCACAATGTTTCGCCTTGATTTGCAGTTTGAAATACTGGGTACAGACACTGGCAACAATTGTTTGAAGACCCTCACTGGTCATTTTTTAAAAATGTCATTGACCAATTGACAATGTGGTTTAACTCTGAAGATCAAAGTGTGTTCCCCAGCCCCGCCTGAGGATTTTTTTTTTTTTTTCATTTGGAATTTATAGTTTAGTCAATCCAATACAACGTTTGATTTTTTCTGTGGAATTGGCTTTTCTAATGTTTCAAAATTTTAACCCATCAAGAAGAAAAGAAAATTCTCAAAGTTGGACTTTTTTTGCTTGATGTAAATCTGTTAAAAAAATTTTTGCAATGTGTTAGTGTAAGATAAAACTTTTCTTGTGTGATTTAATTAGTTGTGATTTTTCTCACTTACATTCAGGGAAGTGTGTGTGTCATTCAGAGATACTTGAGGAGTGAACGCCTCGCCTGCCAGGGGATGGGTGTGTTCTTTGTACCCAGAGAGGAGTCAGCTTTCATTCAAATTTGTGACAGATGCTGAGAAATCCTGGTAGAAGTGGGGCGAAGAGAAAAGGGAGTATATTTGCTGGTAAAAACCCATCTCTTTACACCATCAAGGACCAGGGAAGTTACAGTTAAACTTGGGGCTTCAGGGTTGACCTCCTCTTAGAAGAGGAGTTGAATAGTAACTCTTGTAAGACTCAGTCTCTTTGACTGTGGAGCTTCTGGACTTACAAGATGCTGTTTGCTTTCCACCAGGACTTGAGGTTGCCCCTGTTTGTCATCCAGCATCCCGGGAAAGTCATGTGGAGCCCAGAGCTGCTGCCTGGCTGGCTGTGTGTGCCTGGCAGCCAAGCAGGGGGCCAGAGTGGAGGTGTGGGTGGCTGTCAGTGCCCTGCCCTGCAGGTCAGGTGGGGATGTGGCCGCCCAAGCTCTGAAGTTACTGTAATTCCCCGCCGATAACAAGACGAAGCTTGCCGCCTGAGCCAGGCAGAGTGAGCTCTAACAGTTTTTAACTTTTCAAAACATTTTTTTTTCCCCTAAAGTTCTAATATGATTTTTCCTCCTGCATCGGGTTGACTTGAGAAGCTTTAAAGAATTAATCATTTAAATTCATGTTAATAAGAATTTTTGTATCCAGGCCACATTTTAAAAAATTTACTGTAGAATGAATGAATTGAACTCTAAAATGATACTTCTTGGTTTCCTCGAATCATAATGGCCTTTAGATTTCCTTCATCCTCAAAGACTTAAGAGAGCCATTCTCTGACAAGAGAGTGACAGAGATGCCCAACTCTGGCAATGGGGACACGAGTGACCGGCCACTTCACTGACATGGCTGGGTTAGCACTTACTGATAAATGTAGCACCCTGAATTTTAAATTGCCTTTATTAAAACACGCACACACACGTTACAGAAAATGGATTAACAGTATATGCATTCATCAAAACCATATATAGGAAAAATTTAATTCTTCATTTTAGACTTAAATAACTCAAGTTCTTACGTAAACTCTCTTATACCTAAAAAATCTCAAAGTCATCTCTGAAAAACTGATAACTATGCTTCCACTTTAGTTTTTTTCCTAACATAAAATGTGTCTCATGTGCGGGTAGGGAAGGGAGAAATATTTCTAATCATGTATTCATATTTCAAAGGACTTGAAATTCAACTTCTTGTTTCTCAGTTGATATATTCCATGATGTACATTTTATATATGGTTTATAAGCTAAGCACTGGCCTTTTTTTTTTAAGTTTTATTGTTTGTATTTTTCTATGTTTTAATTAATAGATGTGGCTTTTTTCTGGGTAACATTAAGATGCCAAACTACATATATATATATAAAAACAAGAGTTCTATTTTAGCACAAAAGCATTTTATATTATTTATTGAACCCTTTCTTTGTTCTCATCAAAAACATTGCTTACTGCTTCTGCTCCTTTTTATTTGTATAGTTTGTTATTTAAGAAAACACACTCCTTTCTGTTTCATTTTGTTTTGTTCTGTTCACAAAATAAAATGGAAACAAAGCCTATAGCAGTGTGGGGCGGACATCCCTTCTCACGGCCGCAGACTTTTTTCAACAACAGCTAACCCTCAGACCTGCGCCGAGAGGCACGTGCCCTTCTTGGGTAACATCTGACCGTGCACTTGCCATGAAGTACTGCTGTCATCTACCTCTTCTGAAGGCCCTGAGCTTGTGGACAGGTTCCCCGAACGCGCCACTCTAGACCAGCTCCACCATAGACGAGCTTCAGGAAAGCATGTCGGAGTCCTCTCCTCATGATGTCGATTTCGCAGCAGCATGTAGGGGCCCCAGCAAGCAGGGCAGGTAGGCACTCGTATGGCCAGCCTTCGGGAGCCGAAGTCTACCTGCAGAACATCACTTCTGACTCTTCCTGTGCCAAATCACCCAACCAGTCTTGCCGTCGCCTCAAGATTTGACCGCAGCACCTGATTCATCAGCTACCTAAATGGAAGCCTCTTCCTCCACGTTCTTTAGAAAACGGCCGACTGGGTTTAAAAGCAGCACTTCTGGGAGCAGCTCCTTCGAACGTGACTCTTCCCACCTCGCCGATTCAAAATGATTTGGGAAATGGGCTTGTCCACCGTTAAAACTTTGCAAGAGGTCTTATTCTTGAGCAGACCTTTGAGGGGTCCATGTGAAATAGAATGAAGATGGGTCCCTGTGAGGGGTGAGCGGGCCCGTCCTCACACGCTGACGTTTTTCTCTCCTTGTGTCCCCTGCTGCATAACCATCCATGCGGTCACATATTTGTTCTGTTTGTGGCCAAAGGGTAACACCTTTGAAGAAATAAATCGTTTTTTCTCGTGCATTGCTATACCAAAAGAGGTCAGTGAATTCAATTTTATAAATCTAAAGATTGTACCTGTTATCTGGTTTTCTTTCTCTTCCCATCGCTCGCGCCAGCAGAAGTCACAGCCTCCTCTGAGTGTGTGTTTACCGGCCTGAAATCATTTCCCATGTGAGATGCTGGGCCAGGTCCAAGGTCACCTGCCCCACGCGTAGCACGTCACTGTTGGGTAGTATCGCCATTTTTCATGGTTATTTGGGGGGCAGGCGGGCTGGTTTTCTTTGTTGATAAATTACTTATATAAACCTCAATAAAAAGGATCTGTATACAAAGAGACTTAACTTTGGTGTGCTGTTTTCCCACCCAGGTAAAACCTACATTTCTTCATCAAGCTATGTGGTTATCAGGAGGTGACTTCGTTTGTAAAAAATCCTGATTTGGGGGGAAATTCACACAGAGGCAGATTTTATTGTAGGAAGGGAACTGCCAACAAGCTTTTTCTGCCAATTTCAAGGATTGCTGGAGCACAGCCAAGTTCAGTGTCAGGGTTTGGGAGACTAACCTGCTTGTGGAAGGCATGGAAAGGTGCCAGGAAAGAGTCTGCGAGAGCCGGGAGGTCCGTCTCGTCTCCAGTTTTTTTAGGAGATCAGCCAGGCCTCCTGCGTGTACTCTCAGGGTGACCCTGGCGTCCCTCCCAGACTTTAAGGCCTCTCTTCCATCCCTGCTCCCACAACGACCTGAGGAGAGACCCCCGTGGCGTGTGTCACTTTAAGCCAGAAATTTAAGGAGGTCGTGGCCCCAGAGCCACAGGCATGCTTGGGTATGACAGCCTGCTTGTTGGTCCACAGGTTGAGGGTAAGGTAGGTACCTCTCTCCTTGAGCTGGAAACACCTGTCCCTAACTGGTTCAGGAAAGATGGCCATCATGGTTGGCCCATGG
>NW_011495054.1:8939195-8944349 GCF_000754665.1 Bison bison bison
TGGAGTGTATTTGTATTTGCCAACTTGAAAACCTCTCCCAAAACAGTCGACAGGAGCCCCAGCTGTGGAACACGTGGTCATCATCATGGGCAAAGGGCACCCTGGTGGTGGAGCCCTTGGTCTGACGCAGTAGGTAACCAAGGCCCACTCCTGAAAGCTGCAGAGATCCCGTCACCCCTTGGCACCCAGGAGCAGCGGGAGCAGCCTGGGAGCCTACTCCCAGCAAGGTCACTGGGCATCGTCTTTGGTCCTCTGTTCTCTCATCCCTAAATTAAGAGAGTTGAATCAGATGACTTTGAAGGGCCATTCTAGCCAAAAATATCCTCCCAAATTTCCATTCAAGGGTAAATGTGAGGGACTTCGGCTATCCCTGGAGAGCGAAAAGGAAATCTCTTCTCCCGCCAGTCCCAGGGCGGCTCCCACATAGCCTGAGTATCTCCTGTATGTCATCTTCCCCCTCAGACCATGCCTTCTGAACCCAGAGCTCCTGCCGGTTTACCTGGGCAGGAACCAGGTGTTGAACTAAAGGAGAGGCTTTCTTTTCCTGGCCACTTTCTAACCATCCAGGTACCAGAGGTTGAAAAAAGGTTTTCAGTCCGAGTTGTTCAGGCTGGTTATCTCCAAGGATGCGACAGACCAGGTAACCCCTGAGGCTTCACTCTGTGCTCATGTACGCAGCTTTGGACATGCACGAAACAAAGCCCACGAGGGGAAGTGTACTTAGTGGCTCACATTAACTCGTCCCTAACAGGTTAAATGGGAGATAGAGGCAGATGGCCACAGCAAGGAGACATTTTGCCTGATTTACAGATACCCCAAATGACTGGATTCTACATTTTTCTTCTTAAAGGATAACATTGGAAAGTGGATAAAATGCCCAGCTCATAGAGTTGATTTGATAGCTGGTAAAGGGCTTCCTGGAGAAGGGAATGGCAACCCACTCCAGTACTTTGTGTGGAGAACTCCATGGACAGAGGAGCCTGGCGGGCCACAGTCCATGGAGTCGCAGAGTCGGACACGACTTAGCCACTGAACAACCCCGCTTGCCAGGTGGTGCTAGTGGTCAGCAACCAGTGCAGGAGACCCAGGCTCCATCCTTTGGTCAGGAAGATCCCTTGGAGGAGGAAATGGCAACTAGCTCCAGTATTCTTGCCCGGAAAAACTCCGTAAACAGAGGAGTCTGGCGGGCTACAGTCCAGGAGGTTGCAGAGAGTCAGGCGCGACGCGACTGAGCAAAACGTGTCTACCTGACCATCAGTCATAGTTTCCTGTGTTGGGAATTTCCAAAGTTTTCTGCCTTTTACGTGTATATTAGTGAAAGAGGATGCCTCTGGGCCACTAGCCTGATCCTATTTTAAACCTGTCTTGCACCTCCTTGTTTCTGTGTGACAGATAAGGATGGTTTCGCTTCTCTGCCTTGAAATGCCCTCCTGACCAAGGAAGAATGGAAAAAGGAAGGAACAGATTTACGAATATTCCATTGGTTTGCGTAAAGTTTGGTCCCTCTAACAAATGTAAAATAAGATCATACTGACTGCACTTTTAGAGGCTTAGCTACTGGAGCTGAACACATAATTGTTGTCCTTTCTAGATGCCATTGAAAAAAGCCCACCTCTTGTAACATTAAGCGGAGTGTAACCTATAAAAATTTGGAATCACCGTCTTGTACACTTGAAACTAAGATAATATTGTAAATCAACAATACTTTAGTAAAGAACAAGCACACCCCTTTAGTCAGGCTCAATGATTAAGTCTGTCCGGGTTACATGTAATACATATCTGATACAGTCACGTTAAAACAAAAACAAATGGTTGAAATGACCATTCATTCCAATGACCATGGGCTTCAGAGTCAGGAAGTCCGGGATTTGCATCCTGACAACCCCCTGCTAGCTGTGTTGACCAGCACGACATACATCACCTGTGAAAGCCCCTACTTTTCTCCTTCCAGGTGAGAGAGGCCGGGACCTGGGGTCCTGTACCCAAGCCTTTGTGCCAGCGTTGGACTAACTTCTTTTAGAGCAAGGGAATCCGAGAGACAGTGAGGGACTGACATCAACTGCATGCATGCACAGTTGGGGTAATTCCTAGGAACAAGATACAAAAGGCCACAAGCAAACTGGCATTGTGGAGGTGCGGGGAGCAAAAGCCGGTACTGCGCACGATCCATGCACCCGGCCTCACCACGGGGTGGGCAGACCACCTAAGCCACCCCTCCTGCCTGGCCCAGGCATCCACCCCCACCCTCCCCTTGTGTACGGAACCAGCCCGCCTTCCTCGGGGAGCAAACGAGGGCACCTGTTTCTTGTTCTTGCTCCCTCCTCTGCAGCACGAGCCCCAGGAAAGCCTTGCCTGAATTCCTTATCCGGCTTCTTACCAATTCCTGTTGATTAGAGCCCAAGGACAAGAGTCAGTAACACAGGCAGTGGACAGGGCAGGCTTTAGAGCCTCTCGTTTGCTGCAGCGTTTTAAGACTGTGCCTTCTGCGGGGGCGGGCAGAAAGAACTTGGAGGGTTCAAATCCTGGCTCTCTGCTTTTTAAGGTTGTCGTTCAGTCACTAAGTCATGTTAAACTCTCAGCGCCCCCACGGACTGCAGCACGCCAGGCTCCTCTGTCCTTCATGGTCTCCCAGAGTTTGCTCAGATGCACGTCCATTGAGTTGGTGGGCTGCGTAAGGTAAGTTGGTTCATTTTTCCAAGCCAAAGTTTCTCCATGGGTAAGACGGGCCTGGGGAAAACCCTACCTCCCAGGTTGTTGGGACTAGGAAATGAGTTCATAGAAGACCTCAGGTTTGTGTGTGATGGCAGCCGCCTCCTTCTTACTTGTGTTTCCACGCATTGATTGTTTACCAAGAGACACATTGGTTAAGTGATGTCCTTCCAGAGACCAGCTGGGACATGGAGCCGGGCTCTCCTCCTCGCCCAGTTGCTCTGGCCTCTGGTTATCTGCGTGGAGCAGAGACGGTAGTGTGACTGAGTGGCCCGCCCTGGACAGGGGTGGCGTTGCGGGGGGGAGAATGTGCTTGTGTCGGGAGCTGTCCCCTCCCCCGCTCCATGCCACCAAATATGTCCATACGCTCCAACTGACTAGTCAGCGGCCACCCCGGGCTGCCGTCCCCTGTCCAGACCTGGAGCTCAGCAGCTAATTTTAGAAATGACTTGTCCACTCAGCTGCTGCTATCACACTGGTGCAGGGGGAGGGTGCGGGAGGAGCAGTCAGGGGAGGGGATGTGAACGACAGTGTGAGGAGGGGAGCTGCGGACATTTCTCCTCCGTCCCTGCTCGCCCAGCTTGGTGGGATCTCTGCGCTGCAACCCGGGGAGGCCCTTCGGACGGGAGTGGATCCTGTGCCCTTGGCCCCGGGTGGAGAAGGTACCGTCGGGCTGGGTTTTACGACAGGCACCCAGTGAGCGGACGGGCATAATTGTCCGGAATGTGCCTTGGGGGCTGCGGTGGCCGCTGGTCTCGTCTATTTCAGGCCTTTCAGCCTGCGAGGCCTGTTCCCCTTTGCTGGTTGGGTGTTTCATGGGAGAATTTTACAACCACATGCTGGTGTGAGGGAACACTGCTAAAAGATCACCCTGCTCAGGCCCCAGCTGTTGGCTGATTCTTAAATATCTATATACATTTAGAGTCATGGGATAACCACTTTGGAATCTTGGCTGGCAGACAGCAAGGTTTGTATTTTCCCAAAGCTACTAGTGATTTCTGCTTAACTGAGTGTCGGTTGATGCTCAGGGAGCCCAACTCTTCCCCTTTCGTGTTTCCAGTACTGTTGAGTATCAGCCGTGATGGTAATTGTTTTTTTTTTATTCCATTTATTCCAAATAAGCATGGCAAGGGAGGAGGGAGGGATGGTGGGTGACGGTTTGAATTTCATGTGGCGCTGACTTGATCCCCTGTCGGAGAGGAGGTGTCTTCTCTGGCTCACCCGTTAGGGGCGTATCTTTGAATGGAGACCTGCACTGGCCTCAGTGGGTGGTGGGGGGCAGTGGAGACGCTGGGGAGGGGACACGGAGCTCCCTCCCTGGAGTCAGGCCTCAGGGTCAGGGCCTTGGAGCAGCTTTTCCATAGAGGTGGCCGGGAGGGGAAAGCCCAGTCAGTTCCAAGCTGCCCAGCCTGGCCTCGTCCCTGGGCTTCCGTCCCACAGGACTTGGAAAACTGGGCTGCGGCATTCACTCCTTGACCAGCCAAGCAGATGCCTGGCCTGATCAGTGCCCCAGCTCAAGAGGGGCTGGGGGTCCCACGGGGGCTTCCTGTGTCCAACAGGACCCTGGTTCCCTCAGGGTTGGCTTTGCTACTAAATTTAGGCTCTCCTGGATCTAGGTTGATAGGTCTGGGTGGGCTGTGGATAAGATCTAGAATTTAATGGCCCAAGACGGGAGGGATTGGCGGGGGAGGGTCTCCGGGTCACCTGACTTTGGAGGGGCTGCGTGTCACCCATGAGACATCCGGTGGCACCTGGGCCAGGTCACCTTGAATAGCCCAGTGTGGGCTCTGCTGACACTGTGACCTCGATCAGTCCCTCCCGGGATCTGAGCTTTAGTTCCGCCTTCTAAACCCCAGGAGCCTTGGCGAGATCATCCCGGAGGTGGCAACCAGGATTCAGTGTCTGTGGCAGCATTTCTCCCAAGGTTGGGTCTTCGGTCACCTCTACCGGCCTGCCCTGGGGTGGGGGGAAGGCTTTTAAAACGTACATTCCCATCTCAGAACTACTCAACAGTCCTGGGGGGAAGGGACCTGCAGGTCCTCAAAGTTTAAACAGATTGAGGGGTCTGTGTGCTCAGTTGTGTCTGACTCCTTGCAACCCCTTGGACTGTGGCTCGCCAGGTGCCTCTGACCTCTGGGATTTTTCAGGCAAGAACACTGGTGCCCACCAAAGCTGGAGAAACCCTTCCCCTCTGGGGGAGCCGATACAACCCCAGGGGGTACCCACTTTGTCAAGACTCAGGGTATCACATACTTGCAAAACATACTTGCACCCGTCCGCTATCAGGGTCTGATGAGTGCAAATTTTCATAAGGTCCATGGTCAGCCAGGGACAAGATCAGGCACTTCTGGGGGCTTTCTGAGCTGAGACCAGGAGGCCCAAATGCCGGAGAGAGCCTCCGGCCACTGCCAAAAAAAACAGGAACTCGGGCTGGGTGTCCACGAG
>NW_011495054.1:8944449-8944790 GCF_000754665.1 Bison bison bison
CCAAGGAGCCAGCCCTTCAGCGGCTCCTGCTTTCCCTCCGAGATAAAAACCACTGTCCAAATGGTCCAGTTTAAACAGGTAGTTAGTCACAGTGGTAGGTGACATATCGTTAATTTTTAAAAATTAATATATTTTAGAGAAATTTTAGAGAAATTTTAGATTCACAGCAAAATTGAGGGGAAGGTACAGAAATTTCCCTTATACCCACTGCTTCCTACATTCATAGCCTCCCTTATAATACCACCCCCCAGGGTGGGATATCTGTTAATAGCTGATGAACCTATACTGACACATCATTGTCACCCCAAGTCCACATTCCATACAAGGGTTCACTCTCGGTG
>NW_011495054.1:8944890-8945846 GCF_000754665.1 Bison bison bison
TGTATCATATAAAATAGTTTCACCACTCTGAAAATCCGCTGTGCCCTGCATATTCATCCTTCCCTCTCCTCAGCTCCCGGCAGTCACTGATCCTTTTAACTGTCTCCATAGTTTTGCCTTTTCCAGAATGTTACATAGTTGGAGTCTATAGGATGTAGTCTTTACAGATTGGGTACTTTTCATTTAGCAATATGCATTTAAGTTCCCTCCATGTCTTTTCATGGTACCCTAATTTTTAAGCTATGTGAAACTGAATTATTTGAAAAATGGAGAAAGTCAGTTTGAAGCAAGTGGGGGGCCCCTGGGTGCTGTCAAATCCAGCCCCACCTGTTCACAGATGGGGCAGCTGAGGTACAGAGAGGGTTAGCAACTTGCCCAAGGACACACAGCTTTGCAGTGACAGCACTGAGTTCACAACAGCCACTGCCTTCACGTCAGGCTCCCCCATTTAGGAATAATAACCCAATTTCCCAATAACAGGCTTCCCTGGTGGCTCAGACAGTAAAGAATCTGCCTGCAATGCAGGAGATGCAGGTTCGGTCCCTGGGTCAGGAACATCCCCTGGAGAAGGGAATGGCAACAGGTTTGGTCCCTGGGTCAGGAACATCCCCTGGAGAAGGGAATGGCAACCCGTTCCAGTGTTCTTGCCCAGAGAATTTCATGGACAGACGCATGACTGCAGTTCACGGGGCTGCAGAGAGTCAGACGCGACCGAGCAACTAACACTTTCACTTCCCTGATAACCCCCACCCTTAAAACCTCCACCGTCGTCCCCCAAACCTCAAAGGAAAGAATTAAATCTCAGTTCTAGTTTTCGACAACAATTAACTTTCATCACACAAACAAGGTCATTGGGATGAGAGCTCTGAACCGTCAAGGCAGGTGTCATTCCCACTCTCCTTCCACTCCTGCTCTCACTTGCTCTCTCTCTCTCACACACACACACACGTACACGT
>NW_011495054.1:8945946-8952060 GCF_000754665.1 Bison bison bison
TTTCTGAAGGACCCAGTCACCGTCAGCTTCATCTGAATCACCTCCGCCTGCCCCCACCATGACTCACGCAGCTCCGTAATTTTCCTTTCAGCTACACTGTGTGTCTCCCTGATAACTGCATTATTTTGAGGAACTACAGTTTGAAATGGCAGCCCACTCCAGTGTTATTGCCTGGAGAATCCCAGGGACGGGGGAGCCTGGTGGCCTGCCGTCTATGGGGTCGCACAGAGTCGGACACGACTGAAGTGACTTAGCAGCACAGTTTGTGGCAGCACAGAAAAGGTCTTGGAGAATCGGTGAGGTGGATTTACCAAATAATGTGGCCGGCACTGGCGCTCAGGGTGGTAGGAAGTTCAAGGTCTGGGGGTCCCAAGGGAATTTTTCTCTGCCCATAAAAGACTGCGTGCATTTTCAGCTGTTTCTTGAGTACCAGCTGGGGTTTGAGTTTCAGTTTCATGGAGGGCAACCGGATTAGCTGTCGAGAGAGAGAGATGGTTGCTCACCAGGATTAAATGTCTCCACGCTGGGTATTGCTGTAAGCTTGGTCAGGAGCGATCAGCCCCATTTTACAGATCAGGAAGTGAGATTTAGAGGCTTAAGCGACCCAAGGTCACGCAGAGTGAAATGAAAGTGGGACTTGGCGCCTTACTGCCAGAGACTTGTTTGGTCTAGTCTAATCAACAGCGTGAGCCGAAATAAGCAATTATGCAATGCTGTTCCACAGATGATGAAGCTGGTTCAAACTCATTTAATCTGTTGACAGTCTAGAAGGGGGCATGATACTATCCCAGTTTTATCCAGAAATCTGAGAATCAGAGAGGGCTAGTGACTTGCCCGGGGCCATAGAGCCACTGAGTGGTGACGGATCCAGGAGTGACTTTTCCTCCTGTTCTTCTGTCAGCAGTGGGTTGACTCATTGCTCAGTTCTTTCTATGTCACATGTATGTATTGTTTGAAGCAAGATTGTTTTGCTTTTTTTTTCCCTCTCTTACTCCTCCTCTCCACTTGACATGATTGTCCTAGACCAGGGCTTCTTGGCCTCAGCACTATTGACATTTGGGACTGACTGATTCTTTGTTGTGGTGGGGGTGGGGGCAGCTGTCCTGAGCAATGTAGGCTGTTTATCAGCATCCCTGGCCTCCGCCCACTAGCACCCTGTCTCCAGTTGTGACAGCCAAAAATGCTTTTATGCCAAGTCACTTCAGTCCTGTCCAGCTCTTTACAACAACCCCATGGACTGTAGCCCAACAGGCTCCTCTGTCTGTGGGATTCTCCAGGCAAGAATACTGGAGTGGGTTGCCATGCCCTACTCCAGGGGATCTTCCCGACCCAGGGATCGATCTTGCATCTCTTTTATCTCCTGCATTGGCAGGAGTGTCCTTTTCCACCAGCGCCACCAAACGCCTGTGGGTGGACACAGTCACCACCTGTTGAAAGCCCTCATCTAGTCCCATTCTGTCCGACAGCACTTTGATAATAGACATGTTCTGTATCTGTGCTGTCCAATATGGTAGCCACTATCCACGTGTCAAACACATGAAATGTGCCAGGTGCAACTGAGAGGCTGACATTTACATTCATTTACATTTAAATAGCCCCATGTGGCTAATGGGGCTTCCCAAATGGCTCAGTGGTAAAAGAGCCCACCTGCCAATGCAGAAGACTCAGCTTCGATCCCTGGGTCGGGAAGATTCCCTGGAGGAGGAAATGGCAACCCATTCCAGTATTCTTGCCTGGAGGAGAATCCCATGGACAGAGGAGTGTAGCGGACTATAGCCCATGGGGTTGCAGAGAGTCAGACAAGACTTAGGGACTAAATAGCAGGAGCAGTGTGGCTAATGGCTGCTGTATTAGACAGCAAAGCTCCAAGTAGCAACACAGCAAGAATAGAAAGACAGCCATATGATGGAGGAATAAAATCCTGAAAACAGTCAGGGGAGCCTCACAGCAGAAGCCTGACCAGTCTCTCACTTCAATCTGGCAACAGGAAACACCAAACCGGTATTCTGCGGGATCTGGGAGCCATGAGAAATGTCTCACCTGGGAAATGGTTGAAGGCTCCTGATGAGAAAATTGGGGGTCAATCCCTTGGGTGTCATAGGTGGATCCCTATGTGTTGCTCCAGAGAGGAGAACCGGGGCCAGGATGTGGTCATCCCAGGAGGTTAGCTCTCTGGATAGGAGGGAAGAAGCAGCAAGCCCTGGGCACTGGGAGATAAGGACCCTGGTTCTGCTGCTGTGGGAGCTGTGAGTCCTAGCCGAGTCCCTTCCTTTCCCTGCTTGACAGACTCCAGGACCGGAGAAGGTGGGTTTGCTGGCCTGCGAGGGCTGTGCAGGTCTGCTCTAAGAAAAAAGCAATTAGAGCAGACCCCGCGTGTCCCACCTCGTCCTGAGCGCCCCAGCACTGGATGTGACCAACGGGGCACTGATCGGTCCTCCATCCAGGAAATTCCTTGTGAGCAGGGCTGGGCCTCTGAGCCTCTCTTATGGAAGATGAGTCCTGCTAGTCCTCTCTTGTCCATCCTTTTCCATCTCAAAGCCTCACCTGCTTTGCCTTCCCTCCTTCTAGCCCACCTTGTCTCTTCACACTCTCTGTTTCCTTCTGTGAACTTCCCTACCTTTGTTTCCCACTTATCCCCCTCCCCGTTCTCCTCTTCCAGGAGGATGTGGGTTGTGATGAGTGGCCTGAATCCTCAACCACTTGCTGGCTGTGGGGTTCTCTTGCCCTGATTAGGGAAGGGGGGCCTGTGTGCTGACCAGGTCCCTCTTCATTCCCACCTGGCTCTGTGACCACCAGACACAAGGTCTGAGTGAGACTGGCTGGACCATGTACAAATCATGAGTCACTTTTGCCCATTTAGCCTCTAGATAGCAAGCAGCAGTCATCATTCCCTCATTCTACGCCCAAGGCAGACATTAATAATCAATCAGATCACCCTTTTCCCTATGAGCCAAGACGGAAGCTCAGAGTCCTTCCCAAGTAACACTCCAGACACAACTACTCATCTATCAGAGGCGATGAGTTGAAACTACTTGCCTCCCAGCTGTATTGGTCAGGATCCTGAGAGGAAAGCACTCGACCTTCTTGCCAGGTGAGCTCAGGCAAGTGCCTCAACTATCTGAGTCTCTGCTCTACTGGAGTGATGCCAACCACGTGGTTGCTGTCTTGGGGATGAAATGGGATAATGGATTTTAAGGTAATTAAATTTCAGGTCCAGTAGGCATTTAAGAGGGCTGAGAGCAGTTTAGGTGTAAGGTTTCTATCTCGGTGCTTGGCACAGAGTAGGTTCTCCCTAAATGTGGGTGAAACATCCAGTTCTGGGTCCTGGGCTGGGGTCTCCAGGCTGACTTTGACCGTGGAGTCAAACGAAGATGAAAAGAAGACTGCAAGCAGTTTTCAGTGGTTAAGCATGTGGGTACGTGGCTGTCCTCTTCCCATTTTATGGCTGAGAAAATTGAGTCTCAGAGAACTTCCTAGGCTCCCACAAGGTGATAGCGGCAGCAGGACATGGCCTTGGGCCATGATGAGAGATGCAGATACAGAAAACAAGGAGACACCAGAAATCCCTGCCGTAGACCTGCTGGCGATGGCCTGCTCTGTCCCTCGCCAGCTACACTCCTAATTACCCATCCATTCCTTCATTCAGTCATTCAGCAAATATGCATTGAGAGCAAAGTACGTGCCAGGCGATGTTCTAGGCTCTGGGGCCGCATACGTGAACAGAATAGGTGGACATGCTGCACCTAAGAGGGGCCGTGTTCTGCACGAGGGGTCGAAAACTAAACAAGAAACACACAGCACGATGGACAGTGAGCAAGTGCTGCGGGGAAAGAGCAAAATCAGACGACGAGCGGCCCTGGGACAGGGAGGAATGGGGCCAGGGAGCCATTCAAACAGGATGGTGAAGGCAGGATCATTGAGAAGATGACTCCGAGCAAAGACTTGAAAGAGGAGAAGACGTGAGCCAGGCGGAAGGAAAAGTGTGTGAAGCAGAAGGAGCAGAATGTGCAAAGGCCCTGAGGTGGGAACCCATGTGGAAGGACGCATCCAGGTCAGTGTCACTGAAATAGAGGAACAAGGGGGATCCTGAGGGCTCTGGGAGTCACCATCCAGACTCAGGAATTTGTCCTTTGAGACAGGTGAAGTCACTGGAGGACTAGCTGCTGGGTCAAGGCTGGACCTTGAGGGGTGAGAGGGAAAGCCTTGAGGCCACTCATACCAGCATGTCTACATGGAAAACTGTTTCAAGCCATCCCTGGCTTTGGGAGTGACCTTTCCTTTCACCAGCCCTCCTCACCCCTGAAGGGAGACTTGAGACTTCATCCCATGAATTCAGAGCATCTGGGGCCTCTTCATGGGCTTAAAATGGCAGCTGATGAGGCAGGTGTGAGTTTCAGGCCTGGATGAGAATGCGGTGATAAGAACACTTGCTTAAATTAAGGCTTGACAAAGCCGCCCCAGTAGGGTTGGATCCTGATCCTGGGTCAGTGGGGCTGGCCTGGTGCCTTTGAGGGGTAGGACGTGAGGGTAAAGGCAGAGACTGAGTCCTCTCCTTGCCCCCATGTGCTACAGCCCTCTGGGCCCGCCCACGGCTGGGTTGAGGACAGCCCAGACCATCAGCCAGGATTCCCCCTGGAGCCTTGAAGCCGAGGGCTATTCTTGGGAGGCAGCCACTGACCTGGCCGGCCGGATGGGAAGTGTTGGGAGTCGGGGCAGGGCAGTGACCAGGGCAGCCACCTCAGGTCAGGCCTATTCATAACCTGGGCTCCAGCTGCCCAGGTCTGTAGCAGAGCGGATTACAGCCGTGAGTCACTCCGGGACGCTCCAGTGTCTCCTAAGGGAATGAGTCGGGAGGAGGGTTTTTTGTCCTCTTCTCGCCCCTCACCCCTCTCCCCCAGGGATCTGGCCTCCCGCTTAATCTCCAGCTCAACCTCACGTGCCTGTGCAAGTGGGAGAGCCCACACTATGGGGTCTTTTTCTTATGCAAAGACTTGGCTGTTGCACTTGAATGAGTTTTCAGGGTCTCCTGTGGGCACCTGACCTCATCAGAGCTGAAATATCCCTTGTTCAGTCTTTGGCTCTTGTGATTTCACCCTTGCCAGGCCCTGCAGGAGCGGTACGGTGTCAGCCAGTGCTGTGCTGACAGTGTTTAAAGGACTGGCTCCAGGAGTAAAAGCCCCGATTTATGACTTTTCCTAGTTTCTATAGTGTAAACACTCCCTGAACTGATTTCAATCTATCACGTGACAGCAACCCACTGAGGAGTTGGAAAGCGAGGGCCCCAGTAGGCTCTCGCGAGATGATGAAATTCACTTGACATCACCTCACGCAGGGTCGGTAAACAACCACGATGGGATCTCACGAGATGGTGGGAGTGGGCGTGACGTCACCCCACGCTACACACCTGGAAAGCTGGGGCCACAGTGTGCTCTCGCGAGATGATCGGAGTTGACGTCCTCTCGCACGGGGTTATAAAGCAAGGGCTACGGTGGGGTATCGCGAGATGGGTTCTCCTCAGCGCGACCTCGCGGGATCCGTCGCATCAGCTCCCCGGATGTGCTGTTCTCACTGTGTGAGGAGAGATTGCTTGGAATGCTGTTCAGGCTGTTTTCTTATGTATGAGTTACTGACAACAGCTACTGGCAGGCCAAAGGGGCCGTTGAAAACTCGTGAACCATGGTAACTGACAGTCGGAGATGGGGGGCTGGGGTCTCTTCCAGGAGCGGGCAGTGAGGGACCCTACTCATAGCTAGAAGTGAGAAAAGTTGAAGGGGGAGGAAAGAGGCCTTTTCCTCCCCTCCTGACCCCCTTCACGAAGATTTTGGTGTATCGTTTAAGATCTGGGTATCCCCAGGTGTTTGGTTGTAGGAACCTCCACAAATACCAAAATCCATGGAGGCCCAAGTCCCTTATATAAAAAGGAGTAATCAGATCAGATCAGATCAGTCGCTCAGTCGTGTCCGACTCTTTGCGACCCCATGAATCGCAGCACGCCAGGCCTCCCCGTCCATCACCAACTCCCGGAGTTCACTCAGACTCAAGTCCATCGAGTTGGTGATGCCATCCAGCCATCTCATCCTCTGTCGTCCCCTTCTCCTCCTGCCCCCAATCCCT
>NW_011495054.1:8952167-8956857 GCF_000754665.1 Bison bison bison
AAAAACCATAGCCTTGACTAGATGAACCTTTGTTGGCAAAGTAATGTCTCTGCTTTTGAATATGCTATCTAGGTTGGTCACAACTTTCCTTCCAAGGAGTAAGCGCCTTTTTATTTCATGGCTGCAGTCACCATCTGCAGTGATTTTGGAGCCCAGAAACATAAAGTCTGACACTGTTTCCACTGTTTCCCCATCTATTTCCCGTGAAGTGATGGGGTCGGATGCCATGATCTTCGTTTTCTGAATGTTGAGCTTTAAGCCAACTTTTTCACTCTCCACTTTCACTTTCATCAAGAGGCTCTTTAGTTCCTCTTCACTTTCTGCCATAAGGGTGGTGTCATCTGCATATCTGAGGTTATTGATATTTCTCCCGGCAATCTTGATTCCAGCTTGTGTTTCTTCCAGTCCAGCGTTTCTCATGATGTACTCTGCATATAAGTTAAATAAGCAGGGTGACAATATACAGCCTTGATGTACTCCTTTTCCTATTTGGAACCAGTCTGTTGTTCCATGTCCACTTCTAACTGTTGCTTCCTGACCTGTATACAGGTTTCTCAAGAGGCAGGTCAGGTGGTCTGGTATTCCCATCTATTTCAGAATTTTCCACAGTTTATTGTGATGCACACAGTCAAAGGCTTTGGCATAGTCAATAAAGCAGAAATAGATGTTTTTCTGGAACTCTCTTGCTTTTTCCATGATCCATCGGATGTTAGTAATTTGATCTCTGGTTCCTCTGCCTTTTCTAAAACCAGCTTGAACATCAGTAAGTTCACGGTTCACATATTGCTGAAGCCTGGCTTGGAGAATTTTGAGCATTACTTTACTAGCTTCAGGATTTGAAATAGCTCAACTGAAATTCCATCACCTCCACTAGCTTTGTTCATAGTGATGCTTTCTAAGGCCCACTTGACTTCACATTCCAGGATGTCTCGCTCTAGGTCAGTGATCACACCATCATGATTATCTGGGTTGTGAAGATCTATTTTGTACAGTTCTTCTGTGTATTCTTGCCATCTCTTCTTAGTATCTTCTGCTTCTGTTAGGTCCATACCATGTCTGTCCTTTATTGAGCCCATCTTTGCATGAAATGTTCCCTTGGTATCTCTGATTTTCTTGAAGAGATCCCTAGTCTTTCCCATTCTGTTGTTTTCCTCTATT
Organism: Bison bison bison; assembly: GCF_000754665.1. Lineage (NCBI taxonomy): Eukaryota > Metazoa > Chordata > Mammalia > Artiodactyla > Bovidae > Bison > Bison bison. Next base: position 8,953,326 of record NW_011495054.1, read on the forward strand.
TCTTTGCACTGATCGCTGAAGAAGGCTTTCTTATCTCTCCTTGCTATTCTTTGGAACTCTGCATTCAGATGTTTATATCTTTCCTTTTCTCCTTTGCTTTTCGCGTCTCTTCTTTTCACAGCTATTTGTAAGGCCTCCCCAGACAGCCATTTTGCTTTTTTGCATTTCTTTTCCATGGGGATGGTCTTGATCCCTGTCTCCTGTACAATGTCACGAACCTCATTCCATAGTTCATCAGGCACTCTATCTATCAGATCTAGGCCCTTAAATCTATTTCTCACTTCCACTGTATAAATCATAAGGGATTTGATTTAGGTCATACCTGAATGGTCTAGTGGTTTTCCCTACTTTCTTCAATTTAAGTCTGAATTTGGCAATAAGGAGTTCATGATCTGAGCCACAGTCAGCTCCTGGTCTTGTTTTTGCTGACTGTATAGAGCTTCTCCATCTTTGGCTGCAAAGAATATAATCAATCTGATTTTGGTGTTGCCCATCTGGTGATGTCCCTGTATAGAGTCTTCTCTTGTGTTGTTGGAAGAGGGTGTTTGTTATGACCAGTGCATTTTCTTGGCAAGCTGTATTAGTCTTTGCCCTGCTTCATTCCGTATTCCAAGGCCAAAATTGCCTGTTACTTCAGGTGTTTCTTGACTTCCTACTTTTGCATTCCAGTCCCCAATAATGAAAAGGACATCTTTTTTGGGTGTTAGTTCTAAAAGGTCTTGTAGGTCTTCATAGAAGCGTTCAACTTCAGCTTCTTCAGCATTACTGGTTGGGGCATAGACTTGGCTTACTGTGATATTGAATCGTTTGCCTTGGAAACGAACAGAGATCATTCTGTCGTTTTTGAGATTGCATCCAAGTACTGCATTTCCGACTCTTTTGTTGACCATGATGGCCACTCCATTTCTTCTGAGGGATTCCTGCCTGCAGTAGTAGATATAATGGTCATCTGAGTTAAATTCACCCATTCCGGACCATTTCAGTTTGCTGATTCCTAGAATGTCGACATTCACTCTTGCCATCTCTTGTTTGACCACTTCCAATTTGCCTTGGTTCATGGACCTGACATTCCAGGTTCCTATGCAATATTGCTCTTTACGGCATCAGACCTTGCTTCTATCACCAGTCACATCCAGAGCTGGGTATTCTTTTTGCTTTGGCTCCATCCATTCTTTCTGGAGTTATTTCTTCACTGATCTCCAGTAGCATATTGGGCACCTACTGACCTGGGGAGTTTCTCTTTCATCCTGTCATTTTGCCTTTTCATACTGTTCATGGTAATAGTTACCTTAATATTTACGTATAACCCAGCACAGTTTTCCTCGTATACTTTTAACCATCTCAAGATTGCTAATAATATCGAATGCAGTGCGGATGCTGTCAGCAGTTATAAACACGATGTAAATGCTATATAAATACAATGTAAATGTGAATACAGTGTAAATAGTTGTCAGGGCACAGCCAATTCAACTTTTGCTTTTTGGAATGTTCTGGATATTTTTATCGTCCCCCCCTCCCCACCCCCAGTTTTTTTAATCCACACTTGGTGGAATTTTCAGTTGCAGAACCTGGGCATGTGGAAGGGTTCTTCATTTTGTGTGGCGTGCTCTGTTACTTGCCCGTTTTGGAGTGTGTACTACGCGCATGCCCCATATTGCCCTCCGCCATCTTTACAAGCCAACCCTAGCACCTTTCAGTGTCACTGCAAATGTTCCCTGGTGGAGCCTGAGACACTGCAGGCAGGATGGGGAAACAGTTGCGCTGCTTCTTAAAAAGTCAAATGTAAAGTTAGCAGACAGCCCAGTAGTGCTGCCTCCTAGGAATCTCCCGAAGAAAAGTGGAAACACAGCGCACCAAGACTTACAGGCCTACTCAGAGCAGCGTAATTCATCTTGCCCCAAAGTGGAAATAGCCCAAATGCCCATCAGCTGGTGAATGGATAAACAGGATGTGGTTTATCCATAAAAAATGGAATGCTGATGTACACAACAATGCAGAAAAACCTTAAAAACATGCAAAATGCAAGAAGCCACATGTAAAATACTGCATTCTCTAGGACTCCATCTATATCAGAAGTCTGGGGCCAAGGGTGGGAACAGCTAGTGACTGCACATAGGCATGAAGGGGCTTTAGGGGGCGATTCTGGTCACGTCGCCCAGGGTTGCAAAGTTTATCAGAAAGCATCTAAGTGTGCACTTACAATGAATGAAGCTTATGGCAGGCATAGAAGTTATACCTAGGTGAAGTGGGTTTTATTTTTAACAGTTTAATTTTTTATTACTGACACCTGGATCCGAGGCTGACAGGTTCTTTCCACTTTGGGTTTGCTGATTTACATTTTGCCCAGACATTTCTGTTTATACTATGGAAATAAATAAACCATTAAACTCTCTTTAGTAGGTGCTTATTGATGCTGTCCTTCTAGAAGCCTGACAATGGAATGGATAAAGTTGTTTTATTAATAAAATGTTCTTAAGCATCCTTTTCAGGGATTCATACTATTCCTTCGACTCAGATGTGTGCTAATTTATTTGGCTTCTCTAGTTACTGGAGGCTCAGTTGGTAAAGAATCCACCTGCAATGCAGGAGACCCTGGTTTGATTCCTGGGTCGGGAAGATCCGCTAGGGACGGGATAGGCTACCCACTCTAGTATTCTTGGGCTTACCTTGTGGCTTAGCTGGTGAAGAATCCACCTATAATGGGGAAAACCTGAGTTCAATCCCTGGGTTGGAAAGATCCCCTGGAGAAGGGAAAGGCTACCCATTCCAGTATTCTTGCCTGGAGAATTCCATGGACTGTATAGTCCATGGGGTCCCAAAGAGTTGGACACAACTGAGTAACTCTCACGTTTAGGATTTTTAGTCCTACAAGCAACACAGTGATGGTTTTTTTTCTGGTTGAGGATCACTTCCTCAATTTGTTTTCCAAAAGAGGACTTTCTAGGTCAAAAGCTGTGTATGTTTGTTAAGGTTTTGAAAATGATGCTAAAAATGCTTGCTCTTTTTCTCAAAGCTCTCAGTCAGTTAAATAGCCAAGGTTTCCTGCGCTTTCCTCATTTTCACGGTCAAATTATATAGCCACTTACCCCTCACAAAAGAAACGCACACTTTTCTGTGATTTCAGAAATCTGGAGAGTGTGGAATAGTTACTAGAAGGGGTACGAGGGATTGTCGTGAGTTGGTAATGTTCTGTTTTTTAAATTGATATGATTTTATACAGTAAAATATTCTTAGTTGTACAGCTGAATGAATTTTTACACGTGATATACTAGTGTAACCAGCACTCTGTCCACCTAAATAAACCTAGGAGGAAATAATAATAATCAAAAAAAGTTTATTTGGTATTAAAGAATTGCATTTTGAGATACACAGGTTCTGATTGCAAAGCAGTGTCCTGCTGGGGAGTAAAATTCAGGGACTTTTAAAGGCTTAAGGGGAGGTTTGCATTACAAAGAACTGTAATTGATGTTGGAGGCCAGAGCTGGCCTTCCTTAAGGTGACTGAGCACTCAGGCTGTCACTTTGAGGGAAGT
>NW_011495054.1:8956957-8965899 GCF_000754665.1 Bison bison bison
CTCTGAGACAAACCTCAGGGATTCTTGCAGAGTCCTTGTAATACCTGCCATTTGCACCAGTTCCGAAGTTTTGTGGTTGCAGTTGGGGAGGACGTGTATGAGGTCCACCTCCTTAATGGCCTGCCAGCTCTGTTGTAAAACCCCTTGACATGAGTGACTCCATTTAACTTCACATTTCACAGCTCATGTCAAGATATAAGACATTTCCATTTTCCTAGAAAGTTCCCCTTGTGCTTCTTCCCAGCTGAACCCTAACAACTCCTCTCACCTCCATCGCTATAGATTAGATTTGCATGTTTGTTATTTTATTTATAATATTTATATATCTAGATAATATTTATATACCATGTTGTTGTTCAGTCCCTAAGTCCTGTCTGATTCTGACCCCCATGGACTGCAGCACGCCGGGCTTCCCTGTTCTTCACTGTCTCCCTGAGTTTGCTCAAACTCATGTCCATGGAGTCAGTGATGCCATCCAACCATCTCATCCTCTGTTGCCCCCTTGTCCTCCTGCCCTCAGTCTTTCCCAGTGAGTTGGCTTTTCACATCAGGTAGCCAAAGTATTGGAGCTTTATACTATAGTCATACATAAAATAATATTTCAAATTAAATTAAAATGTACTTTTAAAGAATTTTAATCAAAATTATTTTTATTTTATAATTTTAATTTATTTTTAATATTTTAAGTTGAAATTTAATATATTTTAAAATAACACCATGTTTTTATTTTAAAAGTTTAATAGTTTTGATCTGGTCACAGTGCTGGTTCTATCGTTGTGTTCTTTATGTGAGAGCCACTGAGCTATACATTTACAAGTACATACTTTTCTGGCTGTATACGTCAAGAGAAATTTAAAAGTGTGTGGTCAGGGTTGGCAAGAATTTCACGGCACTGTCCACTCCATAGCCAGCAGCTCTCTGCTGACCATATTCCTCCCAGATGTAAATGACAGTGAGTTGTGCCTGGCCTGGTCCCTGGCATCGGAGGGGGTGGGTCTGGGCGGTACCCACGAGCTAACCTGTCTCTCTTTTCTCTCCCTACTGTGTCTCCATGGGTCAGTCTCTGTGCATCACCTCATGCGCTGCCTGTGTCCATAAAGCTGCATTCCGTGCTGCCTGGCAGAGAGCTTCATCTCATCTCATCTCATCTCACCTCACGGTCCTGGCACTGCCTCAGCATGGCCATCTCATCACGCCTCGCCCTATGGGAGCAGAAGGAAAGTAGCACTCAGGGCTCGGGCCACAGCCTCAGGGGCCAGCCAGACCCTCCAAGGACGCATCCTAGCCCTGCTGTCTCAGGCTACCCCCTCCCACCTCAGGCAGAGGTTCTGACATCCAGAGCTCCCCTGGCGCATGTCCAGGCTCCCTTCCATCTTCCACCTCAGTTAGCCATGGCATCTCCAGCCTAGCCAGGCATTAGTGACCGTGCCCTTGACTCCTCCCATGGCTGCTGGTATCTGTCCCTCAGGAGGTGATGGCAGGGGAATGAAGGTAGACCAGCTGTCCCAGCACCGTCCTCATGGCAGCTCTGATGAGCATGGGGCTTTGTGTGGGACAGTGTGGGTGGGGAAGCAGGGGCACCAGAGGCAGGGCTGCCAGCTGCCAGCCTCATGCCATGGGGTTAGGTTTCTGAGGTCCCTGCCTTCTGTCACCCATGCAGAACTGGAAACAAGCTCTTCTTCCTGTTGATGGCTCTTTTCCCTGTTGTATTTGTTGTAAGAATCCATAGCTCTTTCTTTTATGCCTGTTATCTCCCCTGTTCCTCGCCCCCACCCTTGTGCACTGATTTGATGAATTGGAGGCTGAAGGGTGGAGTGGTTGAGAAGTGTCTCCTGGCTGCCTCTGCCCCTTGCTGATCTGACATGGCATAGACTGATGCTGGAGGGAGCGGAATGACACCTGCCCTAGAGCGTGCCTTTCACCCTCACAGTGCGGGTTTCAGTCCACGTGGAGAGGCGCAGAGGAAACGTGAGCCCAGCCTCCTGTGTCCCCGCTTCTCTCCTCCTGGGAGAGGCCTGCCTTATCTCTGGGCCTCTGCTCTGTCTCTTGGTGTTTCCTGTCTCCTTTAGGTTCCTCTTTATCAATGGGACTGCGGATGTCAAGTCTTTGCCAGCCTCTCAGGGAGGACCTTGATAAGGAGCTTATTTTAAACCAGTGTGTAGCTCTGCCATAGAATGCATAGAATGCTTGGAGGTTTTTTTTTTTTTTTTTTCTTTTTCCTTTAAACTCATGAGCAGTCACAGTGATGCTGGAAAGACAAACCCCTGTGGATTACATCCAGTCCCAGGTCTCCATCTCTAAGGTGGCAAGTCTCAGCTGCAATCCAGGTCCACCCAGCTCTGGCTTCGACCGTGTTTCTGGGGTAAAATGCAAGCTTTCCAGCCCAGTGCTGGGGAGTCCCTGGCTGCCCAGGACCGTCAAGAAGTCAGGGCATGGGGTCAGTGGAATGGGCTATAGCCATAGGGCTGGATCCTTAGATGAACCGTGACTGCCAGCCCTGCCCTCCCTCACCATGCTCCTGGCATAGAAAGTGGTTAAGGTGGTGAATTACTTAATCTATTTACCACAAGCTGAGATGGGACCAGAGAGTGTGGATGGTTCCCTGTGACCTGTCCCCTTCTGGAAACCGGAAAAGCTCCTTTTGAAGCAGGTCTTCCCAGAGATGGGGCTGTCCCACACCAAGGATGGGTACCAGTGGGCTCCACTGTGCGAATCCATACTATGAGGAAACTGGATCCAGGCGGAAATGGCACTGCCTGGAGCAGCCTCAAGGTTGAGCGTTCCATTTTCACCTGTTGTCCTGAGGCTTCCCAGGGCTTTGCCAGCTTCGCTGTGGCCTCTCATACATGGACTTGGTGTCCGCTTGGCCCCCTCCCCAGCTCCGTCCAAGACTCTTAAAGGACAGCTTGCTCCTGCTGGTTCATTCACTGAGCTCTCTCATTCCTTGCTTCTGCCAAACAGATTCGGGAAGAGGACAAGAGCCCTCCACCATCCTCGCCTCCTCCCCTTTTCTCTGTCATCCCAGGGGGCTTCATTAGGCAGCTGGTCCGAGAGACTGAGAAAGAGTCCAAGGAAGCTAGACTGAGGAAAGAGGCAGCTCTTGCCTCTCCGGAACGAGAGGTAAGTGGCTGCACTGGAAAAGGACCAGGTGACTGTCAGCACCCACCTTCCTGTCCCGTGAGCCTCCTCTTGAGTCACTTGCCAGCCTTTGTTCCTGCAGTCTCCTCATTGAGGAGTGTCCTAGCTTTAACATAATCTGTTGAACTCCTATACATTTGTCAAAACCCAGCTTAGATAGTACATCTCTAGAAAGCTCTCCCATTACCTTCCTCCTTCTGATTTTCACTTCACCCTCTTCATGCCTGTCTTAATTTTGGTCAGCAGAGTAATTACTTGCTCATGTGACTTAATCGACTAGGAATTCCTTAAGAGCAACAACTATCTCATTCAACTCTGTATCTTGAGCAGCTCTCATAGAACTTGGCCCATGGTGAATGCTCAAAAATTTTTGTTGAGTGAATGAATGAATGGTATCAGTTAACGTATGATGGGGATCACTGACCACTACTTTTGCAGAAAGGGAAAACTAAATATTAGCTAAGGATGTATAGTTTGCTTTCAGTTAAGCAGGAAAGATGTTCCGCTGGTGTTCACCAGCTATTGCTGTATTGGTTGTTAACATACCAAAACCCTTCCATCCCAGGTGGTAAACGGCCATGGGCCCAAGTCCCCCAGGCGCCTTCCAGCGGCCATGCTTACCTGGGTCCCTTTCCCAAGTCCATCAGAATCGCCACAAGCCAGTAATCAAAGGGTTACTGCTTGGCGCAGGAGGGGACCTCAGGACCCTGCTTCGGATGGCCTCCCTTCTGACTGCTTGGTGTCCACTTGATCTGAACAGCGCTGCTGGATGGAAGCAGTGAGTGGACGAGGTGCAGTCCCTGTGCTTTAAGGACTTGAAGGTTGATCCCAGTTGGTGTTCAGGGCCACTTCCCTCCTCCCCCAGCTCTTAGGACCAGGAAACCCTGGCAGGATGGTGAAGCTGGCACCAGGGACGCAGGCTTGGGTTGCAGTGCACCTGGAGCACGTCACAGTGTTAGCAAGAAGGGCCTCTCCTTGCGTCTCTGCTGTGCCCTCTTGAGGCGGAGTGGATGCTTCGGTGATGGGGCTGAGCGATCTGGTGGCCTCAGAGCCTGGAGTTGGCTTGAGCCCAACGGGCAGCCTGGCTCTGCCTCCCACACCCCTTCAGCTGTTGCTTGCCAGGCTGGTCCCCCATGTGCCTGCCCCTGTCCAGCCCCAATGACTGTGCTGCGTCAGGGAAGTCCTGTAGCCACTGAACTGCTGAAATACCCCTGCCACATCCTCGTGGGGGAAGGTGTCAGGGTAGAGACACTGTTCCTACACCTGCCTGACCAGGTGTAAGTAAGTGGGGGCCAAAGTCAACCCTCACAAGCTGCTGTTAATGGTCATAATGAGGGTCACTGTGTTCATTTCTCACTCGACAGGACTCAGTGCTCAGGGGCTCGCCTGATACCCTGTATAACACAGGGGTAGATGGGAGTATACCCACTTATCAGAGGTGGCAACTGAGGTTCAGAGAGGCTAAAGCACTTACTTGCTCAAGGTCATGAGGCCACATGGGGGCAGACAGAGCCAGAGGCTGTGTGTCTTCTGCTCTGGCAAGCTGCCTGGGAAAGGGCCAGTCTGGGGAGTGAGATGGCTGGTGTGGCGGCCACAGTGGCCTGGCGAAGAAAGGATTCCAGGTAAGCTGTGTGAGCGTTGCTGTGTGCAGGTTAAGAAGCAGAGCTGAGCAGAGGGGACAGGCTGTCACTGCAGGGTGCGGAAGGTGCCTCTGAGCAGGATGGACAGGCCTCAGACCACAACAGGTGTCTGGACCATGGGCCAAGACATTCCTGGGCCTGGAGCAGGGCAGGACATGTTCCTGTGAGGCAGCAATCTCCAGCTTGCTCCTGCCAGTTTAATTTTCCTGCTCTATCACTAAATAACTCTGGCCCCTCTCCCCTCACCCAGCACTGCTGGTTTTATTTGGTCCTCATAGAGTCGTTGCAGGGAGTCATTAGCATCCATCACCATTTTGCAGGAATGGAAATGAGGCTCTGGGAAGTGACCTGGTTTTCCGAAGGCCACCCAGTCATTGAGGGGCAGGGAGAGACAGGAATAATATCCAACAGGAAGAAAACAAATGTCAGAGACCCAGGTTCTAGCTCTAGCTCCACCACTCTGTGTGCTCCAGGCTGGATCCCATCCACTTTCTCAGCTTTAGTTTGCCCATCTGTAAAATGGTTGTGCTGTGAACTTCCTCTTGGCCCCCATGATTCTAGATGTGTTGCTTCCCCCTTAGACTAGGAAGCTGCAGGTGGGATCTGAGGGCCTTGGTGACCAAGAAAATTCACAGGAGGGGAATGCACAGCATGGAGGGGAGGAGGCCAGGATGGGTTATCTTGTTAGGCGCATCCCTGCATTACTGTCTCCTCTGTGGGGGTTTGGTTTTAAAAATAAAGTACTGACTCACTTTTCAAAACAGTGCAGACAGTGCTGAGATTTGCCAGGTACAGCCAATCCCTTTCCAAGATGTGACCTGTTTGGCCCCAGAAGGTCAGACTGAGCTACCAGGCCATGGGGTCTCAGCCTCCTGTTGCATATTGCAGTCTCCTAGGGGCCCACCACCCAGACCAGCTGCATCAGATCCTCTGGGATTGGAACCAAAGGGTCAGAATGTTTTTTAAAAGCTCCCAGGAGACTCCAGTGAGTCCCAGAAAGACAAGCAAGGTTGTTAAGGCTCAGCAGTCAAGGGCACTGTCTTTACACTCAGAGAGGCCTGTGTGACTTTTTGTTCCGGGTTTGTCTCTTGGGCCACCTAACATCTTTGTGTTTGCTCCCTTATCTGTGGAATGGGGAGAGGTTCAGACCTGCTTCACTGGCTTCTTTACTGGGTAAGTCAGATATTGCAGGATGGCCATGTAGGGTCCTCCTCAAGGTTGATAGTAACACTGGTCATTATTGTTATGTGTATTACTGTTGTTATTTCACAAAGATGAGGACTGAGACTGTGCTCTGGAGGCGACACCATCAGAGCTAGAATGGGACGCAGAATGTGGTCCTGCTGCAAACTTGCATGAGCACGCAGAGCTCTGGGGCTTCAGGGTCCATGAGGCCGTTTTTCTGATCCAGGTCTTCAGGCACAGACTTGCTGAGGAGGGGCATTTGAGCTGGGTATAGAAGGATGAGTTGCGCATGGATGAGTGGAGACGGGCAGGGGTGTTCCAGGCAGCAGGCCCAGTGTGAACAAAAGCATAGGAGCTGGACAGCGTCAGTGTGGCTGAAACGTGCAGTGAGCAGGGACAGTGAGGCCAGACGGCAGAGGGGTGGGGGTTCCTCTTCACCAGCTTCGAATGGCAGATGGCTGTACTGAATAGCTTTCCTGGAGACTGGGCAACTGCTAAAATCTTTGACCAGGTTTTAAATGACTGGCAGCAAACTGATGGGGTACCAGCTCAGTGGCTGTGGCAGTGCCCAGGTGAGAGAGAGTAGATCTGGGTTTGGGAGAGGAGACTCAGATGTGCAGGTGGACTCAGCACAATCCTGGGCCTGGTGTGGGTGCACAAGGAGGGTGAGAGACCCAGATTCCCAAGCGCAGGTGTGCGGGAGGCTGGTTCTAGCAGGGTCCACGGTGGCAGAACACAGACCAGGGCAGGTATGTGGCCAGGCCTCAGGGTAGAACTGCCCCTGCCAGGTCCTCCTGCAGAGGCCACTCTGGCCCTGGAGCTGTTCTGGTCACAGCCAGGCTGGCTGGAGGTTGGTGGGATGGGCAGGGCTGTGTCACTGGGCAGTAGAAAGATGTAGGGGAGGAACAGGTAGTGGAGACCCCTGGGTGTCGGGTACCCAGGTGTCTCAGCCAACCAAGAGTGGAGGACCTTGGGGCCAAAGCAGGACCCTCACCTGGTGCAGAAGGACCAGTAGCAGCAGCTCGTTTCGTTCAGTTCTCTGAAATTCCCACATCTTGGCATGTAGAAAATCTGGAGGGTCACATGGTATCTGCCTGCACTGAGAGGAAACCAGTTCTCAGAGGGGATAGGTGATGTCATCCAAGGTCACTCAGCTGGAGAGCTTCGAAGCCAAGACTAGGACAGGTCCTCTGATGACAGGCTCCACGTCCTTTCCCATCCCTCCCTGGCCCGATAGGAAGAACCGGGTGTAAATAGTAGAGCAATGGCCCCAGCACCAGGGACAGCAGCAACAGTGGCTCCTGTTGCTGAGGACGTGTTGGATGCTGGGCTCGGTTTCCATGTGTTACTGTGAAGCCGCCCACCCTGAGAGGCCATTATGGTTCTCATTTTATTGGTAAGGAAACTGGCTCAGGGAGGGAAAGTAATTTACCCAAGGCCACACAGCTAGCTAGTGGCAGAGTTTGGAGTGAATTTGGGTCTGTTGGGCTCCAAAGTCCACTTTCCTTTCATAATGTCACTTGGCCTTCAAGTTCTGAGCCAAGGTCTAGGATGTAGGATTTTGAGGTTTGGCTCATTGCCCCTAGGTGCTTGAGGGTATGTGAGGGAATGAATGGCTGAGTGATTAAAGAAGTGAATGAATGAATGAATGAGTGAATGACAAAGCTGTCTGGTCAGCACGCAGCTGAGAACGGTTGTGGTGTCTCTTCTAGATCCCAGAGGTTTCCACTGGCCAGCCCAGCACTGGCACCAAGCCTGGGAGCCAGAACGCCAAGTCAGGCTCTCCCCTGAGCGCAGACATTCTGGGCAGGAAGGGTGAGGAGGCTGGGACCATGGACCCTGTGCTGATGACCATCAATGGCGAGAAGCCCCAAGAATCAGGCCCCAGTGGGACACCTGCCAAAAAAAGCCTGCCCTTCAAGAGAGGGGTGAGGAGGGGTGACGTGTTGTTGATGGTGGCCAAGCTGGACCCAGACTCAGCCAGGCCAGAGCAGAGGACCCAGCCCCGCGATGCCCCTACTTCCAAGACCCCACCCCCAGCCATGGATCCTGGAGGGGGAAAAAAGGGGGACACCCCAGGGACTCCTCGTGGCCCCCAGGCCAGCACCACAGATGCACCTCCGAAGGCTGAGAAGATGCAGACTGGGGGCCTTGGGGACCCAGGAACTGTGCTGCCGACGAAAGGGGAGCAGGATCAAGGCACAGTGGGAAAAGGGGGCGAGGCCCCCCAGACCAACAAGGTGAAAGAGGCGGAGCTCCAGGGCAAAGAGGGGCTGGGTGATGGGGGTCAACCAGGGACAGCGGAGAAGGGGGCAGGGGATTCCCCAAACAAGGGGGCAAAGGGGAGTCTCTCCAAGGATGTAGCAGGTGAAGGGAAGTGGGCTGGGGCCCAAGCCCCGGTGAGAAGGTGGGGAGGTTCCCTGGGCAGAAGGGGCAAGTGGGACAGTCCCCAGCGTGAGAAGGACAAAGAACGTGTGCTCCTGAGCAAGGCAGACCAGACGGAGGAACCTCAGGCCAGGGCAGAGAAGGCTGGCAAAGCGCCGGGGAAGGCGGGGGAGGCTCCCAGAGCCATGGACAAGGCAGGTGAGCCTCAGAGCAGGACTGGGAAGGCAGGGGAGCCCCAGGGCAAGATGGAAAAGACGGGGCCACCTCAGAGCGCCTCTGGAGAGGCGGGTAAAGCCAGGGGTGAGGCAGAGAAGGATGATAAAGCCCCCAAGGAAGTGGATGCACGTGGGGTTACCCCGACAACAGCTGGTAAGGAGGACCAGCCTGAGAGCAGAGGACAGAAAGCAGAGGAGGCCTGCCCCGGAGCCGGGTCCCTGGAGCTGGAGCCGGGAGGACCTGGGCAGCCTGCTCTGGACGGCCACGAGGAGAAGTCTCAGAGGCCGACGGAGAGCCAGGAGGGGAGAGGAGGAGGCCAGAGCGGAGTCTCGGGGCAGGTGAGGGGGCTGCAGGGGGCGGGGAGGCGCAGGCCAGAGA
>NW_011495054.1:8965999-8966813 GCF_000754665.1 Bison bison bison
AGTGCTGGTCGCTGTGTGTGCCAGGTCCTGATCACAATTTGGGGACTGAGGGGAAGGGCGGGGTTGGGGCAGCCAGGACTAGGATGCGGAGACATGGCTTTGGAGTGGGACTAGTTGGGTGTCATTTCACTCTCAGCAGATGATCTGTTGGGTGCTATTTTCAAAGGCGTTTGTGCCTTGGTAATTAATTATTTAGCTAATTCATGAAAGCAACAAGCATTATTTGGCTTCTGCAGTGTTGTGTCTGGAACCTAGTGCAGGTGGATCCCATCTCGTGAACCCACCTTTGTTGATTACTTGTGGCTGGTGACCAGACTCTACTGAGAGGTGATTCTCAGTCCGTTCAGAACACGGCTGGGAGGAGTGATTGATTAGTGATGTCTGGAGGGCTCTTGCGGGAGGAGTGGCAGCCCATATGCCATTATTTGCCGTCCCGAGTCTAGGTATGTGGTGGACAGTGCGCCCAGCCGTCTGGCTGCCAACTCTGTGCCTGTGCCATCTGATAGAAGCCCCAGATGAATCAGACCCAGCCTGTCAGACCCAAATCTCCATGGGTTTGGGGTCACAATTCAGCACCCTCCCTGTAAATAGGCCCCCAAGGAAGAGGATGACGCCCATTTCCCCTGTGTCCCAGGCCCTCTCTCCTGCTCCTGGCCTGACTTGGCAGCTCACAACCTCTCTCTTCTCATCTTTTTTCCTTTCCCCTCCACCTGTCTCACCTCCATCTTCTTTCCTCCCCTCTTTCCCTGCTGTCCCCAACCCCCCTTGCTGTACCCCTCCACCCCTGGGGTGTCTTCCAGCAACGGTGCTGAAG
>NW_011495054.1:8966913-8967462 GCF_000754665.1 Bison bison bison
GGGACCGGAGATGGACAGGAGTGGAGGGGTGGCCAGCCCAGAGGAGGGACCAGGCACGTCCCCCTCGACACACAGGGGTCGGGAGGCCCCACAGGGGAATCTGACCTGTCCAGAGGTGAGATTCTCCACAGAGTGAGGCAGTGTCCCAGCCATGAGAGGTGTCCCCTTGCCACTGAGCTTACAAAGTCCCAAGATAATTCTTTGAGCTGTGTAAATGGCAGATTGCTTAAAATGCAGATTCCCAGGCCCCACCCTGGAGCTTCCGTTTCCGAAAGCTAGGGTGGGGCCGTGACCTCTGCATTTAAATAAGGACCCCTATTTGCACCGGGGGATTCTGATTTAGCTGGTCCTGGACATACTATGAGAAATGCCCATGTAAGAGGTCTGCCCCTCACACGGGGGTGGGGGAGGGTGCATCCCCTTGCGCTAATTTATGTGACCTTTGCCCTCAGGCTCCTGAAGACAGATGGTATGAGGCAGAGAAGGTCTGGCTGGTTCAGAAGGATGGATTCACTCTTGGTAATTAGGGGTGTTAGCACATCTGGGGTC
>NW_011495054.1:8967562-8972183 GCF_000754665.1 Bison bison bison
TCCCCACCCCCCCTGGCTGTACTCCTCCCCCCCGGGGGTGTCTTCCAGCAACGGTGCTGAAGCCAGACGAGGGAACAGCAGACCTGCCGGCAGGAAGGGTGCGACTGTGCGTTGACGCCGACGGTAGCGTCACCGAGGTGGACGAGGAGCACGTCCACCGGGTGAGCCCCGCCCGCCCTGCCTGCTCCACCCCACTTCCCCCTCGGGCTTGACTGCACTGAATACTTCCCCTCGGCGCCCTGGGGGGAACTGTAGGGAAGTTCACCGTTGAACTCACTGCTCTGCTAGAGGTGTCCTGTTAAGGGGTTTCATTGCTCTGTCCCACGGTGTCCCCTTTATGAGGACATGTTAAGAGAGATGTTTGTCAAATCTTGGGCCTGGGAATTCTTCTGCTGGAGAAAGTGATTGTTTTCTTTTGTATGGACTTTGGTATGCTTCCCTCTTCGCCCTGGCTGCCAGGAGACTCAGAGCCAAATTTGCAGCTTGTCGTTAGCCATGGCATAGGTTCCAGTGGCCTGCTTTTTGGGTATCAGCCTTTAGTTTGGTTCTTCTTTTTTGGTTGTTTTGCATAATTTTTGCACTGCACCATGAATCCGTGTGAGAATAAGTCAGACTCTAATGAAAGAAGTAAAAGATCTTGTCCTGATGCTTTCCACCCTTCACATCTACTGCTGCTTCCAGGAGTTCTCCTTGGCCTCGTTCACCTTCACCCCTCTGTCCCCCTCTGCCCACCTCAGGCCCGCTCCTCCCACCAGTGCTGGGAATTTGCAGAGGGCCAGGGTCCTCAGGAAAAAAACTTGACAAAAGGATGACAAAAGACCACAGAGCAGTAGGCCCAGGAAACTCCCTGGAGCCAGAGAAGTGCTAGGAAGCTTTTCAAATGGATGCCCCAAGGAGAGGCTGCAGTCACTCCTTGCTTCTAGAAGGGTCTAGGTGTAGTATTTCCAACTGATGAGTGTGTGGCGGGCTGTCAGAGAAATGGGGCAATCAGGGCATTGGCCTTCGTCCTAAGCATCCCCGAGCACACGCAGAGCTCCCCGACAAGACACAGAAGGGAAAGAAGCAGCAGAAGACACGTCCTCCGAGCACGCCTGCCTTTCTGTGTCTGACAGACAGAAGGCATGTGAATCTTGCTGCGCGTCCTCAGAGCGCCTCCCCTCCTGGTGCCCTGAGCGCAGTGTAGGGAGGGCCAGCTGCCAGTTGCACAGAGCGCAGGAGAAGCGATGCCGCTGTTTCATCTGTAGGTTTTGTCGCTCTCTGCGGAGTCAGGGCACTGCTGCCCAGGAACCGGGTCACCGGGCCGTGTGTGGGGCCAGGGGGCGGAGGTGGAGGCGGTGGTTGTGGTGGTGTGGGGGCCCAGGAGGCCAGAGGACGCTCTGTGTGATGGTTTGCAGGCCAATCCCCCGGAGCTGGACCAGGCTGAGGACCTGGCCTCCCTGGTCAGTGTCAACGAGTCCAGTGTCCTGAACACGCTTCTGCACCGCTACCAGGCTCAGCTACCTCACACCCACGCCGGGCCCGACCTGATCTTCCTCCAGCCCCAAGGGCTCATGGCGCCCTCTGCCGGCAAGGTGAGGGGGCCCCAGGGGCGGGGCGGGGCCAGGCCAGGGTCCTTCTGCATCTCGGGACCAGAGCCCCCAGAGCCCCTGCAAGCCTGTCTGAGCGGCATCCTGCAGACATGGCTGCTGGGGTGTCAGAGCATCGGGGAGCCTTGGGGACCACGTGGTCCCCCCTCCTTAGAGGGGAAGAGAAGGGATACAAACAGAGCGGGAGCGCGAGAGACAGTGACGGTGGGAGAGAACGTATCGGATGTGTCGGGTCTGTCAGGCTCTGCTCTAGGCAGCTCTGCGTGTCATCTCAGCCAGTCCTCAGGTCCACGAGAGGACGGGGGCCAAGACCAGCCCTATTCACGGGTGGGAAGCTGGGCCAACTCCAGACTCAGGCTCGGGGCTGGAGGAGCTGGGGTGAAACCCACATGGCTGGGCCCTCTGTGCTCTGAAGCCCAGGCCAGACCCTCGGGAGTCCCAGACACCCGCATGAACTGGGAAACTAAGCCTCCGTTCTACTTTTATTTGTTTCTACACGAGTGTAGTAACGGTCTGTTTATTGTCAAGACCACAGTCATAGCCAGAGGACCCTCTCGGCGCCACCTTGTGGAGGGGCCTGCAGCTGCAACCCCATCATTTGCACCCCATCCCCTCAGTATTCTGGCCTGGAGAATTCCATGGGCTGTGTAGTCCACGGGGTCACAGAGTCCTACGCGACTGAAGGACTTGCACTTGCACTTCACTTCAGCCTCAGTTCACCTGGTTGCTCCTGTCTGAGATAATGATGGAGGGTCCCGTGTGCGAAGGCGGGCAGATCAACCCGCCTTTGTGAGCTGCTTGTCCTCGTGGGGAAGACAGGTCCATCATGACAAAGAGCAGTGTGTGGAGGAGATTATAGGAGGTAGGAACGGCTGGTGCCAGGTCTCACACGGGGTCAAAGTGACTCCGCTCCTGCTCTGAGCCTGGTGGAGATTTTCAGCAGAGCAGTGACATGTAGTGTGACTATGCTAGGAAAGGAGCCTCTTGGCCATGGGGTGGAGGTGAGAGGTGGGCAGAAGTGGAGGCAGGGAGATCCACTGGAGGTCAGAATCTCGTCTGTGCTCCATTCGGAGGGCTTGTTGGCCCGGGAGGGGTCAGGCCTCTAGGATTCCTGCTAATGCACCTCAGTGCTTTGGAAAGGTCATGATGCCTCTTATCTGTCAACTGGGAATGAGAAGCTGCATCTTGCCCTTGGAGTCCCACAGGACAAAGTCATTCGTAGCCGCCGAATGATGCTGAGTCCATTAAAGAGGGGGCAGTAGCCTGGACGCCCTCCCCAAGGCTTCTCTTCTCTAGGACTCCTTTCGCACCCCCTCTAAGTCACCCTCCCAGCCCCTCCCCCACCTGGCCGTTCTGGCCAAGGGCCATGCATGCACCCCCTCTCCCTTGCTGGGCAGGCCATGCTCCAAGCCTTCTGAGAAGCTGAGCTCCAGCTCTGTAGGAACCCCCGGGAGAGGTGTCTGTCGCAGGTCCCTCCTCTGCAAGTTCGGTTCTCACAGTTCTCAGTTGTCCTGGATTGTGCATCCTTTACTCTGGCTGGGTCAAAGAGCCTCATAATTCAGGCATTAGGACCCACCCTGGTAGGAGGAACTTGAGTCCTGTGAGCCCCAGCTAAGCCCCTGTAACTGCTGGGTTGGGGCTGGGCCCTGCTCAGGTCATCCCGCCTCCCACACCTGCTCTTTGGCTGGGTCTCATCTGGTTCCTCAAGTGGCCACCAGGTGGCAGAAGAGATCTGCAGGAGGGGACTGGGGCCACCTTGAAGATGGGCTTGGTGGGGTCTGGGCAGGGCTAGGGGCCTTTCTTGCTGGGGGTCTGGGCTCACCCAGCGACTGGGAGCTGGGGATATGTGTGGGCGGTGCAGGCCTCTGTTGGAGTGAGTTACTGTGACTGTGTGGGGTGTAGATGGGCACACCTGTGTACAGAGGCCTCTGCTGCTGTTGGGTATGTGTGCCCTTGACCATGCCCGTGTGCAAGCATGTGAGGGTACCTGTGTGTGTCTGCAGGATCCTCCCTTCTCCCCTGCAGGCCTGAGAAGGCTGGCGATTGGGACAGCCTGGGCCTTGATGCTTCCACGGTGGGAGGTGGCTTGGGGCTCAGACCCTGAGGCCCTCTGCCTGCCTGTGCCCCCAGGCCATGCCCAGCCAGTGTGAGGGGCCTGTCTTCCTTTGCCAGCTTTGGGGTCCTGCTGAGCCTTTTGCTTTGTGTCAGAATGGGGCTCATCACTGTTCCTGGGGGTCCTGGGCTGTAAAGGCCAACAGTGCACTGGGGGCCCAGGTTTGGGGGAGGGCTGCCCCATTGGGGTTTGTGCCCCTGGTCCTGCCAGGCCACTAAGGAGGGTGGGTGGGGCCTCACTGGTCACCTAGTTAGCATCCTGGGCTTCCAGTGCCTCCTGTGGCCAGGCCTGGTCCCCTGCTCCCTTCTACACCTCTTCACTGCCCTTGCTATCTCTGCTTCCATCTTCCATTCTCCCTGAAAACCATGCCAAGCAGATGTTTCTCAAGGTCACCAGTGATCTCCATGTTGCCCCGTGGTCAGCTCCCTGGTGTCCCCTGACCTGACCCTCAGCGCACTTCAGGGGCTGGTCTCCCGTCCTCCTGCCGTCACTCCCTTCCTTAGCTCACAGATTCTGCTCTCCTGGTTTTCCTCTCGTCCACCGGCCCTCCCTCTCAGCCTCCTTAGCTGGTCCCTGATCTCTTCAGGTCAGCCCCCTCCCCACACCTCTTCTCTCTCCCTCTTTAAAGGCCCATTTCCTTGGTGATCTCATCCAGGCTCGTGGCTTTGAAATGATTCCCATTCAGTATAATTTAATTAGTTGGTTTGTTTACACCTGTCTTCTCCCAAATGAAAGCAAGCTCTATAGGCAGGGCTTTTTTTTTTTATATATGAAAGGTTAAATTACATACAGTTAAAGTCACCTCTTTTAACGTTTAGTTTTGTAGGTTTTTGACAAACACAATTGTGTAATTGCCTCCACCCATCAATTACAGGAAGTTCCATCGCCCCAAAAGTTTTCTACATCCTTGTGGATATCCCCT
>NW_011495054.1:8972283-8972936 GCF_000754665.1 Bison bison bison
CCCCCCCCCCATGCCCTGCCCTCGGCAGCCACTGTGATCTGTTCCTTTGTCCCTTTTCCCTAGTTTTGCCTTTTCTGAAAAGTCGTATAAATGGACTCGTACAGCATGTAACTTTTCGAATTGGCTTCTTCCACTTAGCACAATGCACACAACACCCACATTTGAAATTCACTCATATTGTTGCGGCTCTGAGCCGTTGGTTCTTTTATTCTACTGTAGAGCTTTGTTTATCCATTCAGAGGGGAACCCGCTGTCCCAGTTTCCCTGGGCTGGAGTGGTTTTTCTGGGACATGGGACTTCCGAGACTAAAACTAGGGTGATTGGTTGCCTTATTCGCTCTTTAGTTGAAGGGCATTTGCGTTGTTTCTAGGTTTTTTTGTGTGTGTGATTTTGAATACGTAGTCAATGTAGTCAGTGACAGAGAGGGCTTTTTGGTGAGAACGGGTGTTCGTTTGTTATGGGTAGATCCCTAGGTGTGGGGTTTGCTCTGTTGTGTGATGCACATCTTGCCGTGAAAGAAGTCACGACACTGCTCTCCAGACAGGCCTGATCGTACAGCATTCCCACCGGCGCTGTGGGGAGCTCCAGTCCTTCTGCCTCTTTGCCAGAACCTGGCAGCAAGTGTCAAAAAAATAAATTTAAAACCTGTTTTT
>NW_011495054.1:8973036-8981696 GCF_000754665.1 Bison bison bison
AGCTATTCTAACAGGTGTATAATGGTATCTCCTCATAGTTGGCAGTGTGTGTATACTCAGTGGCTCAGTCGTGTCTGATCTGACTCTCTGCGACCCCATGGACTGCAGCCCACCAGGCTCCTCTGTCTATGAAATTCTCCAGGCAAGAACATTGGAGTGGGTTGCCGTTTCTTTCTCCAGGCAGTCTTCCCGACCCAAGGGTTGTACCCACATCTCCTGCAAAAAAGATAGATTCTTTTCCACCGGTGCCAGCAGGAAGCCCACAGTGGGCAAAGGTTTCCTTGATTTGTTTTGAGTAATGTTGTGCCCCCAGTGCCTGCTATATAGTAGACGTTCAATGAACATTTTTTTTTTGAGTGAAGAATGAGTGGATGGATAAACGAAGAAGTGGAAGCAGCTTCAGGTATCATCAAAATCTGTTATGGCAAATACTTAGGACACGTACCACCATCTCCCCAGGCCCCATTCTGTTTCCATGGCAGACATCACTAATCAGTCGGGCCGTTTATCCAGCTGCTTTGTTCAGGCAGGAACAATCCAGTGATTTGCATAGTAGCGAGATGAACCCCATGAGCTAACACAGCTCTGGTTCAGGCCTCTCATTAGCTGCAGAGCAGGCCCAGGCTCAGTTCAGGGGCCGAGACTATGCATAGACTCACAGGGGCCCAGTGGTGGGACTCGACCTTCACACTGGGCTCTCCCCAGAAACACGCACAGCTTCTCTGTTAAGTCTGGAGTGGGACGGGAGCAGGAACGCGGATCTGGGCTCAGTGCTGGTCGTAGAGTGCTTCCTGGGCTCTGGCTTGGTGGGAAGGCTGATGCCTGTGATCTTCCCACAGGTGCCCAGGAACCGCCGGGACGGCCTGCCTGCCCACATCAGCTCCCTGGCCCAGCGGGCATACTGGGCTCTGCTGAGCCAGCGGAGAGACCAGAGCATCGTGACCCTGGGCCGGAGCGGTGCTGGCAAGACCACCTGCTGCGAGCAGGTCCTGGAGCACCTGGTGGGGATGGCGGGCAGCGTGGATGGCAGGGTCTCAGGTATAGTGGTCACCAGGTGACATGCAGCCAGGACATGGCGGGGGGGGGGGGGGGTGGTGCGCAGGCGTAGGAAGAGGGAAGGGAGAGTCAGAGGAGGCACTGGGTGGCCCTTTCTTACATCCAATCAGCCAGCCTTCACTGGGTGCGTGTGTGCACACCCTGTGCTGCCTTCCAGGCAGGGCCACCTCTGGTCTGCTAAGATGCTTCTGTGTGAATTAGAAGCTAGGTCTCCTCCCTCCAGACACCCACTGCCATCTGCAGGTCAGTCATCAACACTCAGTCATTGTTAGAACCAAACACTGACGGCCGTGTCCTGGGCCAGCATCCTGATAACTGTGCAAGCCTGTGAGTGTGTGATACAAATGCTGTGCCCTTCGGCGTGGGGTCCCCATGCCGTGCACGGCCTGCTGGACTATGCAGAGGACCTGCGAGTAAAGACAGGGCAGGGCCTGTGCTCAGGAGGAGCCGATGGCCAGAAGGGAGGCTCGGCGGCACGTCTGTGCCACGAGGTGGTGCAGCAGGGTTGTGGGGAGAAGCAGAGCTCACGGCAGAGGGGCGGGCGGCTGCCTTGAGGAAATGATGTGTGAGCTGGGCCTCAGAGAGAGTGTCAGTCGATAACAGTAATTCAGTATTGGTCGTGATCGTAGTCAGTGCTTGCTGAGGACTCGTGAGCCAGACTCCATTCTAAACAGGTTAACTTATTCATTATTTAAAACAGCCCTGTAAAGGAGATATCATTATTATTTGAATTTTATAGAGGAGTCCAGTAAGACGCAGAGAGGTTAACCAGCTTGCCCAGACCACGTGGCTCATACACCCTAGTGCCAGTACTCAGAGCCAGGCAGGCTGGCTCCAGAGCTGTTACCCCTGGGCCAGAGTTCTCAAGCTACTGTTGCCCCTTTGAGGGCTTTCTAGATGTTACTTCTGCTAATCACCTCCCACCATGAAAGTTTAATGCCAGAGGTTCACCGTGATCTGTTTATGCAGTTAGGTCTGTGTGTGTGTATGTGTGTGTGTGTGTGTGTGTGTGTGTCTGTGCTCTATACATAAGAAAGGAAAACTTCCGCACCTTCAAGAATCAGTGTCTGCCCTCTTGAGGGCAGTATTCACCCTGCTGAGAATATATGGCCCAAGCGATACTGCTTTTCTTCGTATAATAGCAAACATAATGCTAACAGCACCCCCTTTGGAGCCTGTTCTAAGCACTTTACATTATTAAATCTTTTAGTCTTCATGACAACCACATGAGGTAGGTAGGTACTTACCCATCTTATAGATGGGGTGTCTGAGACACAGGAAGGTTAATTTGCTCCAAACCAGGTAGCTATCAACAGGGAGATCCCGCATTCAAACTTGCCTAACCGTGGTACTATCCTGCTTCTCCCCGGGGTTCTGCCAGTGCTTTATTGAGCACCTGCTCTGCATCTGGCGCAGGTTAGGAGCTGGCATCCAGCAGGAGAGGCACCGGTCTTGGCCCTTGCAGAATGTAGGTCTGCCGAAAGTGTGTGTGGGTTGGAGGGTGGGAGTCAGGCTGGGCTGTATCCAGGCACCCGGCACAGCACCTGGCCCAGAGAGGAGCTTGGGAAATAGTTGTGGGAAGATTGCAGGGCTTCTCAAACCTGCTGTGATGGGGAGTCCCTGAGAGCCCTGCCCACCTCCGAAACTCCACCAGGTCCAGGAGGCCCGGGGGCAGCCCTTGTCACTCAGACGGCACCGATCCGGGTCTGTGTATCTGTCTGACTCAGCCTTGCTCCCCCCTGCACTTCTGCTCTCAGCACAGGGCCAGCCCAGCAGTGAAATGGGCGTGGCTTAGAGCTGATCTGGGGAGGTGGCAGTGCTGCCACTGGGGCCTGGGGTCAGAATGGGGTCCTGTGAGAGGCGGGGGTGGCAGTGCCTGGGCCACGGGTGACGCCCCACCCATGTCCCCACAGTGGAGAAGATTCGAGCGGCCTTCACTGTCCTCCGGGCCTTCGGCTCTGTGTCCACCGGCCACAGCCGCAGTGCCACTCGGTTCGCCATGGTGATGTCACTGGACTTTAACGCCACAGGCCGAGTCACGGCTGCCCAGCTCCAGGTGAGGCCTCTGGGTGGGAGAGGGAGGGAGTCTCCAGAGCTGCAGGGTCCCCAACCCCACTCAGCTGGGCCCATGCCCCCAGCTGGGACCCTGGAATGTGTCTAAATGGTCATCACTCCCCAGGCCGTGGCCAGCTTCTCCCCGCCTCGTTCAGTGCCCCCACATCCCATCCCGGAGCGAACTGGCCTGTCTGCATCTTGGAGTATCACAGGGATGAAATATTCATGAGTAAATACATAATTCAGCCACTCATTAGTTGGGTCTTAAAAGTGTAAGCTGAAATTAAAGAGACGCTCTCCGGCCTTCTGCAGCAGCTCGTGTGTGACGAGCACATGGCCTGTTTGTTCCCATCTCCAAAATCGTCCACCCCCTCCCCTTCCTCCCCGCAAACATTCTATTTGAACAGAAAATAGGATTAGGTTATTAGAAGGGTTGTTTGTATGTGGAACTGGGATAATATCCAGACTTGCTGGTGCCAAATAAATCCCCTTTCTGAACTGGCCCTGAAATTCTCGCATTCATCACCATTTTGGTCGAGTTATTACAGGCTTCCGTTACATAAGAGTATGTTGGAGGGTGGCTCTTATGTATGTTAATTGTGATTACCTTTGGATTCCTTAATCAGAATGAGTTCCTTAATCAAAGAGCATTTGTTAATTCCCTACGTGGAATCTGAATCAATAAGACCAAGGCCTGGGTGTTTCAATTCGGAGGTGTCCAGCCAAGTTGGGGCCTGAAATGTTGCCTCAGACAGTTGAGTGGTTCTGGGTGGGGCAGCCTAGTGGCCCCGTAGTGACCGGGTGTCTATCCTCTCCTCGGCAGACGATGCTTTTGGAGAAGAGCCGCGTGGCCCGGCAGCCAGAAGGGGAAGGCAATTTCGAGGTTTTCTCCCAGATGCTAGCTGGGTTGGACCTGGATCTCAGGTGAGTGACTGGGCTGGATGGGGCCAGCCGAAGCCAATGAGACAGAGGGTGTTGGCTCTCCTGGGGTCCGGCCCCAGCTCTGCCCAAAGCCGAGCAGAGCCCAGTGGTAAGGAACCTGACCTCTGATTCCAGCTGCCTGGGACTGCTCCCAGGCTGGGGAACCTCGCCAGGTGCTATCTGCTCTGAACCGCGGTTTCTTCCTCTGTAAAGTGGAAGCGGTACCTTGACTGACCTTGTAGGATTAAGTGAGATAGTTCGCGTACGGCTCTTTATCCATGCTGGGGTGTGGAGGATGTCTACTCTGGTGCTGGTATTTCGGTCCAGGCTCTGACAGGAGCATGGGAGGTGGGCGAGGAATAGCAGACCCCAACCTTGCAGAAGTTCCTCAACTCTGAGAGAGCCCTGGCTGCGCCTGAGGTACCTCAGGGCAAGGAGGCCCCAGGTGGGATAGCCCCTGAGAAGCCAGGAGCCTCATCTCAGACGGCCTCCTGAGGGAGGTGGCCCGGGGAGTCCTTTCTGCCCCTCCCTGACTCCTGGGCGTCCTTAGGCACGTGGCTCCCTGTCTCTGAGCCTCGGTTTCCTCATCTGTAGAGAGAAGGAGCAAGGCTCCCATGAGGCTTGAGGGGTTGCTTACCCCAGGCCAGGTTTGCCTCTGTGTCCCCATTATTTGTCTCCTGCCTTCCTCCCCGAGTTGAGGGAGCGGCTCCACCTGTCCTGAGCCTCCTGATAAGGCCAGAGGGACACTTGTACCCTTCAGAGAGATGAGAGAGGAAGCTCTCAGTTCTCAGAGTGGGGTAACTAAGGAGTAAGAAAGCTTTTGGAAGGCCTTTCCTTAGGAAGGGCCCAGTGAGGGCAGCAAGTGAGGAATATTTGGGCAGTGGGGCCGGGGCCCTAGGCCAGCTCTGGGGCCACCTGGGGCATTGTATGGAGCCCCATGCCATGATGACCGCCTGCTCTCCCAGACCACCAGTGTGGGCGGGTCCTCCTTTACTTCCGGTCCCTTCTGTTTCCAGGACAGACCTGTACCTGCACCAGATGGCGGACAGCAGCTCCTTTGGCATGGGCCTGTGGCCTAAGGTAAGGAGGAGGCCCTCTGGGTGTGAGTGGTCTTGTGTCCCCATGAGCGAGGGGTCCCTCTGCCACTGGGGTGCAGACTTGGCCAGGGCTGGTCACATGGGGGAGATAGGACTGCCTTTGTGGGGCCTGGGCTTGTCGGGGAAATGAGTCTTGTGCAAATAACGGGAACCAAGAGATGATCCATGTAGAGGTAAGAGTGTGGGCTCTGGGACAGGCTGTCTAGATTCAAACCCCGACTCTGACACTTACTGGATGTATGACCTCAGGCATGGGCCCTAGCCTCTCTGGACATCTGTCTCTTCTTTGGTAAATGACGATGGAAGTGGTATCTCCTCATGGATCTGTTGTGAGGATTAAAGGAAAGGATGTGCATAAAGCACCTAGCCCTGGGCTTGGGTTACATCAGTTAGAGGTGGTTCTCGTAGGAAATGTTGTTAATAGTGTTCAGTGTGGAAAGGGGCAGTCAGAGATGTCTTCCTGGAAGATGGGACCTGTGATCAGGGCCTGGACCAGGGACCTGTGACCAGGGCCAGTTGTTTAAGAAAGAAGATTATTCACTTGTTTTATTTACTGTTTCATATTTTAAACATTATTTTGAGTTCCCTCCCACCCCCACACGCCTGCCGTCACTCCCCGTGTCATGCCTATGCTAAACGCCGGGATTATGGTCCTCATCTGTGAATTTTCACTCGGTCAGGAGAGAGCAACTTGGGAATTAATGCAGGCATGGGAGATAAGAATATTCCAGAGTCTGTACAAGATTCCCTGTAACAGAGGATAGTTGAAAGCTACTTGGCCTCAGTCAGGGAAGGCTTCTTAGCCAAGCGGGCATGTGAGCTGGGTTTTGAAGGATGAGTAGTTCACCAGGTGGAGGGGAGTGATCATTTCTATTCCAAAGCTTTTTTTCCAAATATACATGTTGGAGAAACAAAGGGTGCTGGAATAATTGGGCATCCTCATGCAAAAAAAAAGAATGTCAATCTACAAGAACTCACACAGTATAGAGAAATTAACCATGTGGATCCTGGGCCTCAATGTAAAACTTAAAGCTGTAAAATTTAGAAAACAGGAGGAAAATGTCTGTAACTGCATTAAACAGAGACTTCATAGGTGTGACATTAAAAGTATAGCCCCCAAGAGAACAAGTCGATGAACTGCACTTCATTGAAATTAAGAACTTTTGCTCTTTGAGTGTCACTGTTAATATGAAAATACAAGCCACAGACTTGGAGGAAATACTTGCAGATCACATATATGATGAAGTCTCTGAATCCGGAATATATAAATGACTCTCAGAACTCATAAATAAAACAACCTGACAAAAAAGATGGGCAGAAGAATTTCAACATAGTTTTACCAAAGAAGATTACGTAGATGGCAGATAAGCACGTACAATATACGTTAGTCATTAAAGGACTTTAAAACCACGACGAAATACCTCTGCATGATACATAGAGTGCCTGCGCTTGAAAAGATGGAGCATAACCCATGCTGGTGAGAATCGGGGGTAACTGGAGCTCTCATAACCGTGCAGGTGGGAGTGGAAGATGGGCTCTTACCATCTTGGCAAACCATCTCTTACAAGGTTCAGCACACACCTTGCACGCGGTGTGCCAGTCTACCCCCAGGTGTTTATGCGGGAAAATGGTCATGCACATCCACTTCTTCACATGAGTGCGTTAGCAGTTTTATTTGTGATAGCCAAAACCCAGAAACTATCCAAAATATCTATTAACGGGTGAATGGGTGAGTTCACTGTGGAATATCCATAAAGACAGTATGCTCCTCAATAATGAAGTACTGATCCAAATAACTGCGGAGTGAAAAATCTCGGATGAAAGAGTACAGCGGTATGATCTCATTTACGTGAAGCTCTGAAAAGTGCAGCTGAACCTGCCATGACAGCAGGCAGGTCAGTGGTTGCCTGGGATTGGGTGAGGGCAGAAGAGGGGGAAGAGGGTCATATGAAAGGGAACTCTCGGGGCTGAGGGACGTGTCCGTCTTCTTTAGCACTGATGCTTTCGTTTGTGTGTGTGTCAGATCCTGTCATGTTGTACTTAAAGATGAGTGGTTGGTTTCTGTCAGTTACACCTCAGTAAGGCGTGCTGGGCTCTCTCTGTCCATCTGTCTCTGCTGGGTACTATCTGCAGAGTTATTGATTAACTAGGCCTGGGCTGGGACCTAAGAGTCTGTTTCTCACAAGTCCCCAGGTGATGCTGAAGCTGGGGGTCCAGGGACCCCACTTTGAGAACCACTGTCAGCAAGTCAGTTTCGACAGTGGGTGGAGTGAGATGGAGTGGGGCGATGCGGCTCCCCCAGCCTCACCTTGCTGTCACCGCCCCTGCCTCAGGAGGACCTGCAGTATGTTCTTCATTCAGGCCCCTTCTCCCCCTGGTTGGGGGGCGCGGGGAGCTCAGATCCTACCCCGGATGGCAGAGGATGCGTGGCTGCCCCAGTGCTGGGCTTCCTCTAAGGAGTTTGGGCCAGTTGCATGCGTTTGAACCAGCAAGAGCGTGGTGGTTTGTTTTCTTGGTTTTGAGGACGAAAAGGGCTCCAGCCAGGCCCCATGATCTTCCCGGCCTGACCTGTTTGTTCACAGTGTGCGCACAGGAATGGGCGCAGTGTGAACCCATATCAAGGAGGCGTTTGAAGTGATTTTCTTTTTTCTCTGTTTCTGGGGGTTGTTTTTTTAGACCAATTGATCTGTGGGAACTTGTAGGGTAGTTCTTTGTTCTCGTCCTGCTACCTGGCAGGTACGGAGAGAATGTTTTCTTTGTTCTCTAAGAGCAAAAATAGAATCTGGAAGCTCGTTGGTCTTTGATACAAGCCTGGGCTCATTTTCTGGGATCGGGCTGTCCAGGTATCATCTCAGTAAAGGAGTTCAGTGCTCAGGAGATGCCCCCAGGAGTGAGAGCTGCTGTGTCACCCTGAAGCCCCTAAAGTCACCAGAGTCAGCAAATAGAAATGCAGGATGCCTGCACGTGTTCATCTTGTACCTGGTGTAGGACGGTGGTGATTTAGTTATTAACACTGTACTTACTATACACTTGAAGTGTCCTGGGAGGGTAGATCTTCAGTGATCTCACCGCACACCAGGAAGTGGTGATTGTGCGGTGATGGAGGCAGGCATTCACTTCATTGTGGCAGTTACTTCACCACGTGTACATGCACCACATCCTCACATTGCACACCTAAAAACAGACCGTGCTCATTGGTCAATTATATGCTCATTGGTCAATTATACTCACAAAAACTGTGAACATTATAGGGTGCCCAATTAAATTAGAGTTTCAGACAAACATTGATTTTTTTTTTTTTTTTTAACTTGTGTCCTGAATGTTGCACAGGCAGTCTTGGAGGATTGAAGTCATATCAGAGAAGGCTGCCTGGAGGAGGTGAGCATGAGCTGATCTTGTGCTGAGAGAGAGAAGTGAGTCAGGCGCAGGGAGGCCAGCGTTCCTAAGCCCTTGATGCAGAGGTGACAGTGGGGGAGAGGCAGGCAGGCAGTAGAGCGCAGGGTGAGTGTGTGAGATGGGGGGCTGTCAGCT
>NW_011495054.1:8981796-8986520 GCF_000754665.1 Bison bison bison
CCCACCACCGCCCGCCACATCTCAGCTCCGAAATGGAACTTGTTTGAAATCTGCTGGGGCACCAGGACACATTTGAAATCACAAAGCTTTCATATTATTTTCTTCTTCTCTGTAATTTATTTTTCCACAACCTAGGCTGATTTTTTAAAAAATAAGCACCGGCAGCAGCGGTCATCATCATCATAATAATAGTAATAATCCTTGCCTCCCAGTAGTTTGCTTCTGGCTGTCAGCAGCCAGGCTTTGGCCCGAGGCACATTGATTTTTTATGACCCAGGCATCAACTGTGGAGGAATGTGCTCCAGACAGAAGGTTGGGGACTGTGGTGCTCCTGCCAGGGGCTCTGCCCGGAGCTTTCTCTTACTTAATCCTCGTAAGGCCCCTTTGACACAAGGGATTATGATCATGTCTGTTTTTCAGGAGGAGTAACCAGGCTCAGAGAGGTGAAGCTACTTGCCTGAGGGCACACAGCTTTTAAGTGGCAGAGGCAGGACTGGAATCCAGGTCATCATCATTGTTGTTCAGTCAGAATCCTGTCTGACTGTGCAACCCCAGGGACTTGCGATGTGCCAGGCTTCCCTGTCCTTCACTATCTCCCGGAGTTTGCTCAAATTCATGCCCGTTGAATCCAGGTTGGCCTGACTCCAAACTGGCACTTGTGTGTCCCATGACATCGCCTCAGACCTGTGCCTAGCTGAAGGCCGTGTGTGTTCTGGGATGTGACCTGCTGTGCACCCCTGGGTCACTTCTCCTCTGTCAGCTTCAGTTTCTCCCCTGTGGAGTGGGTAGGGCAGCACCCAGCTCCTGGGTCTGCTCCTAGGGTTGGGGCTCAGTAGAGAATCTAGGGTGTGGTGACTCTGCCCATCCTCACCACGTGGCCTCGGGCACGTGTCTCACCCTCTCTGAGCGTCAGTTTCCTCGTCCGACAGTTGGAGAGACTGAGGCTGCCTGGCAGGGAAAAGCCCCTAGGCGGCCCTTCTCTCCCTCCTTCCATGCGCTTTCGGCACCTGGAGAGGACGCAGATCCGGCAGTGTGGAGATGCCCGGAGTCCTGGCTGGACGGACCTGTCCTGCCCTCGTGGCGGTCTCCCTCAGGTTCACCCCTGTGCAGGCACCGGTGTTTCTTTTGCAGATGAAGCGAGGCTGTGTTCAGTGTTTCCCTCCAGAGCTGCTCCAGATCCAGGGGTGGAGGGGTGGGACCCTCTTGGGTTGGTGGGCTGTGGAGACACAGGGGAGCCCACCCTGGCCCTGGAGGAGGGCATGCGGTGTACACCCCCGTGAAGCAGAGTGGGACCCGGGCTCCACCCGGTGCTTGTCCCCAGGGAACCAAGTTGCAGGCCCCCAGGGGCACTCCCTCCCCCAGAGAGCAGCGCCCGGCTGCAGACCCCGGGTCCCCGCTGCCACGGGCCCCGTGAGAGAGGCCTGCACGTCCATCTTCGGGGTACTCGGCGCCCAGCGCACCCTGTCCTCCACCGTGCCCTTCCACTAGGACACCCTGCCTCCCCACCCAGCACCCACTTCTCCGAGCTGATTCTGTTTGCTCTGTTCACCACTTCTTCCCAATGTCAGCTCTGCGCCTCTCCCCAGGCCCAGCGCCCAGCCTGTGCTGTCGGTGTCTGCATGTCTCTGCTCCTTGGACCGGGAGCCCCCCCAGGACAAGGCCGCGGCGATCTGCCTGCTGGGGCTGCTGGACAGCAGTGGGGGAGGCGTCCCTGGAAGGCTGGACAGCCTGGTCAAAGGCGTGGCCTTGAGCCTGGCATTTATGGAGCACCACTGTGTGCCGGGCACCATGCTGGTGCTTTACCCATGTCCTCATTTAGTCCTCACAGTGACCTAGGAGCAGGGTTGGCAGTTTTTCCCATCTACATGGTGGAAATTCAGCCTCCAATGCAGGGGCAAGAGATTGTGCTGTCACACTTCTGGGAGCACAGAGCTGGGGGCATGTGCAGTTCTGTCCGCTCCCAGGTCCGGGTATGGGCTCTACATGGTAAGAACCTCCCGGTGCTCTCAGCATAGCCTGGTTGAATGTTCAGAGAACATCTTGGATTTTATTCTTCTAAGTGACCCGCCATCTTGGGTTGACCTTGAGTCTGATTGCCTTGGACAAACCCTGGGCACCTTCTAAGTTGGCTTTTATTTTTTTTACTGATTTTTTTCTGTCCATGTGCACCAGTATGGTCAAGTGTACAAAAGCACTAATTTTCAGTGTACCACTCAGCAATGGTTATATCCTTACACACAGCTGCAACCCCACCCTAGATCACCATCTAGAACATTTCTCATTCCAGCAAAGGCTCCCTGGAGCCCCCACTTGATCAGAACCATCCGTCCCACCCACGTCATCCTCCTGACTTCTCTTCCCAGAGGGCTGTGCTGCCCGCTTTTGGCTTTCACATGAACAGAATCACATGTGGCGTGGTGTTTTGTATGTGGCTCCTCTGACTCATGTGGGGTTCACACACGTGCTCGCATGATCAGTGATGCGATCTTTCTCATGGCTGTGTGGTGCTCCACCACTACGCCCTGCCTGGACCACCCGCTCTTTATCCGGCCTCCTCTTGGTAGATGTTCCAGCTGTGAGTTGGTCTACTGCACCACCCTGCCTGATTTCTGTTTCCTCGATTTTGAGGAAGGACTGGCTCTTTGTTAGGGCATTGTGCAGAGGTGTCTGGCTCCCTGGAAGCTGAGGGAGCAGTCAGCCTCCTCCTGATCCTAGCTGTCTCAGATCAGAAGCGCATACATTCAGCCCTCCGCCCCTGGGGGAGGCGGGGAGCAGAGGAGATGCATGCCAGCTGCAGTGGAAGTTTGCTAATTTTCTGTTCCTGTGAGCTAAGTGGCAGATGATGGAGTCTGCCTCTAATTGAAAGTCAAATGCTCATGGCTGACAGTGGGAGCTGTAATAAATGTGTCGCCACTGTCCTTTTGGTGTCCTTTCTCTACTACTTTGAAATCTCATAAATAACCAAGAGCACGTTGGTAAGATGCCTTCCCTTCCTCCGTTTGCTCCAGTGGAGCAGCTGTGGTTGCTAGGTTGAGTTCCTGGTTGCTAGGGATTTTGTGGTCCTGTGGTGGCCCAGAAATATGATGGATCAGTGGAACATGCTTTTGCTGTTAATTGAAACATTCCTACAGCACATCCCTCAATGTCATTGTGCGCTTTGATGTCGTCTCAATTGGTCAATGATCCTTGGCAGGTTTCTTTCCCAGTTAGAAGTGGCTTGAGTGGAGGGGACAAGTGGCCTGGGCGGGGAGTCAGAAAAACCTGATTTTTACCCTGAATCTGGTACTAATTTGCTGTGTGACTTGGGGCAAACGTTGTCCCCTCTCTGAATCCCTAAGATCCAAGGACTTGCCAGCTTTGACAGCTTACGGTTCATCACCCAAGCTCTGTGAGCAGGCCAGGTGCACATTAGTTCCTCGTTATCTGCTGGAGGATTATCTACAAAAGAATTCTCATCGTCAGCTCACTTCCTGTCTACCCAGCAGGCTTCAGGGGTTGAGTCTCCTTGGCCAGATGCTGTGTCTGTGTGCAGGAGTTTCAGATTGATTTTAATATTCAATCAGACATAATTGGGATTGTAAATCTGGGAAAGAAAAAGCGATACTCTGCAACCCATAAACATCTGATCATACCGTTTTCTCTCCCCTCCTGCTGAAAAATCTCTAGTGGTTGCCCACCGCTTGCCCTGGGGATGGCAGACAGGATCTATCTCAGTTGCTGAGGCAGGTCAGTTAGTGGGGGCTGCAAGAGGGAGTGTCCTGAAGAGAGTCTGGACTTCCTGTGGGATCTTCATTGATTGGTGATGTCTGCTTCGGGTCCAGGAATGGAAACATGGGTGTATTTTTGTCTATCGTGGCTGGAGTTTTAAGCGTGTGCCCTTAAACATGGGGTTTGAGGCCTTCCCTGTTGGCACCAGCCAGCTTCTCATGCGTGCCTCTACCCCTCCTCTGTCTGCCCCACTCCAGAAATCCCTGCTTCCCTGGCCATGTCCAGGTGACTGCCTGTTCTCTCCAGAGACCTCCTTTGTTCTCCTTGTCCCCCCGCCCACCAGGCCTCTGTTCTATCAAATTGGTCAGCTCTGCCTATTTGCCATTCAGATTTCATTCACCACTTTGTCTCATCTTCTGTGACAGTCTCTTTGACTCTCTTGGGCAGGATTAATCAGACTGGCCCTCCTCTGAGATCCCTGTCTCACACTTAGTTGTTTTTACATCTCTTTCCACTTCTACCTTGAAAGGTCCTCAGAGTCAGGTTCTGGGTTTCGCTCATCTCTGCCTCCCCAGAGTCCAGCACAGTGCAGAGCCTCAGTAAATCTTATTGAATGAGCATATGAACGAATAAAAATCACACGCTATCCGAAGTCAGACAGAAGTGATTTTTATAACTTTCCCAGCACTCTGAGTTCGTGTGTCGGTACTCCCCAGCTAATCGTGGGTAATTTACTGTGGTCATAAAATGTCCACAGAGTCCCCTGAGACCGAGCCCGCTTCCCGCTGTGAGCTTGCGTTTCCTCCACCGTGACGGTCTGCTTGTCTCCCTCTCTCCCCTTGTTCTCAGCCTGAAGACAAGCAGAGGGCAATGGCCGCCTTCGCCCAGCTCCAGGGCGCCATGGAGATGCTGGGCATTTCAGACGGCGAGCAGAGGGCCATTTGGCGGGTGCTGGCAGCCATCTACCACCTGGGCGCGGCGGGGGCCTGCAAAGGTACGTGCTTCCCAGCCGAGCT
>NW_011495054.1:8986620-8986783 GCF_000754665.1 Bison bison bison
CGCCTGGACTGCCGGCGTCTCCACTGACGGGTGCCTGACAAGGCCCTTCTGCCTGTGAGGTGGGACGGCGTCAGCGTGTCGTCTTCTATATCTCTGGGGCTGCTCTCTGCTTGGCTACAGAAGCAGGCCTGCTGGGAAGGAAGCGGAGCTGATTTTCCAGCAA
>NW_011495054.1:8986883-8995321 GCF_000754665.1 Bison bison bison
CAAGCAAGCCTCAGAGCCCAGCAGTGTCCAGTGGGACTTCTGCGATGCCTGGGAGCTCTTCTTTCCAGTAGGGGGGCCGCTCGCTGCTTGTGGCCCTCGAGCATTTGACCTGTAGCTGGTGTAACTGAGGAATGTTTTCACTGCATTAAATTCTAATTAACATACATTTACATAGCCACACGTAGCTAGTAGCCACTGTGCTGCAGAGAGGCGCCCTGGAACAGGTGAGAGAAGGCTGGGTCCACGCACTGAAGGTGATGTGTTTCTGTCAGGACATCTGGGAGAGGCTCCTGCTGTGTGTGCTGAGCCATCCCAGCTGCCCTCCTCCTCCCAGAATCGCTCCCGTCCTGAGCTGCCTGTGTGCCGGCTGTCCTCCTTCACACTGGTCTCCCCAAGGGGTTCTGACTTTCCCTGCCCCTCCAGTCGTTCCCCTTTCCCTGTAGATACCCCGGTGACAGCATTCCTGTCCTGACTTCTCTATTCTTACTGTTATCACCTTAGACTAAGAGTTTGACGGTCTTTTTTCCCCGGGTTATCACAGTAGCCTCATCGCCCATGCCTTCGCTCCCCACTTGTTGTGAGCACCGGGCTCCTTTCTAGAGCACAGATGTGGTGCTGTTCCCTGCTTAGAATCCTCCCGAGGCGCTCCCTTGTCCGCTCCATCGATAAAACCATGTGCCGCCATGTTCCAAAGAAGTCCGCTGCCTTCCTCTAGAGAGTGGCTTCTTTGGAACATGGCGGCACGTGGTTCCTCCATCGCCATCCCCCTGGGCCCTGTGGCCTGTCCTTTTGATTATCATACTCTTGAGCCTCATGTACTGCTGCGCTGATTTGATTTTGGACATTTCTAGGGGTTATGCTGAGTCAGAAATAGGTAAGGTGGCAATTCCACAGTTGGTCCAGGCCAAGGGCAGGCATGCCTGACTATACACACGTGGAAAAAACAAAGGCCACTTGCCTTTTCTGAAAATCAGCCGTGGGGCATGCTCTACATCCTGATTGTTTGTAAATCAGACAGCTTTGTAAACAGATTGGGATTAGGGACGCCACTGCACAGTTCAGACCAGAAGAGCTGTTGAAGATTTAGAGTTGGGGCACAGGCATCTGTAGGTGGAAGGGGGTGTGGAAGGAAACAGACCTGTTTTACAGAACGGAAGACTGAGGCTCCGAAGGTCCAGGTGCACTAAACCCCAGGGTATGGGCTCTGGAGCGAGGCAGATGTGAGTTAAAAAGCAAACTTCTCCAAGCTTCAGATGCTTCTTTTAATGGGCTAAGACAGGTTGGTGTGAGGATTGAATACAATAAGAAAGAGAAAGCTGTATTAAACTGGGCTATCCTGAGGCAGACTCTGAGAGGAAGATTTGAGTGCTTGTAACTTTGGGGGGAGGGGATATCAGGAAGAACCAAGAGGGGAGTGAGGGAAGGAAAGGTGGGTGATGCTGGGGAGTTAAGGTGTGAATTAGGGACTTCCCTGGTGGTCCAGTGGCTAAGACTCCAAGCTCCTAAGGCAGGGTGTCTGGGTTCAGTCTCTGCCTCAGGGAACTAAATCCTGCATGTC
The DNA here is from genome assembly GCF_000754665.1 of Bison bison bison. NCBI lineage: Eukaryota > Metazoa > Chordata > Mammalia > Artiodactyla > Bovidae > Bison > Bison bison. The sequence goes on from NW_011495054.1 coordinate 8,988,442, forward strand.
CCAACTAAAAGACCCATCATGCCTCTACTAAAGACCCCAAATGTTGCAACCAAAGATCCTGCATGTTGCAATGAAGATCGAGGATCGCTCGTGCCATAACTAGGAGCCAGGGCAACCAAATAAACATTTAAAACATTTTTATAAATAAATAAAAATAAAATCCCAAGTGGACTAACTCTGGGAAGTGAGGGACCACTGTCTCTGGGGACCTCTGGAGACACCTCTGAAGAGCATGTCTTCACTGTGTGTTTCCCAAGGGGCGAGGGAGCCACACCTCTGAAGAGCATGTCTGCTCACTGTGTGTTTCCCAAGGGGCGAGGGAGCCAGGATGTTGGTCCACTGCCGCCACCTGCTTCTGCCTGCTTGAAGGCTGCTCCCAGGGCGTGTTACCCCTGCCCCTCCAGCCTGCCCCGTGCCTGAGCTGAGCATGTTCCCATAGCCGGGAAAGCAGAGGGGTACAGACAGGTGCCTGCAGTGACAGACCGGGGACGTGTATGGGGTGGTAGATACGGAGTGAGGCCCCGGGGCTGGTGGACAGGTCGTTCATGACTCCGGCTCAGGGCAATCCTTCAGCAGATTGTGCTGTTGAGCCTGGGTTAGCCGATTCTCCAGGGTGTCACAGCCATGGGCCTCTCGGCTGCACTCAGCTCAGACAGGCTGGCCCCCTCCCTCCCTCCCGGCACTCAACAAAGCCTAGGGAGAGGGCAAGACAGGGGTCCCTCTGTCACACTGGAGCCCGCTCTGCCTCTGATGCCACAGGACAGAGGCTGAGGGAGCCCCCTGTCTATTAAGCTGCCACCAGAGAAGTCTGATGCCTGACTCTATCTCCCTGGGGCTCACGGGGCACCCCCTCTGATGTGGGCTTGGGACTCATACCTGTAACAATAAAAGAAAGAGTCACTTATAAATATTTTATTAATACATGATTATGGCAATAACTCCTGCCAGCCTCCCCCACCCCACCTTATAAATTATTTTAAGAGGAGCTGCCGTCAGTCTGCCTGGGAGGCCTGTCTGGTGATTTACTTACAATGTATTCTGCTTTGGAAGATTTCATAATAGGTTGCTCTGAAATCAGCTATTAAGAATTTCAAAGTCGTATATAAATGTCTTGACTTTGTGTCATAACAGATCATTTTGAAATATATTAAGAATCATTTCCATTAATCAGGTTTTTTCTCCCCCCATTAAAACGATGCTCTCCTCCCAGCATGCCTGACTTCCTTAACTTGTTTTGAAAGTCCTGATTCTGTTTTTAAAAACCATATCTGTCCCTGTGGGGAGATTTCAGGCCTTATAAGTGGACTCGGGATTTTTGAACTATGATGGCGGTAATGACAACTACCACTAATACTTTAGCGTTTGCTGCTTTCACAAGTGCCTGTACCTCTTGCGACTTTTGGTATGATTTGGTTCATTTAATAACCCGGTACGGAAAGATAGTGCAGTGGGAAAGCGTCAGCCTCCTGGCTTGGCTCCTCTGAACCTCAGTTTCCTCCCCAGTAAAATGGGGTAGTGATGGCAGCCACCTTGCAGGCTTGCCGTGAGGGTTAAATGAGTCAGGGCCAGTGCTGAGAGCACAGGACTTGGCTCACAGTGAGGAGCTTTGTAAGAGGAGGAGTGTAGTTCACCTGGCATCCAACAGCTGGTATGTCCAGAATGAGGTCTCCCTGCCACGACCACTCCCCTGCCCTAGACTTTGCATAGGCTGGTTGGGTCATCCCTTGCTGAAGAACTGACCTGTTTTCCCAGGCCGCATGCTTACAGACGTGAGGTCGCTGCACAACCTTGGAGCAGCCTAGGAGGAGTAAGAACTGTAAGATACCCATCTTACAGATGAGGAGACCGAGGCCTGCCAGAGAGGTTCATCCTCATCCCCTGGGGCATGCAGCTGAAGCCAGAGCTGGGATTTGGACCCAGTCTGTCCAGGCGCTGAGCCCAGCCTCTGGGACCACATCCACGGCCTCCCTGGCCCCATGTGCCGTGACCTCTGTCTTCTCAGGTCCTAGGTCTTCTCTGGGGCACCCTGAGCTGTTTTTACTCGTGACAATTCTGACACCAAAGGTGTGGGCTTTTACTCACATCAGGCAATCCTCTGATTCTCTGGACACCAGCTGGGTGTCCTACAATTTAATCCACTCCTGACACTACCTGGAGTTTGTGTAGGTCAAGGGCTCAGTCCCACAAGACCATATACCACTTCAGACACGGGTCACAGACCCCTCCTTGGGTTGATAACTTGCTGGAACGGCTCACAGAGGTTAAGAGGGTGCTTTACTTACCAGCATCTGCTATAAAGCACACAGCTCAGGAACGTCTATGTGAAAGAGACGCATGGGGCAGGCGGCAGAAGAAGGGGCTTCCATCCTCACTGGTGTGTGGGCCTCCCAGCACCCTGGAAGCTCTCTGAGCTCCCTCGTCGGGGATTTTCTGGAGGTTTCATTACATGGGTGTGATTGATTAAATCATTGGCCCTTGGCGATTCACTCCATCTCCAGCCTCTTCTGTCTCCTCCCTGGAGGGAATGGCACTGAAAGTTCCCAGTTTCTAGTTATGCATGGGTCTTTCGGGTGATCAGCCCCTATCCTGACACCATCTAGGGTCCCCAGCCACTGCTCGTCTCCTTAGCAGACAAAAGACCATCACCATTTCAGAGATTCCAAAGGTTTTAGGAGGGGTGTGCCTGGAACTGCAAAGACCAAAGGCACATTCATGACAGGTGCCAGCCACAAGCCCTGTGCAGCAGCTCCCAGGCCCAGTGGTCCCATAAGAGGCCACTGAGCATGTGTGGGCAGGTTGGTCCCCTCCATGGGGGCCCAGGCCCTCAGGTAGCCACGTGGTCCTTGCATTCTCATGGTTCTTGCCCAGTTTGGCTTCTCCCCAGGGAGCCAGTCCCAGCACACTCCTGGGGGCTCATCTGACCCTCCTCGTTTGGGGGAGTCCCTTTAAACCTCCCCTGACCCCTGAGTGCCTGCAGGGTGCTGTCACCGTGGCCCTCCCCTACTGCCTCCTCAGTCCCTTCAGCCCCTATGACATGGTGTTCTTGACCTCAGGAGGCTGGCTGCTGTGGGGCTCTGGGTCACCTTGTCACCAGCAGTGCCCTGGGCAATGTCAGAGAGAACATCTGTTCCCAGAATGTGGCAGCGCAGGGCCCTGGGTGGCTCAAAGTCAGCTGGTCCTGGGCTCAGATCTCAGCTCAGCCTCTATTTAGCTGTGTGTGACCTTGGCCAAGTTCCAGGGCTCACCTGTACATCCTCCTAAGAGGGAGAGAGGGTGGTGGAGAGCCGTCTAGGGTCTCACCCATGATCAAGGTGCTAGAAATGCTGGGGCTCTGGGCCTCCTCCCACGGACAGGCCAGGTGGCTCCCGGCTCAGCCAGTCAGTTAGCAAGAGGCCGCATCCCTCCGTCTTTCGGCGCTGCCTCCTCCTCCTCTGTCTCCCAGGCTCACAGTCCCTGATGGAGCCCTTGGGAAGTCAGCGGGAGGGGCCCTGGGGGCCGCCTCGGCATGGCAGGCAGAAAACCCCGGGTGATTTGACACAGGGATGGTTTGCTGTTAACCAAGACTCATGGCCCAGACCATCCCTCAGGAGCCACCAGGGAACCATTTATCCAACCTCAGGTTTCTTCCCTTTGGCAAAATGTGGCCCATGGAACAATCGGCCAGCCCCCGTGGGTGTTGAATGGCAGCGAACAGGTGTTCTCTGGAGCCCACTTGACAAGGAGGCAGGTGGGAAGGAGGGACATCCTGGGCCCTGCAGGGGGCGGAACCAGCCTGTGTGATTTAACCTGTGCCTGTAAAATGGTAAAACTCCATCCACCTTCTCCATCACTGGTCACAAGACTGCATCCCACCTGGCACGTGGGATGTGCCACAAGCCCCAGCATTTCTCTTTGCAGAGCACTCCGTTATCAGTGGTCTCCATTGCGGCAGTGCCTGCCTGCCCCTACGGTGGGCCGGAGTTGGGTGGGGGCAATCCTGAGGCCCATATACTGGGTGGAGAACTCAAGCCTCCAGCGGGTGTGGCTCCTTGCTTTAGGGCACATGGTGACCTCTCAGTGCTAGTGAACGGCAGCTTCAGAGCTGGAGTCCTGTTCCGGACTCAGTCAAGTGCTCTTTCCACAGCTTTGATGAAGGTTCTGGGGGCCAAGGACTGTGTGAGGGTAGTGGTCAGAGTGGTCAGGAGTGACACAAACTGGGGCTCGGGGACGTGAGGGTTCTAGCACGTGCCAACTCTGTGACTGGGCCGGTGACCGTGCTGCGGAAAAAATCAGCCCCAAGCCCCATGGCTTCAAGTCTCGTCTCACCGTCGCCCCAAGCTCCTAGGGGTCTGCAGTGTAGGAGGGCTTGGCTGGGCTGCGGTCAGAGGTGGTGACGCAGAAACAGTAGGGGTGGAGTGGCTGGGAGGCCAGACGCCTCTCTCTCTCTGCTTCTCAGAGCTCTGGGCTCTCCCAGCGGCCTCTTTGGGCCTCCTTGTGGCCTGGCGGCTCCCTGGAAGCTTCCAGAGAGCAGCATGAAAGCTATTTCCCCTCTTCTCAGTCGGTCACACAGGGTCACTACTGCCACGCTCTGTGTCACAGCTCCAAAGGCCAGCAAGCCTGGCAGGTAGGGAGGGAATTCCCACTTGGCAGTGCAGGCTGCTGAGGCTCAGAGAGGTTATGTGAGACCGCCAAGGTCAAACGGCATCACCCGGTGCAGCCACAGTTAGAATCAGCACCTGTCCGCCTCCGCAGCCAGTGTCCCTCTCCTCTGTAAGGCCGCCTACCTGGCCCAGTCCTCAGGTGCCTTATTGGTGCCCGGACCTCCCCTGACCGTCCTGGGACCTCCATCTCACCGCTCAGAGCAGCTTCAGGTCCGTCCCCAGCCTGCAGTCTCCCTTCATCTGCAAGGCCATCCACAAAGGGAAACCGAGACAGAGGAGCTAGGAATCGAGGCTCCCGACATGGGCTCGGGGCAGGTGGACCCGTGTGTGTCTTTGCCATCTGTGACCCTCTTGACCTCTGAGGCTCAGTGTCCTCATCTGAAGATTGGGGATAATAATTGTGTGCCTCCCCGTGTCCTTGGGAGGACTGCGGTACTCATTTTGAATATGTATAGCTCAATGACCCTTGTTATTATTGCTGTTATTATTAATGGAAAATCTGTTCCCTGTTGCAGTATCTCCCCTCAAAGCCTGAGTCTGCCACACTGGCTTGGGCTGGTCTTCAATCCTCTCCAATCCCTGTGGCCCCATAGCTGTAAGAGACGACATACACCCGCCCTGGAAAGTCTGAGCCTCTGTCACTCTGCCTGCTGTCCCTCGTGACTCCGTAAAATGACAGTAATGTTCAGAATCTAGATAACCAGGACGGGTGGTGTCTGCCCTGATGGCTGAGTTGCCTGTTTTCCTTCGGCTCTAAAGCCTGATGGGAGGTTTAACTTATCTGTCAATCACTGAATTTACCAGTCTCCTTGTCACTGACCGCAGTGCCTGACACACTCAGGCCCGTGTGTAACCCAAGGATGGCCCCGTAACGGGATGATGGAGGGAGGCTGCTGATCGGCCACCACTCCTGCCTGCCCTGATAAAGGTGTCAGACCCCGAGGAGATGGGGCTGTAACTTGGGGAGCCCCAAGGGGCCCGCAGGAAGGAGAGACGATGGCAGCAATGACAAGGGCCCAGCCTCCCGCTTTCTACCAGGACCCCCGACATCCAGCAGCCAGGGCAGTCTGTCCATGGATGGGAGGAGGCAGCCTGATGCTTCTCAAGCCCAGGCAGGACCCCAGAAGGCCAAGGGGAGTAGAAGTATCAATGCTGTCAGCGTGAGGCAGTCAGTGTCTATTCAGGCACTTGGCGCAGACTTTTAAGCCTTTTTTATTGGTTTTAAACAACTGCACAAGCGACACCGTAAAGTTGTCTTCCTGTGAGAAATGGACGCAGTGCAAGTGAACGTAGAATGTCGGAAGCAGGCCGCTCCCCGTTCCCGTGGTCCTCCTGCCCTGGAAGGCGACCGCTGTTAAGGTGCAAAGGTGGCGTTTAGTGCAGCTGACAAGCCAGGATTGACGCACAGTTATTGACTGAAGCTCCTGGTGTACCCTGAGGTTCAGCTCGGTGGTGTACATTCTCTGGGATTTGACAGACGTGTTGGGTTATGTGTCCACCATGACTGTGTGCTCCAGGCTGGTTCCAGTGCCCCAGCAGGCTGGCTTTTTTCCTTAAAATTCTGATTTGAAGTCGTCATAGACTCATCAGTAGTTGGAACAGTAACAGGTTGAGTCCCCTGACTCCTCCCTGTGGCCGAAGCCATGGCCAGGGCTGCATTCTCTCTGAAAACCAGTGCGTGGCCCTGGCCATGTTGCTGTGGTCCCAGCCGCAGGCCAGCTCCTCAGGCCCTTGAGATCGAGCGTGAGCTGTGCCTGTGACAGTCGCCCTGGTGGGTGGGTGGGGCGCCGTTACTGGTTCAGAAACAGGTTCACAGTGGCTCCGTATGACACGCTCTGCTTCTCCCCATCTGGGCAGGGTGGACCATGCTGCTCGCAGGATGCCGTGGTGCCCGTCTTGTCTGCGCTGGCTGCGGGGCTTGCCCAGGGAGGGGTCTCTGTCTCCGTGGCACTTCTCCAGCTGATGAGCCTTCCGGCAGTTTCCTGCTTTGGGGGGATTGTAAACAGCACCTTGTGGGCATCCTTGTCTGTAGAGGCGGTGCAGCGGTGAGCGTTCTGGAGGCGTGGTTTCCTGGGCCTGCGGGACCAGAGGGGTGTGTCTGAGGTTGGGTGCTTCCATGAACACAGCGCAATTCCCCACCCTGGGTGTTTGTTCACGCAGTTCTGGTCACGGCACCCTCACATGCCCGTGGGGGATGTCGAGCAAGAGTCTGGGCCCCTGGACACCTGGGCCGTTGTTGA
>NW_011495054.1:8995421-9044788 GCF_000754665.1 Bison bison bison
GCTCCCCCGGCCCCCTCCACTTCTCCCGTTCCTCTCTCTCCACTGCTCCCTCCTCCCCTCCTCTCCTATCTTCCCTGTGCCTTGGACGGCAGACCCTCAGCACCACCATCCTCACTTTCCAGGACACAATTCCCCTCTGATCCAAGGAGGGAGACCCAGACAGGCGCATTGGAGATGCCAGGAGAAATAGACAGGAGACACCTAAAGTTCAGCAGGGTCCTCTCCCCAAGGGGTCTTAGGACCTGGGACCCTGAACTGAATCTCCCAAACTGAGAGGGAGTCAGGGAGGGTGCGTCAGACAGAAGAGCCCTTGTGAGCAGAGGTGTGGTGGCCCCTTGAGCAAGGCCTGAGGCTTCGGTGTCCCCATCAGCCAGGTGCCAGCCTCAGACCCTGGCACGGGTGCTCGGGATTAAGAGAGGTTTCCCACACAGCCCCAGCACAGCCCTATAGCCCTAAGGCCGGCACCCCCTGGGCCATGTCCTGGCCCCACCCTTCCTCTGCCACAGGCCCCAGCTGGTGGGTTGGCTCCCTGCCCGACAGCTGCCGCAGCCCGGCCTATTCTGGGCCACAGGCAAGGATTTATTCTGCGTTTTCTGAGCATATTGAATTCATTCATTAAGCTGGAATGGCTGCTGTGGGATGTAAACAATTATATTTTAAAAAGCCACAAACCCCTGAAGTGGCTGATGCTAGAAGGCATTCCTGCCGCCCCGTGCTTCGGGAGGGAGGTGTGAGGCAGCTGGAACCCCCAAGGGACCGGCTTCAGGTTGGCCCAGCAAAAGCCCCTCCCCTCTTTATGACCTCTGTTTTCCATAAGTAATAACAGCAGCTGACATTTATCAAGTACTTACAAGGGGCAGGTCCTATGCTAAGAGCTTTGTTCATCTCAGTGATTCAAAGGAGTAGGCACCATCACCCCATTTTACAGATGAGGAAACTGAGGCTCAGAGAGGGGAAAGGACTTGCCTAATGAGGGTGTATAGACACTCTCTGGGATCTCTTTTAGCCTTGCTCATCAGAGACTCCAGCGATCTATGGCTCAGTGAGGACTCCCATCATAAAAGCACGTCTCACCCTTCAGAGTCAGAGCATAGCGATACTGCTGACAGCAATGATGACGATGATGATGGAATTATTACCTGTCACTATTTGCTGAGTCTGCTCTCTGCCAGGCATGACTTAAGTGCTTTGTGTGGTTATTCCATTTAATCCTTGTAACCCGATATGGTTACAAGCTGAAGCTCCAATACTTTGGCCACCTGATTCGAAGAACTGACTCACTGGAAAAGACCCTGATGCTGGGAAGGATTGAAGGCAGGAGGAGAAGGGGACGAGAGAGGATAAGATGGTTGGATGGCATCACCGATTCAATGGACATGAGTTTGAACAAGCTCTGGGAGCTGGTGATGGAGAGGGAAGCCTGGTGTGCTGCGGTCCATGGGGTCGCAGAGAGTCGGACATGACTGAACGATATGGAGAATTACACCCTTTTTATGGTGAGTCAGTGGAGGCTCAGAAAGGCAAAGGAAGTTATTGAAGGTCCTAACTTGGAAAGGGGAGGAGCCCAGTTTGGGACCAGGGAGTTCTGTCTTTGAAGATTCCCCCCATTCATGCCATGTTTTGCTGCGTGGTCCATGGTGTCATGAATATGCGAGGGATTAGTAATCACACCTTTTCACGTGGTTCTTGCCCTGATGGGATTAAGCACTTAGCACAGCACCAGGCATGTGGTGAGTACTCCGAAAACATCCGCTGTTTTTCTGGGCTTCCCTTGGGCCCCAGCTTCAAAGGAGACAGTCTGATAAGTTGAGGGACCCCTGCTCAGCCTACCTTGCTGAGGGACCCCAGAATGTAGGAAGAGCATCAGACTGAGGGCCAGGTTTAATCCTGGTTTAAACTGTGTGGTTTAAACTGGTCAGTCACTCACCGGCTACTGGTCCCACCCCTCAAGCTGTTGCTCCTGCAGTTCCCCCAGGTGATGAGTGATGCCTTCCACAGAGCTTTCCCTGGTGACTCTGCTTCTCAGCTTGGATCAGCTGCCCTGGGGACACTCCCAGGCAGCGTCACATCCAGTGTCTTGTTTCATCCTTATAGTGACCCCCTGGGAGAGGAACCACCCCGCTGTATGGATATGGAAACTGAGGCTCAGATGTCCTGCTCGAGATCTCGCAGCCTGGTCTAAAACTGCCATATCTGGTTCTTCCCATGACCACCCACCACCCCAAAGATGCCATGGCAGTCTTTCCCCACCAGCTGCTTGATCAGTTAGTCCAGGAGACCCCTACCCTTGCTCCCTTTCTCCTATCAGCTGATGCACAGCAGCAGACTCATGGTGCTGAGCAGTCTTGCAGAAGAGTGGCCCGTTTTGCTTGGTTTAAGCAGATGCTGCTGCTGCTGACTTGTCCAGCAAGCCATTTTTGCCCGGAACACCATAGTATCCAGAGAGGTCCACTCATTGTCTTTCCAGTTGATGGTAGATTCTGAACAACTCAGCAATGATTTATCGGTGGCTTGTTGACCAGGCCTTATGGGGCTCACTCACTGTGCAGAGGGACAGATGACTTCTCTAAGATCTGTCCAGGTTTCTGGGGCTGCATGGCACCCAGGGGCAGCAGGAACAGGCAGGAAACGTAACACTCAGGAGGAGCCTTAAAGTTCTGGCCTCTAAGACAGCCCCATTTTCCAGGATCCCAACAACTGAACCTGACCTGGTATCCCTGGGCAGAAATCTCAGCGTGTGGTCATGGTTACAAAGGTTGATATTTATCCCACAGATCCTGCGCTTAGCGATCTGCACCTGTAACTCCACTGGCCCTTCACAGGAACGCCCTGGGGGTAGACGCCCATTTCACAGCGGAGGAAACTGAGGCTCAAAGAGGTGGCACGGTTTCCCCAACATCACCTGGCTTCGGCCAGCAGGGGTGGGATTTGAACCCAAGCAGTCTGTTTCTGCAACGTCGCCTTCTTCGGGGCACCCATGGCCTTTCAGGCTCATCTCCTCCCTGCAGGTGGCCCCTCCTTCACAGACCTCCAAACTGTAAACCTCTGTGTGAGATGTGAGCACCAGCATTACAGATAGGTCACATAACGGCCAGTGACTCAGCGGAAAAGTCACCTGGTCATTGATAAATGCAGGAGGCCACAGTAACTGATAGCAATTGAACTGACGGTGCCCAAGGGAAAGACGGTCGTGTCTTTTTTTTCCCTCTTTTTTTTGTATTGAACGTAAACAGGAAAACCTGCCTTTGCAGATGGATCTCAGCATCTCAGAGACTGCAGTTCCATCACTCTCCCTCACTCCTTCCCTTTTTTCTCTTTTCTTTCTCTCATTTCCGTTTGTTCATTCTTCTCTTCAAGTCCTAGCTTGCTTCTTCCCAGCAGAGTGATCTTGGGCAAGTGACTCAGGTACAATGATTTGCCCAGGGTCACCTGGTTAATGGAGGGCTCTTTCAGCTAAGCCACTGTTTCCTTCATGGGATGTTAGACCATCTTGGTCTGAAAGCATTCCCAGGCCACATCCGTCTGCACAGAACGTCCCTTTCTTGGAGCATCATACCATATTCCTTAAAGGCTCTGAGATGTCCTGCAGTTAAGAAACTTATGTTACCAAACAATGGGCAAAGTGATACCACACAGCATCCATTTCTCCCCAGGGAACACCTGGCCGTGTGGCCGCTCTGTCCTGCTCCACAGCCCTCTGGTCACCCAGGGAGTTTCTGCCCTTGGTAGCACGGTGGGTGGGGCCAGACCTCACCCCGTATGTACAGACAGTTTCTAGGGATAGACAGAGGCACACAACCAAAAGAGCAGCATGCCAAGAATTTGGCTCACTTCCAGAGAACCTTCTCTTGGCCTCAATAATTGAGTCACTCAGTCATGTTCTACTCTCTGTGACTCCATGGCCTGTAGCCCACCAGGCTCCCCTGTCCGTGGAATTCTCCAGCCAAGGATACTGGAGTGAGCAGCCATTCCTTTCTCCAGGGAATCTTCCCAACATAGGGATCGAACCTGGGTCTACCTGCTGCTTTGGAGGCAGATTCTTTACCGTCTGAGCCACCATGGAAGCCCAACTGAAGGAAAAACCAAACCAAATCATGTTACCTGGGATCAGCATCTGAGGCTGTCTCTGAGCCTTAGCACTGTAAATGGGCACAGAGGCTGAGATAAGGGTTCAGGGGCTAGAATCGCACGTGGGAGGTGATCCCAGGAAGCCCTGGGAGGGGCGTGGGGAAGGAAGGCAGCCCTAAGAGCCTGTCACCAGAACCAGCTACTTCTGCAGGCAGCTGGGGCTCCACTCTGCTAGAGGCTCTGGGGGTCAGCATAGAGCATAACCTGGAGCTGCTGCTGCTGCTACTGCTACTAAGTCACATCAGTCGTGTCCGACTCTGTGCGACCCCATAGACGGCAGCCCACCCAGAGCAACTGCTCTCAAAAGGCCTTACCTTCAGTCCCTGGGTCAGGAAGATCATGGAAACCCACCCCAGTGTTCTTGCCTGGAGAATCCCATGGACAGAGGAGCCTGGCGGGCTGTAGTCCATGGAGTCGCAGAGAGTCGGGCACGACTGAGCAACTAATGCTTTCAAACTTGCAGCCACTGGTTGAGGGCTGTTTGTTCCGTGGCACGTCCATCACACCCTGTGCTTGAGCAAATGCCCGTGTGAGCAAAGGCCTACAGCAGTGGGAGGACACCCCGGGGCAGACGGTGGCACAGCGGCAGCCTTCCTGCTCTGGTCCGCCCACCATGCTGCCTTCTGAAGTGTGGCCCTGTTGCCTTTTGACTTGACCTACAGCCCACATGTGTGCTCAGGCCAGGTCTGAAATGTGAGATCTTGGGGATCCCAGAGCTGCCCCTAACCCCATGCCATGACCAGAGGGCCCAGGGACCTAGACTCAAGGGCTGGTCACCATTTACGGCTGTGACTCGGGGCAGGGCGTTCCCCTCTCTGGGTCTTGGTGGCCTCTGCTGTAAATCAGGCCTAACAGCCTTCAGCCTGCACACCTCCCAAGGCAGCTGGGAGATGAGCCGGGGTCGTTCAGCCGTCCTCCCCCTCTGTGTAGACACATCAGGTGTGCATCCCCCAGGCCATGGCGAGATGCACGGACTGTGTTTCACTGAGCATAACTACAGAACTGGTGTCTGCAGGTAGTTCTTTCACAGAGAGCTGTGTCAAGGGTAGGCGGCCCTGTCAGAAAACATTGTATTTATGTAAATCCGGCCACACACAGGCAGGTGTGAGGCCAGGGGTTACCGATAAGTATTTTTCTGTGTGTCATGGGCCCTGAAGGCAAGCCACCCACTTCCTCTGGTGTTCCACTGGAGGGGAGGCTTGCTGAGTTGGACTCGGGGAAGTATGCTGCAGTACTACACGCTATGGGCAATTTAAGAGATTCTCAAGGGGAATTTTAAGCCTTTGACTCTGATTTTTCGCTCCGTTCTGGTTTCAGAACAATATCCCTGTATGAAGGCTCTTCTGCATGGGCCCAGGGTTAGCACACTGAAAGCTGAAGTCAGAAGACGCTAAGTTCAGATCTCGTGTCTGCCCGTTACCAGCCACGAGACCTCAGAAGGTTGCTCTCTTTGTGGCTCAGTGTCCTCATAAGCAGACCCTGGCTGCTCTGGTGCCCGTGTTCCCGTCCAGTCTGCCTTCTCCCCGCCACGGGTGCCAGCCCAGGGTTCTCAGCCCCCTCTGAGAAGGCCTGGCCTCCTCCCGGCTCTGTACAAAGACGTAGGGACCCACAGGATTGGGTTTGGCGCTTGGCCAGGCTTCAGGGGGCTGGAAGCAGAAATGCGTTTTCCCGGCAAGGCTCATGTGTGCCTCCTGGGTTTCACCAGCAGGATGCTGCACAGAGCGCTTGGAAATATACCCCTTAAGTCCAGCGGGACTTAGAGGCCTGCCTCGTCCATTTCCAGCGCCTCTTTTCAGACACAGCTGTCGCTGAGCCCCTTTGTGAGTGCTTGTAGCTCCTCAAGGCTACAGGTCACGGAGGGCAGGGTCCAGAGACCGTTTCAGAGGGTTGCAGTGGAGGCGATGGGGTGGGAGAGGGGAAGGGCATCGGCCACCTGGACAGTCGTGTTCTGTTGAGTTCACTTTCAGCCCCATCCTAGGAAGAGGATGTCTCATTCAGGGCTAGTAGCCTGCAACGCCTCTCTGTAATGCTTGCTAATCTCCATTATTTTTAGCAAAGAGAAAGCAGACCTCAGGCTCCCAGGTAACTGTATCTAATTAGAGTCTAATGGTATCTCTGTACGCACATTGTATTTATCTCTGCCTTCTGTTTGTGACAAATGATGGCAGTGTTGACTCAAAAACTAGCCCCCCATACACTGATGAGGGGGCAGGGAGAGACTGAAGAGGCAGCCCTTCCAGATGGGAGGGAGGCAGGTGTAACACACAAGGGAGCTGACACATGAGGCTTGTCTCCGGCGCTGCAAGGTGGGTGAGTCTCCACCCCTGCCCTCTAGGACCTTAGGGATTTATAGAGAGGCCGGCACTGGCCTGGGTCACAGAGCCCTTCTGGAGGGTCTCAGAAGCGCCCTGCTGTCTCAAGGCTGCGTCCTTGTAACAGTGCCCACTGCGGGAGTGGGGAGGGCTGGGTGGGCATTCCAGGGGCAGGGCAAAGGGTGACGCCCCTCCAGTTGCCCAGGGCCAGCTCACAGGCCACCCGGGTGCCACATCCTCTCAGTGACCGCCGACAAAAAATGGGCTCTCATTTAAGATAGTGCCATATAACATTTCCTTTCACTAGGTACTTACGGAAAGTGAAAAGATCAGTGATTCCACGTCAAAGAAAGTCTTACCTAAGGTCATAATATTCTCAAGGTGATATTGAAAGAGACTTCCCTGGTAGCTCAGATGGTAAAGAATCTGCCTGTGATGCAGGAGACCCAGTTCAGTCCTTGGGTTGGGAAGATTTCCTGGAGAATGGAATGGCTACCTCCAATATTTTTACCTGAAGAATCCCATGGACAGAGGAGCCTGGCAGGCTACAGTCCATATTGATTTTGGGGAAATAGTTCTTCCATTTAGCCTGATTTCTGGTGACTTCTGAATCAGTTTTCTCATCTGTAAAGTAGGAACGATACTGCTTTGGGGACTTTTGTGAAGATTCAGTAATAATAATAAGTAGTTAAGGCTTGTATGTACTGATTTTTTTCTGTGTCACACCCGGAACTCTAAGACAGGTGTTCTGACTCCAAAAGCCATGAGCTGAACAAAGATGACATGTTGAAGTAAGTGGGGTCGGTGAGTGGCAACTGTTACACTCTCGTTACTGTCATCGCCGTCATCACATCGTCCCCTCCACCATCCTCACCACATAATCACCACCATCGTTCTTACCTTCTTGATCGTTTTTTAAAGTGGCAGGACTTTTTTACTAGCCATGTAACCTCTCTGGATCTCAGTTTTATTATATGTAAAATGGGAATTATTTCTAAAATGGAGGTAATGAAATAATGTTCTTGAGAGAATCAGTACTGAGTAACTGGCGTGTAGGAGGACCTTGATAAGCAGTGGCCAGCGCTTCTTATTGGGCTTCCCTGGTGGCTCAGCTGGTAAAGAATCTGCCCGCGATGCAGGATGCCTTGGTTCAATCCCTGGGTGGGGAAGATCCCCTGGAGAAAGAAATGGCTACCCACTCCAGGTGGATATTGTCAAAGCCCCAGATAAAGTCTTTCCCCACACTTCCAAATTTTTCTTAAACCAGGCAGATTCTTTAAGATGTCTGTTTGAAGAATGATACCCTTATGATCTTTTTCTGATGGATTGAGAAGTCTCTGTTGGCAGCTGTGATTCTTATTTCAAAGAAAGAAACACATAGATGGGAAGATAGGAAATGGGAGAAAATTATTTTAAGAGTAGAACTGTAGTTCGCCTTAGTAAATCATTAAATTTTAAAATTTGGATTACAAAATTAGTACAGAACCACTGCAGAAAGCGTTTGAATATATCTCCTTTTCCTTATTTATATAGCAGCTTAGAGTGATTTACACAATTGATGCCATACTACAGTATGAGTTTTTCTAGTCCTTTTCGTTTAATGTTACCATATAAGCATTGCTCATGTTGTATAGGCTTTGTTGCTGATGTTAAGTGGCGTTATAATAGCCCATAGAGAGGATGATATTTTTAATTGTTTTGGAAAAGTAACTACGCAGGTGGCAGCTTAGTAGGACAGACGTGTCTCTTGGGAAAGCTGGCTCCTGCCCGAGGCCGACAGCTGGGGCCAGGCCCTGTGGTTCAGGCTTCTGCTGCGGGTGGGCGGCCCAGAGGCTGGGAGGCGGCAAGATCCCCTACCCATCGCCCGCCCAGGACCTCACCACCCTCCTCTGCTCTGTCCCCCGCGCAGTGGGCCGGAAGCAGTTCATGCGCTTTGAGTGGGCCAACCATGCAGCAGAGGCCTTGGGCTGCGAGTACGAGGAGCTGAACACGGCCACTTTCAAGCACCACTTGCGACAGATCATCGAGCAGGTGACGTCTGGGCCGAGCCGGCGGAGCCTGGAGGGTGAAGAAGCGAGCTCAGGTACCACACCGCGGGCTCCCTGGGTGGGCTGGGTCCCTGCGGAGCCACCCTCTGGGGACAGACCAGCATCCTCTCACTATTCATCAAGGATTTATTGAGGGTCTACTGTATGTGGACCTTCTAGGTGCAAATGAAGCTGCTTCTGAGGAAATGGGCTTGGCCCTTCCTGCACAGTGCTCTGTCCTGGTCAGACGCTGCTGAAACCTGGGAGGGGGCACTAGGGATGGTGCCAAGGGACCATGGCCTTTCCACTGCATGTGCTCTTTGCTGAGCCCCTACTCTAGGTGGAAGACTGACCTGCCACAACGAAATAAGGCCAAGAGGGTTGGTCTGGTGGGGAGGACAGTAGATAAGGTTAGAGAGCTCACAGAATAGTCTATAAATGGAGTTTTATTTTCATACTGAGGGAAGCCATGGAGGGGCACAGGCAGGGTAATGGCATGATTAGTTTATTCTGCGTGAAGCCCAGCCTGGATGAAGAGCAAGGAGTGGGTGGGAACCGATACAGGTCACCCTGGTGAGGTGGTGGAGGCTGGACAAGGGATGGGTGGACCAGATGGGCGGAGGTGGGCCAGTTCAAGGTCTAGTTTACAATTAGAGCTGTTGGCATGAGCCCTGGGCAGAAGCAAGGGGCCAGGGCGCCTTCTAGGACTTGAGTCTGAGCAGCCGGAGGAATGGGGGTGCTTTGAACTGACGTGGAGCAGGGCAAGCAGGAGCACCCTTACACTGCACCTGCGCAGGCGGGTCTGCTGAGTCCCAGGTCTGCAGCCTCGGCGGCCAGATGCTTCGGCTGTAGAAGGTGAGGGCAGAGGACTCCTCAGAGCCCCGGGTATCTTAGAACTCTCCAAGAGGAGCTCTCCGGAGACTGCAGAGTCTGGGTTTAGCGGGTAGCACTGTTTTGAACTGTGGTTTTAGCACCATCTGTTAGAGGTCCCTTGGATCCACAGGGCTGCTCCACCTGCCAGGGACTTCAGCTTGATGGCTGATGTCGTAGACTTCACTGCCATCCAGTTCTGCGCTCTGGTGTAAGCTGGGGTCTGCCTAATGGTTACGCCTCCTCTCCGACACGGGTGCACACGCACAGGCACACGCTGGTGCCATGTACAGGCATGTGTGCACATGCGCGTGTGCACACACCTGCACTCACATGCATGGCACATGCATGCACACCGTGCACATGTGTACACACACACAGAAGCACAGTTACAAGTACGCACTGCTTTGTGAAGCTAAGTCAGCCTCGCAGCCTGAGATCTCAAGGGCAGATGTTAAGCAGGAAGGGGACCAGCAGGTTTGAGAGAGATGCTGGGAGGCTGTGGGTTGCCTAGCAACGACCCAGGATGCAGGTGGAGTTAAAGCAGGGATGGGAAATGCTTTGGGGCTGCAGCGGGCGGCCTGGAATGTACAAGCAAAACTATTTCTCCAAGCCCTAGGGCCTGCAAATTTGCGAACTGTTTCCAGTTCCGTGGCTGGAACCAACACCTAAGGGTCAGTGTTTGAGATACGAGCCCCACTCCTTACCCCACTCTGCTCAGTGCCCCTTAATCAAGGCTGGCTGTTCTAATGGGACCCGTGTGTGTTTATACAAAACTGAGGCTACCATTGTAATAGTTTTCTAAGCTTTTTTTATTCCTCCTAACACTATATGCAGGCACTTTTCCATCTCATTCAATATTCTTCTAGACCTGACTTGAAGCATTCTATTATATGGTTGGACTACAAATTATCTATCCCATTTGCTATTTTTTGGATATTCGAGCTGTCTTGAAAAAGTGATTTTTTGCCAATTTAATGAACAATTGGGAGAATCTGTGTACCTAGAAATCTTTGTTTCTCTGCATATTTCAATACAATAAAATCCTAAGAGCAAAGTTATTAAGTCAACATGTTACGGCTTCTGCTGTGAAACTGCCAAATTTCCCCCTAGAAAGGGGGAACAATAGATATTTACTGAGTACTGTGTGAGAGAAATTGGAATTTGGAGCCAACAGACTCAGAATCAGTCCCCATCCTTGGGGCACTCTCAGTGGGGGGCAGGGTGGGAGACACAGACTAACAAAATAACCGGAAAGTCAAGATGAGCTGCGGTCAGTGCTGTAAAACTAGGGTCCATGTGTCCTCCGGTGGCCCATTCACTTCACTCAGCACAACGTCCTCCGGGTTCATCCGTGTTGGTGCAAATGGCAGGATTTCCTTCTTTTTTGACTTTTGAATAATATGCTACTTATATCAGAAATCTAAAGTAGTCCAACTTAGACACAAAGTGGAATGGTGGTTACTGGGACAGGGGTAGAGAGGGAGGGGGAAATGAGACATTTTGATCACAAAGTACATAGTTTCATTTAGTCGAGAGGAAAAAACCCTAGAGGACAGACAGAGCGATCAGTAGATGAATATCTCCACTGTACAACAGAGTGCCTGCAGTTGGCAGTAATGTATTCTGTACGTAAAAATCTGTT
The DNA here is from genome assembly GCF_000754665.1 of Bison bison bison. Classification (NCBI taxonomy): domain Eukaryota; kingdom Metazoa; phylum Chordata; class Mammalia; order Artiodactyla; family Bovidae; genus Bison; species Bison bison. The sequence continues at coordinate 9,006,404 of NW_011495054.1, forward strand.
AATCTTATGTTAAAAGTTCCTCTCTCTCCCTCTCTCACAGACACACACAGACACACACACACACACACAAACACACAGGAAAGAAACTTTTAGAGGTGATGGTTATGTTTATGGCACATCTATGGTGATGATGTCATGGGTTTATGCTTCAAACTTATCAGGATGTACGATTAAAAATGTACAGGTTTTTTTGTATGTCAATCGTATCTCAGTTTGAAAAGTAAATTTTTCAAAAAAAGTAAGGGGACGTCCCTGGTGGTCCAGTGGGTTAAGACTCTACTTTCAGTACAGGGGGCATGGGTTCAATCCTTGGTGGAGGAACTAAGATCCCACATGCTGCATGTAACAGCCAACAATAATAATAATAATAACAATGATGATAATAAGGAGTCTGCAAACACCGTTTACTTTCCAAGTAGCCCCATGAGGCTAACCTAGCTCAGTGTTATTTGGCCCTCAGTGTCTTCAGCAGTGAAATGGGCGTACCTACCTCCATAAATAAAAATAAAGAGTTTTTTTTTTAAAAAAAAGGCAAGATAGTCCTGAGAACTAGCCTAATGGGTTCGTGGCAGTGGTTACGGCAGGCTTCCCTGAGAAGGTGACATTGGCTGACCAGGAATCACAATGGAGGAGAGGTAGGGTCAGGCCACACAGGACCCTGGAGGACCTGACAAGACACTTGAACTTGATCCTAAGGACATGAGTAATTTCAGCAGCAGGGTGATGTGTGTGTGTGGTGGTGGAAGGTGCTCTAAGGCCAGCAGTGACGTCCCTGGCCCCAGGCAAGGTCCTGACCGCGGGATGCCCACCCTCCTCTCTTCCCCACTGCAGGGCTCAAGATGACGGGCGTGGAGTGTGTGGAGGGCATGGCCTCCGGCCTGTACCAAGAGGTCTTTGCCGCCGTGGTCTCGCTCATCAACAGGTAACGGCAGCCTTCCCTCTGGTATAGAAGTGGTCTCTTTGCAGCACGTGAATGAGCCCAAGCCTGGGGAGTTTAGCAGAGTGGGGTTCTGTTGAGCTGGAGAGTGGGTTTTGAGCTGGATGGTGCTGGCTTTAATTCTACCTTGGCCACCCACGGGCTGTGTGACTTTGGCAGATCAGTTCACCTCTCTGACCTCCCCTTGTGCACCTGTGAAATATTCAATAGGTCTGTTCCCCAGGGTCACTGCAAAGATTAAAAGAAGTCAATAAGGGACTCCCCTGGCAGTCCAGTGGTTAAGAATCCGCGCTTCCATTGCAAAGGGCATGAGTTCAGTCCTTGGTCAGAGAACTAAGATCCTGCATGCCGCGTGGTACAGCTAAAAAATAAATAAAAATAAATTTAATAAGAAATCAATAAAAAATAAAAGATAAATTTAAAAATGTCTGTGAACAACTCTTCTTAAATTGTGATCATAAAACACTGCAGATATCTGCAGGTAATACTACTGGGAGCCTGTGTTCTCTATCATGGGGAGTGCCGCTCTGAACCCTGGGAAATCTAAGCAGTTCCAGTGGGGCCGATCCAGAGCTTGTGGAAGGGCTTCCCCCCCTCCTCTGTGTAAGCGGGAGGCGTAATTAGGCTTCCGACATCCTGTTCAAGGGATGAGGCTGGTGCGTAGCAGCAGCGCAGCTGGGGTTCTCTGCAGACATAGAGTCGGCTCCCTCTCTTCCTGCTGGAGTAATTACCCTCTGAGATTGCAGACACATTATCTAGAAACCAGGGGATCGTGCGTGCTCAGGGGAAGAAGCATTTATCGGTGAATTGCAGAAAGTGGGTGGCTGCTTCCTGTTTGGCTCTGGGGTTCTGGGAGCCCGAATCCGGGAAATGGGTGTATTGGTGATGACGACACTTGCCCGTCCTGCCATTTACAAGCATCCAGCAGGCGTCTGGCTTTCTGAACATTAACTCACTTAATTTTCAAGCATGTCTGTGTGCTGTGTCTTATTGGCCCCATTTTATAGATGGAAAACCTCAGAAAATAACAGCGAAGCGCTTGAGTTCAAATGTAGGACTCTCCAAAGCATCTAACTGCTCATGCTGATGGGAATAATAGCAGAAAACACTGAGCACTTACCACGTTCAGAGCCATGGACGTTTTATCACACCCAGCCCTCCTACCAGCCTTCTGAGTTCGTCTCCATCGTTAGCCCTTCCACGGCGGACGTTCAGAGACTCTGGGCAACTCTGCCAAGACACGCAGCCCCGCTATGGCTGAGCAAGGGTTGGAACCCACATGTGACTCTAGAGTCTCTTAACTCTTGGTTTTTGATGCAAATAGTCCCTTCTCCATCCACCCTCATAGATTTGTCAAGAGGATCCAGGGAGGTGAAGAGAGAGAGAGAACTTTGTAAACTGAGGCAGATACGGAACAAAGTTGTTTTTCTGATGCCACGTGTCACTAAGAAAGAAAAGGAGGCTCTAGTCAACGTTATAGTAAATTTGTGGTGCAGCCTTAAGCAAGTATTTTCTCCAGTCTTGGCCTGGTGGAGAGAGCATGTGTCCTAATGGCCTGCAATGTCCAGGGGAGGCACTTCCCATACTTTAGCTCCTTTTTTTTTTTTCTTTGCAGCCCCTGGGTCTTCCTATTCATCCCTCCCACCATTTAACATTGGGGGAAACCCATGTTCAGAGAGGTTAAGTAACTTTCCCAAAGTCACACAGCCCACAGGAAGTGTGTTCTGCTGGGTCTGCAGACCTGCCCAGCATGCTGCCCTGGTTTCTCCATCTCTGTGATGGGGGAGCGGGGGGCCTGGACCAGAAGGGCTCTAAGATTCCATGTCCTCTCGGGGCCCCTTTCCTTTCCCCCACAGATCCTTCTCCTCCCACCACCTCTCCATGGCCTCCATCATGGTGGTGGACTCTCCGGGCTTTCAGAACCCCCGGCACCAGGGCAGAGACCGGGCTGCCACCTTCGAGGAGCTGTGCCACAATTACATCCACGAGCGCCTGCAGCTGCTCTTCTACCAGCGGACCTTCGTCTCGGCGCTGGAGCGATTCCGGGAGGTATGGCTGGGCTGGGCTGGGGCTTCTGGTGCTCATCCTGGATTTAGCTTCATGCTGTCTGGTCCAGCACTGATTAAAACCCAAACTGCAGGCCTCGCTGCCAGGGCCTCTGCTCCTCCCCCATCTCCCTCTGTCTCCCATGGCCTCTTACACTTCTCTTACGGTTCAGAGCTTGGGGCTCCTCAGGCCCTGCTCCCACAGCTATCCCTTGTTTGGGCTGATCAGTTCCTCCTCACCCACACACCCAAGCTGAAGTGTTCTCCAGCAGTTAGGTTGCAGCCTCTGTGTGGAAGGCCCTTCATGCCCTTTTCACCTGTGGGTGAAAATCGTGTGGTTTACACAGTCTCTGGGTCATAACATGGGAGCATCCACCAAAGGTGAATATGCAGCAGCCCTCCAGGAGGCTCTGCATGCGGGTCAGGATGTTCAGGCTCATTCCTGCATGCCTGCCTTTACTTCGTTAAAAAAAAGTTAAATTGAACTATGACATTTACACAGACAAGTGCCTAAATCCAGAGTATACGTCTCATCTTGGTGAATTTGTCCAGCTGAGCACACTCACACAGCTACCACCCAGGGGAGAGGAGACATCGCCAGCACCCCAGATGCCCCCTGGCATCTACTCCCTCCTTCCTCCCTGGTGTTACCACACCTTCTAAAGACACTGTTTTGAACATTTGATGAAGTGGTCTAGAAAATGCCTAATCTGTATTAGGCATTCTGCATGTGGTAGCATCCATCATGTTTTTCCCCATAATATTTCACTTTATTTCTTATTATCAAAGTAAAACATGTTCTTTATTTAAAAACTGGCAAGTGCAAATCAGTGTCCAGAAGCAGAAAATACCATCTCCTTTACCCCAGCACCCAGAGGCAACCACTGTTACCTCTGTCAGTATCTTACGCCAGCCATTTCCCCATACATGGTCTTCTCTGTAGATTTCACGTCCATCTATATACGATTCTGTTGTTTGCTTTTTCTTCATAGCCTTATGTTGTTCACATTTCCTCCACCATTCACAGCTCTTAGAAAGGATGCATGTCTCTGGTTGCGTCAGATTCTATCTCAGCTCTCCTTTGGACCCCTGGGTGATTTCCACATTTGTTCAGTAGTCAAGTCGTGTCTGACTCTTTGCAGACACGACTGCCCATGGACTGCAGCACACCAAGCTTCCTGTCCCTTACCATCTCCCGGAGTTTGCCTGGGAGATTTCCACATCTATGCTGTTAGAAACAACACCGTGATGAATATCTTTGAACATTGCATGGTCTGGACATTTCTGATTACTTTTGTATGCCAGCTGTTGTTTTCCAGAGTTTGTTTGTTCTCTCTAGCACTCAGCCCAGCACTTATTGGGTGCTCAGTAAATATTAGAAGGGTCTGCACTGAGTCGTCAGTTCCTGATAACCTCACCATGATTGCTGACAACCCTGCAGGATGGACAATATTAGGATGCTCTTGGGATCCTGGTCTGTATCCTTTCTTCTCATACCAAGGCTAAAAGGATAAAAACAAAGAACCTGATTAAACATGGGCAAAGGGCTTCTCTGGTGGCTCAATGGTAAAGAATCCACCTGCCAATGTAGGAGGCATGGGTTCAATCCCTGGTCTAGGAAGATCCCACATGTCTTGGAGCAGCTAAGCCCACGCACCACATCTACTGAGCCTGTGCTCTAGAGTCTGGAAGGTGCAACTGTTGAAACAGGCACACCCTAGAGCCCATGCTCTGCAACAGAAGCCACTGCAGTGAGAAGCCTGCACAACTAGAGAGTAGCCCCTGCTTGCCACAACTGAGAAGAGTCCACGCAGCAACAAAGACGGCACAACCAAAGATAAATAAGAAAATGGTTAAACAGGCAAAGGAATGAATAGCTGTTTCTCCAAAATAGATGAGCAAATGGCCAATAAACACATGAAAAGATGTTCAGCATCACTAGTTTAGGGAAATGCAAATCAAAACCACACTGAGATACCATTTCACACCCACTAAAAATAAACAAAAAGTAAGAACTGCTGGGGAGGATGTAGAGGAGCTGGAACCCATGGGGACTGCTGGGAATAAAAAGTGGTGCAGCTGCCGTGGAAAACAGTATGGTGTTTAATCAGAAAATTAAAAATAGAACAACCATTTGATCCAGAAATTCCACTTCTGGGTATCCACCCTAAAGGATTCCAAGCAAGGTCTCAAAGAGAGATTTGTACACCAGTGTTCATGACAGCATTACTCGTAATAGCCAACAGGTGGAAGCATCGCATGTGTCCATCAGTGGATGAATGGATAAACAAATGTGATGTTTTCATACAAGGGGCTGTCATTCAACTATAAAAAGGAAGGAAATCCTGACACATGCTGGGACTGGATGAGCCTTGAGAACACTATACTAAGCAAGTCAGCAAGTCAGCACTATACTGCAGCAAGTCAGTCACAGAAGGACAAATCCTGTGTGATTCTGCTCATGTGAGATGCTTAGAGTGGTCACACTCATAGAGACAGAAATGGGGAGGGGAAGCAGGGAGCTCGTGTTTACTGGATGCCGAGTCTCAGTTTTGCAAGATGAAAAGTTTTGGGGCTGGATGGTGGGGAAGGCTACACAACGATGTGAATGTGCTTTCTGCCGATGAGCTACGCCCTTAAAAATGCAGACTTCCCTGGGGGTCCGGAGGCTAAGGTGCCACACCCCCAATGCGGGGACCCAGGTTTGCTCCCTGGTCAGGGACTAGGGGCTTCCCTGGTGGCTCAGACGGTAAAGAATGCGCCTGCAGTGCGGAGGACCTGGGCTCGATCCCTGGTTCTGGAAGATCCCCTGGAGGAGGCCACGGTAACCCACCCCAGTACTCTTGCCTGGAGAATCCCCACGCACAGAGGAGCCTGGCAGGCTGCAGTCCCTGGGGTCACAAAGAGTCAGACACGACTGAGCACAGCACAGGGCAGGGCAGGGAAACTAGAGCCCACACGCCGCAAACAAGACCCTGCACCACCAAATAAATAGTTTAAGTGGTAAATTTCATGCCATGTGTATAGTGCCACGATGAAAAATAACAGTAAAAAGGGCCAAGGTGTGAGATTCAAGCCCTCGCTTCTCTTCAGCCTCCTCCAGACGTTTCTTCCCCCTCAGCTCGCGGAAGGAACTGATGCTGAACTTGTGTGACTTTCTAGGAAGATGTTCCTGTGCAGTTTGACCTCCCGGAGTCGTCCCCGGGGACCTCGGTGGCCGTGGTGGATCAGACCCCCTCACAGGTAACACAGGGCCCCGTGAACCACGGCTCTCAGATGCCTCTTGGGCTTTATATCGAAATACTGGCGGATTGGAGTCTTTGACCTACTAGATCATAGCTCTGTTCGCACCTTAAATGACCCATGGATTCTTCAAAACACTGACCCTGGGGACCCCCTCCCAGATTCTGTGTTGATTGGTCTGAGGGTGTAGCCTAGACAACCAGCATTTCAATCCCATCAGGTTGAGAGTCTGAGTTGGCATCTTAGAATGCAGTCATGCCTGCAGTCTGTGGACGGAGCCGGGGCTCCAGGGCTGGTACCCGGTGACCTCCAGGCACTGTCACCTGGCAAGGTCAGGTGTTCAGACGAAGATGCTGCACCCAGCAGAGACCGGGACAGTCGGGGGCCCCTGGGGATGGAGAATGGGGGTGATGCTGGATGCAGGCCCCTGAGCTCCCTGGAGGCAGACAGACTTTAGTTTGGGGATCCCCGAGTCTTTGGCTCCCTCTTCCTGCCCCCAGAACCCACTGTGCTGACCCCTGATCTGCCGCTCTGCTCAGCCCTCTCTCAGCAGTCCATGACCATCACACTGGAATTTGGCCTCCTTCATTGCCCCACCCCCCAACTCCCCCCAACCTGCTGTAAAAGAAAGGGCTCAGGCCGTGGAACTTGCCGGGTTCCAAGCTGATCTTGGTGACCTTGGGCGCGTCACTTCTCCTCTCTGAACCTCGGCTTTCTCATCACCCAAATGGGAACAACAGGTAGTACAACTGGGTTGTCCTGAACACCTGTGAGATCTGGGACAAACAGCCCCACAGGGTGGGTGACGCCCAGTAGGTGTCCTGCTGGTCACGTTTCTCCTGCACTTGGGCACCTTTTCCTGGTTCCCTGGCTTCTCTCAGCTCGCAGCGGGCTGCACCTTGTCCTGCAAAGCACTCTTGACTATGAGCCCTGCCGGCCCTTCACGGCTGCTTCTGCTGCTCCCTGGTGCCTCTCGGGCTGGGTCCCTGTCCCTGTCCTGCTTCCTCCCTTCCTGGGAGGGGAGAGCCTGAGGGACCACCCAGACAGTGTGAGGAGGAAAAGATCCTGGTGTCCCCAGGACTCCTGGGCAGTGGCTGGGACAGCTGGGAGGGGCTGGCTATAGATTTAAGCTCCAGCAAGAGAGGCCATGGTGAAGACCCAGGATCCCAGGGGCAGGTACACTTGTGCCCTGGGCCTCTCCATGTGACCCTGGACGTGTCCCTTCCCCTCGCTGGACCCCTCTCAGAGGGGTGTGGACTGATATTCCTGTGTCAGAGTGAGCAACTGTCCTGGTTACCAGGGACGTTGCTAAATTGGCATTGAAATCCTCGTGTCCTGGGAAGCCCCGACCCTGGGCACACTGGGACCGTTGGCCATCATACACGTCACATTTCCTCTTTAACTGTCTGACACCATGTTTGGACGCATCAGCTCACTGGGGACCCTCGGATAAGCCCTGCAGATCCCCAGGCCTCTCCCCGTCTCCCACGTGTGGAGATGCAGGGGTCGCCTGGAGGGTCTCTGATGCTGGTGCTGGATTTAAAATTTCATATCTGTGTGGTTGAGGCAAGTTCACTTTCTCTAAGATGTTCTTGGTGCCTTTTTCCTCTCGAGATTTTACTATAAAAAATACAAAGACTTCTAAGAGGACGTGATGGGGATGGGATTCATCCTTTCATGTTAGGCTGCGCACGAGGAGACCAGCTGCCCACGTGGAGCCAGGGATGTGTGGTGTACAGAGGGCTCGCTTTGGTTAAATCCTCACCTTGGAGGACAGTGTTGTCAGTCTCCATTTTGCAGAAGAGAAGATGAGCCTCAGAGAGGGGCAATAAGTTGCCTGGGGTCATCCAGGATATGAAGACAGAGGCAGGATCCAGACCCTTGTAACCAAGAGATTGGTAGTCCCGTGGCTTCTCCACTGAGAGTCTGGGGGTGAGCCGAGCATGGTTCCAGAGCAGCATGTCTGAGTCCTGATGCCTGGGCCACAGACCCCTGACTCCCTAGGTGAGATGAGAAGTCTCTTTCGGGAGGCTCCTCAGTGTATCCTGGGTCTCCCTCCAGGTGCGCCTGTCAGCTGGAGGAGGTGCCGAGGACTCCAGGGGCCTTTTCTGGATCCTGGACGAGGAGGTCCGGGTGGAGGGCTCCCAGGACAGCGTGGTGCTCGAGCGCCTCTGTGCCACCTCTGAGAAGAAAGGAGCTGGAGCTGAAGGTGAGGGAGGGAGCCGGGGTGGGGGGGGGTGCTCCTCTCCTCATCATCTCTCCCGGTGGGAGTTGGACTCTGTCTCCTCAAAGCCCTGACAAGGCCTGCACTCGGGGGGCTGTGCACCTGCCTGGGTGTGTGCCTTCATTCATTCGTGTGCTCATCCATTCATGATTTCATCATGTGTTCTGAGTGGGCTCTAATCTACACGGAGGCAAACAGCCTGATTAGACCCCTGTCCTTGCTGGGGAGAGGGAGGGGTGGGAGATGACAAGCTGACACATAAGTACATGTGAGTCTCCTGAGCCTGAGATGGCAGACTGGGGGTTGGTGGTGGGTGTCAGGCGGACCTCATTTCTCCGGCAGCCAGAGCCTCTCAGGAGAGGCTTGCAGGTAAATCTGACGGAGAGCCAGGGGTGCGGTGCAGGACAAACAGGGAGATGTCATATGGGCTCAGACCTCCAGCCCTGGCAGGCCTCACAGAAAACATTGGTTTTAACCCAAGAGCAATGAGAAGCCATGTGGGATTCTAGGCAGTGGGAGCTATGGTCAGATTCGGGTTCTAGAAGGTTCCCAAGACTGCATTGTGGAGACACGAGAGGAAGGCAGCTGGGAGGTGAGAGGAGCCGCCTCCCTGGGAAGGTGGGCAGACTCCGGAGTTGCCGAGCACTGGCTGCTGGGCTGGATTGGTGAGAGGAGAAGTGCAAGGGAGTGGACGCTTGGAGCGAAACTGAGTTCAGAGGCCATGGGGTTTGGCATCCATCAGCTTTAAGTTCAAGTCCATCTATTTGTAGTTTCACCAATGTGGCACCAAACCAATCTCACAGCATTTTGAACAATGGAGATGGAGCTTTCCCTGGCTGCCTTCTCTCCAGAATTTCTACTGCCTTGGTGGGGTGAGGGGAGGTAGCCGCAGAGCTTGGTCATCAGCTGCCAGTTGTTACTGACGAGGCCGAGGCTGTGATACAACGAAGAATATCATCCCCGTCTTTCCAGGGGTTGGAGGAGTGCTGTGTGCACTCCATGCAGGGGCTGAGCTCAGGGCTTTGTGTAGAGTGTCTGGTCAAATTCTGTCCCGTATTTAGAGGTCCGTATTCTTACCCCCCAACCCTGTCCCCAGGATGAGGAAAGTGAGCTCCAGAGAGAGGCTTGTAGAGAATGCTTGTCTGTGATCACCCAGACGGTACATGTCAGAAGGCAGATTCAACACAAGCCATGTCTGCCTCTCAGCCTCGAGTAAGCCCCCTTCCACCCGGACGCCCCCAGGCCTGTAAGAAGACAATGCACTGTGGGGTCTTCCAGGTCCCACCCAACATGGCGGTCAGATTGTGGGCTTGTTCATGCACTGGTTCCTTCAACAAATACTTCTGGAGCACCTGAAATGGAGGCTGAGAAATACATCTGTGAACAAAACAAAACTGTCCACCGAGGGGCTGACGTTCTAGCAGAGGAGATGGATGGTAAAGAAAAAAGCCAGTATCTGTAAGAAGACATTGAGGACCACAGTTCTAGTTTGGATCACTAAAGGAATGAAGGTTGGCAGTGAAGATGGCCAGGGATTCGGCCCTGGGACATTCCAGGGACAAGGCTTGTGTCCAGCCAGGGTAGCTGGGGAGGAGTGGCCGGGGATGTCGGAGAGGGGACGAGAAGGGGTGGCGTTCCGGAAGCCTCAGGAGGAGGGACAGACCAACCGAATTAAATGCTACTTGAAAGTTTGAGTGAGGCGTGGCTGAAGAATGGCCGTGACTTGGCTGCGTGGAGGTCCCTGGCCACTGAGAAAAGTGCAGCTCCGATGGGAGTATTTGGGGTGACCTTCTGACTGGAGTGGCTTATGAGAAATTGGGGGAGAAGCTGGAGAAAGATGTGGACAGCGCTCAGTGCTGCTGGGCTGGAGCCTCTGTCCGGGACACACATGGAGCGCTTCTGCAACTGATGATCCAGCTGCTCTCCCGGGACCACACCCAGAGCATTAGTACCCACATGGCTCCCGAGAGCTTGGCTCTGTGGTGACTTGCCTGGGCCCAGAAGGGGCTGTGCCTGGGGCCCACAGTACTCTTAGGGATCCATGACAATCTTTTAATTTCTGTTAAAAGTAGAAGAAAAAAATGGACTTTAAGGCAAAAACATGTTTTAAGTATATATTGTGGACTGAACTGTATTCCCCCTCCTCAAAAATTCGTATGTTGAATTTCTAACCCCTAGCACCCAAGAATGGGACTTTCTATAGATACAGGGTCTTTAAAGAGTTAAAGTAAGTTTAACTAAGGTCACTGTTCAGTTCAGTCACTCAGTTGTGTCTGACTCTGCGTACCCGTGGACTGCAGCATGCCAGGCTTCTCTGTCCATCACCAACTCCTGGAGCTTGCTCAAACTCATGCCCGTAGCATCAGTGATGCTATCCAACCATCTCATCTTCTGTCGGCCCCTTCTCCTCCCGCCTTCAATCTTTCTCAGTGTCAGGGTCTTTACCAATGAGTTGGTTCCAGAGTTCAGGTAGCCAGGTAGCCAGGTAGCCAGAGTATTGGAATTTCAGCATCAGTCCTTCCTATGAATATCCAGGACTGATTTCCTTTAGGATGGACTGGTTGGATCTCCTTGCAGTCCAAGGGACCCTCAAGAGTCTTCTCCAACACCACAGTTCAAAAGCATCAATTCTTTGGTGCTCAACTTTCTTTATAGTCCAGCTCTCACATCCATACATGACCACTGGAAAAACCATAGCTTTGACTAGACGGACCTTTGTTGGTAAAGTAATGTCTCTGCTTTTTAATATGCTGTCTAGGTTGGTCATAGCTGTTCTTCAAGGAGTAAGCGTCTTTTAATTTCACGGCTGCAGTCACCATCTGCAGTGATTTGGGGGCCCCAAAATATAAAGTCTCTCACTGTTTCCACTGTTTCCCCATCTATTTCCCATGATGTGATGGGACTGGATGCCATGATCTTTGTCTTCTGAATATTGAGTTTTAAGCCAACTTTTTCACTCTCCTCTTTCACTTTCATCAAGAGGTTCTTTAGTTCTTTGCTTTCTGCCATAAGGGTGATGTCATCTGCATATCTGAGGTTATTGATATTTCTACTGGCAATCTTGATTCCAGCTTGTGCTTCATCCAGCCCAGCATTTCTCATGATATACTCTGCATTTAAGTTAAATAAGCAGGGTGACAATATACAGCCTTGACATACTCCTTTCCCAACTTGGAACCAGTCTGTTGTTCCATGTCGAGTTCTGACTGTTACTTCTTGACGTGCATACAGATTTCTCAGGAGGTCACTGTGGTGGGTCCTAATTTAATATGACTGGTCCTTCAGAGGACAGATTAGGACACAGACATTCACAAAGAAAGACACAGGGAAAAGGTATCCATCTGCAAGCCAAGGAGAGGGGCCTCAGTGAAACCAACCCTGCCAACACCTTGACCTTAGGCTTCCAGCCACAGAGTCTGTAATGCTTTGTTATGGCAGCTGTAGCAAACCAGTGTAATATATTTACGTATTATTAATATCAATCCTTCTTTGTACTGACACAGTCATGAAATATAATTTTGTGTACTTGTATATATGTACACGACCCTGGACTGCCCTCACCCTGGAGGTGGGGGTCATAGTGCTTGGTGTGATGCTGCCCATGATCCTCTCTATTCCAGAAGGTCACCTCTGTGTTCTGAGGTACTGGCCTCTGCCATCGGGAGGGGCAGTCGGAACTGCTATTTGTGGGGCCCTTAGTCTGAGCCGGGCAGTGTGGGCACCACCACACCCCACCTCTGGGGAGTACCTGGGGCCTTGGAGAGGCCTGATGACTGACCAGGGCCCTGTGGGCCCTGTCTTCAGGAAATGTCTCCAGGGTTCTGGAACGGTTATTTTCTTCCTGGGGGACTGTGAAGGAGGAAACTCACCCAGACCCACAGAAAGCCAAGAGAGAGAGCTGTTAGAAGCCTGCCCAGGCACTGGCCCCGAGCGTGCTGGGTTGGACCCGTGCTCCACTAGTTAGCTGCAATGTGTGTGCGTTGTAGAAAGTCACCTCCTTCCTCGCCTGTAAGATGGTGACCCCCCGGGCCTGGGGTGAGGACAGAGGGGCTCGGGTGCACCCAGAAATGTTTGTAGTCCTCCTCCTCTGGCTCCCTGCTTGGCGCTCCTCCACAGAGGCCTCCCTGACCCTGTCCTCTTCTAGCCACACTACTTCCTTCCTGACGCCCTCCTCGTCTCCTTCAGGGCCACTTCTGGGTTCTGGGATGTTTGGCGACCTGTTCTCTTGGCTTGCTTCTCATCAGCCCAACGACCTCCCTATATGTGCCCCACCCCCCCAGGTCAGAGGCTGTCTGTCTTGTGCTCTGCCGTCTCCCCAGGGCCTGGGCCAGAGCAGGGCCCTGTGGACCCCTGCCACTGCCTCCTCCCTACCCATCCCCTGCTCTGCTCTGATGCAGAATCGGGTGAACCAGAGTTCTCAAATGGAGTGTTTCCTGGATCCTGACTTTTAGCCTAAAGACACAGAAAGTGGGGCCAGAGGCAGAGGTGTCCTGTAGGGTGTGGTGGGGGCAGGACTTGAAGGCCTTTTCCTCTCTCTGTGAGGCCTGAAGACACGGGAAGCCTCTCGGGTCCCAGGGCAGCAATTCTTGTCCTGGACTGACTGATAGACACATTAACTCAGACATTTTGGTATTAAAAAATTATTTTTTGCCTCTGGGGCTTTCCGATTAGCTCTGAGTTAATGAGAACGTTCACTCAAGCAGAATACGTGCGGCTCGCTGGCTGTTGCCTCTCACTTAAGGTGCACGCTGGGCGGAGGGAGGCCGAGGCTCAGAGGTTTAGGTGGTCTGGCCCCTGTCCCACTATAAAAACGGTCAGGTCAGGATTTGAACCCAGGTCCTCTCTAACTCCAAGCCCCTTTGTTTCTCCCACTCTGTCCCTTGGAACCAGGTGTCCACCAGCATCTCCCAAGAATTTGCTGTGTGTTTATTTGGCAACTGGTATTCCAGACAATTTTAAGTGGTACCTACACATATTTTCAAAATATTTAATAATTGTGTATTTATTTCCATGAATATTAGAAAGTAAATATAGCTGGCACACCAAACCTGCAGTATAATGCTTCTTTACAAATGGATTTTACCTGTAAAACTGAGTCGATTGAAAGAAAACATTAAAAAACAGTCCATGTGATTCATGGTTCTGGCTAAAATCACAAAGATGGTACGTGCTAATGGGGAACGCAGGTATCTTCGATTTAAGAAAGCAAGGAGGAGGGGCTTTCCTGGTGGTCCAGTGGTTAAGACTTCGCCTTCCAATGTAGGGGACGTGGGTTAGATATCTGTTCGGGGAACTAACATCCTGCATGCCTCGAAGCCGAAAAATCAAAATGTAAAACAGAAACAGTATTATAACAAATTCAATAAAGACGTTAAAAACAGTCCGCATCAGAAAGACTGACAGAGGAAGCAAGGAGGAACGGAATGCAGGCTGGAAGCTGTGCGTGTAAGTGCACAAAGCAGGGGAAATGCAGTGCCCAGAACTGATTGCTTGAGTCCCATCAAAATGGGAAAAGCGTGTTCTCAAAGACGCCACGCCATGACAGAGTGTCCCGCTAGGCCCCGGCACTCATGCCCTGTGTCTGCTTTCAGGAGCCTCTGCCCTCCGGGCCTGCGAGCAGCCCCTCCAGTGCGAGATCGCCCACCAGCTGGGACACGACCCTGTGCGCTATGACCTCACGGGCTGGCTCCACAGGGCCAAACCCAACCTTTCAGCCCTGGACGCCCCCCAGGTCCTACAGCATTCGAACAGGTAAGCCCAGCCAGGGCTGGGGATGGGCGGGGGGCGTTCGAGGTGCCGGGGCCGTGCAGTCATAGCAGCCCAGTCAGTGATGGAGGGCTGGTACGGGGACCCTTCCCTAATGACACAAAGACCCGTAACTCTAACAGGAGTGGTTCAGCATCTCCTGGGACTGGCCTGAGTCCAGCCAAGGAGGAAGGCTGGCCGTCTGGGGAGGTGGAACAAAAGCTAGAAAGCTGTGACTTCTTATTCATTAAGTATCTGGGAGATGATGTGACTGGGAGGACTTTTATGGACATCCTCCAACTAGGGGATCATAAAACCGAAGTGATAACTTTTTGCAGCCTGAAAAAAGCTGACTGCATTTCTTGACTGCTCTGCTCAGATGTGCTGGCAGAGGGCTGCCTTGAATTCAGAGAGCTATTGGAAAATGCTTGTTGGGGAAGTGTGTGTGTGTGTGCGTGCGCGTGTGAAGCTGAGGCCACATTTACTAACTCCCTGCTGTGCAGAGGAAGCACTTTATAAGGGTCTTTAAACATACATATATTTATTTACTTATTTATCTGACTGTGCTGTGTCTTTTTTTTTTTTTGGCTCAAGGAAGTCTTAGCTCACTGTCCTTTTATTTTATTTTTTAAAATTTTATTTTATTTTTAAACTTTACAATGTTGTGTTAGTTATGCAGATCTAGTTCCCTGACTAGGGATCGAACCCAGGCCTCCTGCTTAGGGAGCAATGAGTCTTAGCCACTGGGCCACCAGGAAAGTTCCTATAAGGGTCTTTTTAATCCTTAAAACAATTGTATCCCTAGCCCCATTTTATAAATGAGAAAACTGAGGCCCCAGGAGGCGAAGTGGTTCACCTTTGACCACATAACAAAAGAGTAGCAGAGTCAGAATACAATTTGGGTCTAAGTGATCCTTGGAAGGCGTTCTCAGAGCTGGATAGTCAGCGTTGATTGGAAAAATCTAGTGGGGGCTCAGGGAAACAGCTCCCAGAGAGAGATCTAGTCAGAGGATGGGGCAGAAGGAGAGTAACAAGCACATGGAGTGCTGTAGGGGGAGCCGGGGGACCTGAGTCTAGGCCAGCCCAGCCCCGTGCCCCCCTGGGTGACTGGGCAGCCCCTTTCCTTCTCTGCAACCTCAGGGTTTTTGGGTGAGGCCACATTGCACAGCTCTGGAGTCAGGCAGATGCTCAGGTTCTGCTTTTGCCTTTTTCAAGCTGCATGACCTGGGCCTCAGTTTCACAGTCTGAGAAGTGGGAATGATGCTGCCAAGCTTACAAGTGTGATGTAAGGCTTTGGTGACATAACAGAGTGGATGGCTTGTTAAGGAACCTGGTTCATGGTTACCCCTCAACACACATCTTGTGGCCTCCTTGTAAATCCCCCTGCTGCTCAGAAACCCTCAAGCTGAGTGAGGGGTATAGAGTTGGGGAAGGGCAGGCACACCTTGGTTAGCCAGGTGGCCTGGTGAGTGTGGAACCTTCTGGGACAAGGAGCAGCGTGTGCTCACGAGTAGGAGTATGGCAGGTGGGGCAGTAAATCCCAGCAGGGTGTCTTGCAGGCTTGAGAGCCACGGGTTGGTGGGTTTGAGGGCAGACAGCGCTTCTTCTTGGCCCGTGGTTCTGCAGTCAGGATCCCGATTCACCAGGACTGCTTGTGTAGCACTGTGATTCCTGGGCCCCTCTAGTCTCTCGGGGATGCTGGGGGGTTCCCGGGAGGTGCTTGTGCTCACTGAACCTTTGTGCCGTGTATCGGGGGGTCCCGAGAGGACCCGTGACTGCCCCAGGCCACACTGCACACTGCAGACCAGAGGTCGGGTCTCCCAGCGCCACTGATGGGGCCATCTTCATGCAGGGTCAGGGCTGTGGGCACCACCTCCTCTCCCTGTACCAGGCAGGGTGCCCACAGCCTGCCTTCTCAGGGCTCCCGCCTCAAGGGGGCTCTCCAGGCTGTCTCCCCAGACTTCTGTTGCAACCCAAGCATCTTTGCGCCATTGTCAGTCTGCGTGCTCCGCAAGGCATGGAACTGCTTTTAGCAACCTCCGTGCATCTGGCGAGACTCATTTTCTTAATGGCTGTGTAGTCAGTTGGGCCCAGAGTGGGGATGGATAAGAGTCTTGAGGGCTGGTCTGGTTGGGGCCTGGATTTGCAGGGGAGTCGCCCACAGGCTTATAGTGCAGGGGAGAGGCCAGGGCAGCCAGAGAGCCTGAGGCCTTCCCTGGGTCCCAGCTTCATCCTGGGGCTCGGTAGGGTCTCCTTGGTGCTCAAACTGTCTGTTGGACAGACTAAGCACCTGCTTTGCTCAGACCAGTTCTAGAGATAACTGAGGTGATTTTACCCTCTAAGAAAGTGCTGGCTGTGCAGAGTTCCTGCAGGTATGTAAGTGATGGGAACATCCAATAGAAGGAAGATGCTCTGAGGTTAGGAGAGGGAGAGAGGCATGGAGGAAGATGCTGGCATTTGTCCTTGAACAAAGGATCATCTGGGAGAAGGGACTATGAACAGACTTGGCAGCTAGGACATGGTCTCAGGAAGCAGATGTCCAGAGGCAAGAGGGTCCCCTTTGCTTGCCCCCAAACCCCTGAAGCCCCTCTCTCTCTCCCCGCCTACCTGCCAGGGAGGAGCTGAGGACCCTGTTCCAGTCCCGGGCCAAGCTGTCCCCCGTGTGCCGGGCCGTGGCCGGCCTGGAGGGCACCTCCCAGCAGGCCCAGCAGCGGAGCTGCGCGGTGCGGAGGACGTTCGCCAGCAGCCTGGCCGCGGTGAAGAGGAAAGCCCCCTGCTCCCAGATCAAGCTGCAGATGGTGAGCGGTGCCCTGTTCTCACGGGGTGGACGCCCCCCCACCGCCCCCAGGGCAAGTTATCCAGGCGCACCAGCTCTGAGCTCTCCAGCAGGCCTGAAGGGACAGGCAGCCAACCCCCACACTCCACCGAGGAAGAAGCTGAGGCTCAGGGCAGCACAGTGACCCGTCCCAGTCTGAGGCCTAAGCCTCAGCTCCCTGGTCTCATTTGAGCAGCTTCAGGAAGTTGGCAGGAAACAGGTCGCCTTCCTGACCAAGGTGGCAAGCATCGCAGCCAGCCCTGTTCTGCCCACTTCCTCTCTCCCCTCTCAAAGGCCGGCGTGCCCACCTCCAGGCTCCCCTAGAGAGGGCGGCTGGACCCAACCCTGGTGTGAAGATGCCACCTGGACACAGTAACCCAGTAACAAGACATTAGGCTAAGCTTAGGTGGGTGGGACACGGGAAGGAGGGCTTGAGGAGCCGACTCGTAGCATCTTATCCTGGAAAAGCCCCCAGCCAAGATTCTGGGCTCTAGTTTTCTTCTTGGGTGACTGGCCTCCTCTGCTTGGGGCCACTCTTTTGTCCTCTCCGTGTCCCAGTTTTTCCATCTATGATAATAAGGATAATTATAGAGGTCCTTTATTTCTCATGAGTACAAATTGGGCCATGGATAAGAGGCCCTTGTGGTAGGACATAGGGGCCTCCAGAGATGCCCAGACCAGACTGAATGTATGTTTGGGGAGTGTCCAGACCCTTGTCAGTCTCACTCTGGCCCTGACCCCATCTCTTCTTGGTCCTAGGACGCATTGATCAGCGTGATCAGACGGTCTCAGTTACACTTCATCCATTGCCTGGTGCCGAGCGCAGCGGTGGAGAGCAGAGGCGTCCAGGGGTCTCTGACTCCACCAGAGCCTGGTGGAGACAAGCCTGAGGCAGGCAGGTCCCTGCCCTTGGACATCCCCGCACTGAGGGTGCAGCTTGCAGGATCCTACATTTTGGAGGCGCTGCGTCTGCACAGAGCAGGTGAGAGGCGAGCAGGGAGCAAGCACCTTGTCGCTAACTCCTGGGACTTGCTCTTTGAGCCTAAAGTCTAACCATTCCTGAACTAGTTGTGCACTCCTGGAAGGCAGGGCTTCCCTGGTGGCTCAGTGGTAAAAAAAAATCCGCCTGCAATGCAGGAGATGGAAGTTCAATCCCTGAGTCAGGATACCCCCTGGAGGAGGGTATGGCAATCCACTCCAGTATTCTTGCCTGGAGAATCCCAGGGACAGAGGAGCTTGGTCGGCTACAGTCCATGGGGTGGCAAAAGAGTTGGACACAACTGAGCGACTCAACAACTTCAACGACCTGGAAGGCTTGGAGTGTGTCTTGCCCATCTTCCTTTTCAACAACAAACATCTTAGGAGCATCTGCCTTGGAATTGAGGGTGAAATTTTTTCAGTCATTAATATTTGGCCTTCAGGATGCTCAGCCTGGTTTGGGAGATCCATATGGAAACAGGTGATGATTGTATGATGTGACCAGGGCATGTGTCACGCAGGGATGTGGGAGGTACCATGCCCATTGGAGGTAACATCTTCGTTGAGTCTTAGAAGAAAGCAACTGCTCACCTCTGGGTGGTGCAGGGAGAGGGAAAGCTTGGTCAAAGGAGCACTGTGTGCAGAGGCAGGGAGGTGTGGGAGAGCCTGGGTTTCCAGGTTCACAATGAGTGAACCTGGGTGGATGTGGGAGAGGAGGGGTGGACCCACCGGGGAGGCTTAACCCCATCTTTGGAAGACTGGCTTTCCCCAGTCCAGCTGAAGAGGTGATGGGCATGATGGGGGAGGAGGGGTTTCCATTAAAGAAATAAAGTTTTAGGCCCATATTTTAGAAAGTAGGCATGCACCAGGGTCCCCCCCGTTAGCTCTTCTTCTGAGCTGAGTTTGATCTGAAATTTTCCCATTCTTTTCTGTCTCTGAGACCCCATTGGCCACCCTGTGGATTTGCCTCCCTGACAGGAACAGCTCAGGCGAAGTCAGGGGATGGGGTGGCTGGGGCTGATGGGAGTCTAGGTAGGCCCCCACTTGTTTAATATTTCCTCGGTCACTGCCCCCCTAGCTTGTGGTCACTGCCCTGTCTCCTCCCACGGCACTCATACTGAGTCCTGGGCGCGAGGTGCTGGGCGGAGAAGCCGGGAGCAGCCGGCAGCAACCATGAACCGCTCGCTTCCCCCAGCATCGCATTGATTTCCCCTCCTGTCTGCACAACCGCAGGCATAGGAAGACAGACACTGTCACAGGGAAGCGTGAGCCAGTCACAGCCCAGGCCGCTCGATTGCGCCTGGCTGGCAGGAGGTTAGAGCCTTTGCACGTAGGCGCGGTCAGCAAGTCCCCTTCCTCCCTGTGTGTCCACCCTCTGCCATCTCAGGGCCCAACTCAGGAAGGGCTTCCAACTCCGTGAAGGGTTGAAGCCTCCTGCCAGTTTCTGCTTCCGAGACCTGGTTCGTTTCCTCATTGTTTTCTGCTCGGAGTCACTTCTGTCTCTCTCACACCATGTGAGAAATATTTACTTGCATACAAAGATCCATACATAGTTATTGATGTCACAGATTTACGATTTGGACTGTGTGTGTGTGTAACAGATACACAAGCAGGCCTTGTTCTGTTGTGCTTAGAGCACAGTTGTTTTTTTTTTTTTTTTCATAAATTGAAAGTGTGTGGTAACCCTGTTTCATGCCAGTCTGTAGGTGCCATTTTTCCAACAGCATTTGCTCATTTTGCATCTCTGTGTCACATTTGGTCATTCTTGCAGTATTTCTAACCCTCCACCCACAAAAACTTACAACTTGATGAAGGCTGAGATGATAGTTAGTATTTTTTATTCAGTAATACATTTTTTAAATGAAGGTCTGCACATGGTTTTTTAGATATAATGCTATTGCACACGTAATAAACTATGTATAGGATAAATTTAACTTTTATGTGCACTGAGAAAGCAAAAAAGTTTTATGATATTTGATTTGTTGCAGTGGTCTGGAACCGAGCCCACAGTGTCTCTGAGATGTGCCTGTACGCATAGACACAGGCACACACGAGGCACATACGCAGAGGCTGTTTCCTGGGCGCTTCAGATGCTCGGGCACCGTGTGGTCACACACACTCAGTGGTGATGTTCTCACAGAGCGCTTAGCACAGAGCCCGGCAGACAGTAAATGCTCACCACATGTCACATGCGGGGCAGCCTGGTGGGCACAGCCCAGACTCTGGAGCCGGTTGGCCTGTGCGTGGTCGTGGTCGACACTGTCAGGCCCCTAGGTCGTGCCTCCCTTTCCTGTCCTGTAGCAGCTCAGGTTTCAGAGAGCCGTTGAGTGGGATGGTGAATTAGTAAGGGAATGAGAAAAGTGCCTGGACATGGCCAAGTGCTCAAAACACGTTAGCTTCTTTTCCTGTAATCATTATTGGATTTAATCCTTGTCATGACTGTGTGACAAGAGATCTTAGCACATTATTGACCAGGGGATTTTTGCAGAAACTAATGCCCCTGGCTGGCGATTTGTTATGTAAATGAATATTGAAACACTCTGGTCAATAACAGTTGGGTAACCAAAGACATATTAATACGTCTCTGGTCAATAAGTTGTTATTACTCTCATTGAACAACTGAAGAACTTGAATCTCAAAGAAACCAGAGTCATCTGTCACTGGTCAGAGGGCTAACCAGGGCAGATAGGAGATGTGAACCCATGTCTGACTCACAACGGCAGCCTGATAACCCCCCAGCCTCCAGGTCTCTGTGTGGTCAGCCTTGAGGTCTGGAATGTGCGTTTAGGTCCCTTGGGCACCTGGTCCCTGCTCATCTCTCAACAGAGGGGCCCCACTGTTGGTTCCTCTCTGCTGGATTAGTGACTGTCGCTGCCTACATTTATCTCCCCAGTCCTCGCCAGGCCAGAGTCATCTTGCTATTCAGATCCTGGCTTCTGTCATTCTCCATCACATCATCTTGTTTGGGTTTGTCTCCCCCAGGGAGAGTTACGATCCATGTCACTCTGCGCCCCGTGACTTGCTCTGGTCCTCAGTGTCCTCGTCTATATGACAGGAGAGCAACATAGGCCCCAGGGTCTCTGCGAAAAGGACGCTGTTATCCTAGTGTCTTACACACGTGAGCACTCTGTGAATGGTGTCACCGCGACTGGGACAGACCTCTTTCCTACTCTGCCTGGACTTCCTTCCACACAAAACCCTCTCGCAGACTCTCACAGCCCCTCAGAGGCCAGCTCGAACATCACGTTCTCTCAGTAGCTTTTCAGTTTCCACACAGAAGGGTGCAGCTGTGTGCATCCTACTGTAGATTTAAAAGAACCCTTAGCTATGGCCTGATGCAGTGTTTCCCACGCGCAGTCTGTGGGGGGTAAAACCTTAGATCAAAACATTTTCCCATGGTCCAGCAACTTCGGAGAACTCTGGGTTAAGTCAAGCTAATCAGGCATCGTCCCTGCAGAGGTTCTGGAGCCTTTGACTTTGGTGTTGATACACATCACGACCTTCCAAGAGGCGGAGGAGGGGGCAGCTTTTTCAGGCTTCAGTGGAGCCTCTTACAGGGTCTGTGTTCTGGGGAATGCATTTGGCAAATGCTGATGGAACCCAGTGTCTTATATTAGCAAACAGGGAAACTGAGGCCCCAAGAAGTGAGTGCACACAGCAGGTAAGTAGCAAGGCTGGTAGTAGACCCCTGGGCCAGGCGTCTCACTCAGATTCTTTGTTCTTCTCCTGCTCCCCACACCCCAGGCTACGCTGACCACATGGGGCTCACTCAGTTCCGCCGAAGATTCCAGGTGCTGGACCCTGCGCTTGTGAAGGAGCTCATATCAGCCCCCGAAGGAGTGGACGAGAGGAAGGTACATGGACCTGGGGGTGGGGGATGGGGGTAGGGTGGAGATGTGGAGGCGCAGATGCTTCTGCTCTGCAGAGGATAGCCCGGGGGCAGCTGGGGCAGCTGGGATCTGAGAGTTGGGTCTCGGGGGCAGAGATGAGGATGTCCTGACGTTTGACCCGCACCCCTACTCCAGACCATGCCCCCTGCAGTGTCACTTACAACACTGCCCATCACAGAGTGGTCCTTCTGAAACCCTGCCTGAGGAAGTGCAGAAAAAGAATTAGAACCACGGGAAGAGTAGGTCCCAGGTAGGAGGCTCCCAGCAGGGTGGAAGGTCATCATTCCTATAGGGAGTTGCGCCCTGAGAGTCTGTGAAAAAAGGGCTTGTGGTCCCAAACACTCCCCTCAGGGCCTTTGCACAGAGGGCTGTCGCCTCTCCCCAGTCCTGGCCAGGCCAGTGTCATCTTGCTGTTCAAATCTTCCTCGTGTTATTCTCCATCGCATCTTCTTGTTTAAACATCTGTGTAGCACTTAGCCATGTCTGAAATAACATTTTTTGGGGGGACTGTGTGTTTTCGGGCTCAGAGCAAGTGCTTAATAAATTGCCTGTCGGATGAATGAATGAAGACACGTACCTAACCTTGTGTTGCTGCCCCTGTATGTCTCCTTTCTCCATCTCTACATAAACTTCTGGAGGCAGAAGTCTTCACTCCTAGTGCAAAATCCCCAGTAAATGTTTCTGTTGAGAACAGCCACCGGCTGATCAATGATGACAGAGCTCTTGACAGTTTGCAAAGCCCTAGTGCATCCTCACAACAGCCCTGCAAAATGAGCCATCGCGCCTCTTTTGTGAATGCTGAAACGTGGGCTCGTAGAGGTGACTGATTGCCTTGAGGCCACACAGCCAAGCATTCGTGGGTTTTGCCCTTGAACTCAAGTTTCTTGATTGCATGAAGGGTCGTTAGGAAAGCATGGGCTCAAGTCACACAGCCCTGCAGTTGACTCCCAGCTGGGACTGTGTGAACTTAGATGAGTTAGTCCATCTTTCTGCCTCAGTTTCCTGATTTGTGAAATGTGAACAGTGATAACACCAACCTCAGTGGCGCGTCCGGTGGATTGTACGTAGTAGTGTAATGATGTGCTTGATGCAGGGCCCGGCATATAGTAAGGGCTCATTATGTATGAACTGTGATGGTCACTGTCATCGTCATCACCATCTTCCAAGGCCAGAGAGGTGGCAGCCAGGCCACGCAGACTCTGCATTCGCAGCTGTGTTGAAACTCCCCTCCAGTGAGTGCGCCCGTCGCACCTGACCTCCCTGCCTGGAATCCTCAGTCAGTGAGTCGCAAGGTGAGAAGAGCCAGTAGCGGAGGCACAAGTCTTCAGCCCTTTCTTGGCTGTCCTCTGCAGCAGGAACCAGGGCACAGGCTCCCTCCCTCAGACACAGCGGCATTTCTCAGGGCGCTCCTGCGTCCACCCCCGGGGAGGGGACCTCAGACCCCAGCTGGTGTGGCGCGGGGCTGTCCCCTCCCTGGGGGGCATCCCACTGTGGAAACCACGAAATTGCCTGGCTCAGTGGCACCAGCCACTGTGGACCAAGCTTCATCGGGGTTCCTTATCCTTGGTTGCCCCCACCCCCCAGTCTTGATCTCCATCCAGAGCATCTGGACTGGAGCCACCGAAAGGGGCTTGGGCTCCTCTGCTGTTGAAGGCAGTGCAGAAGTGGGGCGTGGGGGAGTTTTCGGCGGGGGCGGGGGGAGCATATGGAAGCGTTTCTATTCTGGACGACTCAGCAGTTCTCTCGTAGCCAGACCGAAACCACCTCCACACACACACGCTGGAGGCCTCGGAAAGTGGAAAATTACAAGCAGAATGGACTGGGGAGTTTTCGCTGCTTCTTCTTCTTCTTCTTCTTCTTTTTTTTTTTTATTTGCTCACAAATTTCATTTGCTGCAGCATAGGATTTTGGTAGCAACAAAAGGAAATGCCAGCCTGCCTCTTATGAAAAAGCTGATAAATATTCATCTGCCAAGCAGCACGATACACCATGAATTATACATGAACACGTGCTTGGGTGGGCAAACTGTCAGCCTCTGTGTGCAAAGCATTTAAGACCTCAGGATTTAATAAGACAAGCCTGACAGATAGGAAAGGTCAATATTGTCATTAGACGCTAGACGGCAGCAGAGGGAATTCACTGGCAGGGTGTGAGCCAGGCCTCGGCATGTCCCCCGTGTGCCTAGCGTACACATGGTGCTTAAACCAGGCTCTCTCCCAGTGAAGTACTCTCATTTGGAGGGTCCCTGCTGGATTTTGTGCTCCTGAAACAAAAATAGCATATGCCTTTTTTTTTTTTTTTTTTTTAACTGCAGATGCACAAACTCTCATCACAAAATATCAGGTGTAATGTGAAAAGGTTCCCTACCGACT
This sequence comes from Bison bison bison, assembly GCF_000754665.1. Classification (NCBI taxonomy): domain Eukaryota; kingdom Metazoa; phylum Chordata; class Mammalia; order Artiodactyla; family Bovidae; genus Bison; species Bison bison. Next base: position 9,030,653 of record NW_011495054.1, read on the forward strand.
TTCACTCTGAAACAGCCCTCAATTGATAAAGCCTCCCTGCTCTTGGAATTATCCCCATTTCACAGCAGAAGCAACTGAGGCTTCCAACCCCAGCCAGGCCATGGGGCAGTGGTAGAGCCAGGATTTGAACCCAGGCTCTCAAACTCCTCACACAGGGCTCTTTACTATGTATTGTGGTAAAATACACATAACATAAAACTTACCACCTTAACCCATTTTTAAGCATACAGTTTAGTGGCCGTAAGTGCATTCATTGTGTAACCATCACGGCCCTTCAGCTCCAGAACTCCTTTCATTTTCCAAAACTGGAACCGTCCCCGTGAAACACTGCGTCCCCATCCTGCCTCCCAGCCAGGCCTTGGCAGCCACCATTCTGCTTTCTGTCTCCGTGAATCTGGCTGCTCCAGGAGCCTCATATAGGTGGACTCATACAATGCTTGTCCTTTGTGACTGGCTGATGGCACTTAGCATGATGTCCCCAGGGCTCACCAAGTAGTGGCACCTGCCAGAATTCCCTTCCCTTGAAGGCTGACTTGGATCCTGTGTGCAGCGTTTTGTGTATCCATCCTCTTGTCAGTGGCCACTTGGGCTATTGCCACCTTTTGGCTGTTGTGAATGACCCTGCTGTGAACACAGTGTACAGATGCCTCTTTTGAGACCCTGTTTTTTGATTCCCTTGGGTACATCCTCAAAGTGGAACTGCTGGATCATATGGTAATACTATATTTAATTTTTTGAGGAACCTCCAAACTGTTTTCCATAATGGCTGGACCATTTTCTATTCCCTTCAACAGTGCATGAGGGTTGCAGTTTCTCCACATCTTGCCAACATTTGTTATTTTCTGGGGTGTTTTTTGTAGTCACCCTTTCGGGTGTGAGGTGGTATCTCGTCGTTGTTTCGGCTTGCAGTCCCCTGATGGCCAGGGCTGGTGAGCATCTTTTCACGTTCACACAGGACTTTGGAATGGAAGCCGTTTGACGACAGGCAGAGTATTTGGTGAAGATTTACACAGAACATGCCGTCATGATGTTAAAATAATTATTATCGATTCCATCCAGCTGTCACCAAGTGCCTGCCTTGCACCAGGCCCTGTGCTAGCCACCAGAGAGACGAGGATGAACAGAAGACAATCTCCTGAGGAAGAAGGATGAAAATTAGCAATTCCTAGACAGAGAGGGGGCTCTGGGAGGTCCCAGGGAACACCTCTAAAGCTTCTGATATTTGCAGCAGGGGTTGAGGGTAGGACATACAGGGAAGACAGAGCAAGTGATGATTGAATAGAGCTTTCTGGAACAGTTTGGAGGAATCAAGTAAGAGAAAGAGTGCAGGGCAAGCCACATTGGGGTCAGCAGGTGCAGAGGTCCAGAGTCAGATCCAGATCCAGTGTGGCTGGCGCATAAATGCTGCCAGGTAGAAGAAAAGGGTCTGAGGATGTTGGTCATCGTCAGCAGGGGCAGAGACTAGTGGTCATCAGGTTCATCAGGTGGTCAGTGATGGCAGACTAGAAGGTTATCAGCAAGGGCATGGCATCAAAGACCAGATCTTTATTATTTGAACTTGCTTAAGCAAAATTACGAAGGAAGTCAAATCTACTCTGCCCATCCCCTGGTCCTTTCTAGGGAGCAGTGTCCTCACGCTGACCTCGACCATTGAGGATGCCTCTGTCTCTTCTAGACACCCAGGCACGTGCTCAGGTCTCCAAAATGACCGTCTCACCCTCTAATCATGGTGGGTTCTTCTCCTCTCTCCCAGGCTTTCCCATCTGGCTAAGAGTATGCCTTAACCTACACTGAAGGCCTCCCAGAGTGACCGTGAGGGTGTCTCAGAAAGGTTACTGGAAGAGCTTGTTAGGTTCACATCGGCTTTGTGATTCTGGTCCCTTATCTCTTTGCTGCTGAGGCAGGAGTTTCCAGGTCTCCCTGATGGATGACAGGAAACCCCCGGTCCCCTCTTCCCTTCAGAGTGTCCACAGTGAGGATTGATTCTAGCCACCAAATCTCTGTCCCTGGGGACTTGATCTGAACATAATTATGGCATGCCTGTCTTCTCAAAGGCAGCCACCCTTGTTCCATCTCAGACCATGGTGGATACTCCTGATTTCCTCTGAACTTGTCCCCGAGTCCTTTTCTGTTTTGGAGAGGTTCCCATGAGCCTGTGTCTGGGGGCCTTGGGTAGGGAGAGAGGAAGAGAGGAAGCTGTCCATTCTGAGGGTGCCAAATGACTTTTTCAGGGCCTCCCGTGGCCTTGTGTTTGTGTGCATGCGTGCTCAGTCACTCAGTCGTGTCCACTCTTTTTCACTTCCATGGACTGTAGCCCACCAGGCTCCTCTGTCCATGGGATTCTCCAGGCAAGAATACTGGAGTGGGTTGTCATTTCCTCCTCCAGGAGATCTTCCTGACCCAGGGATCGAAGCTGTGTCTTCTGCATTGGCAGGTGGGTTCTTTACCACTGAGCCACCTGGTAAGCCCTCCCATAGCCTTAGCCTTAGCCCTCTGGAATTTGTTCATCATTTTTGACTTTCTCACTTTGCCATCTTCTTCCAGTTTGGGTCTACTGTTTTAATGATTCTGCTTGTTTTCTGTTTAGTGTTAACCAACCCAGTTATACAAATATGTGCGTTTTTTATTTATATGTTTGTTCATATTGCTTGTGCTTCGTGCCAGACATACTATTTATAATCAAGAAACTATAGAGTTAAAGAACAGAGACGTAGTCCTAACCCTTATGGAATGTTTTCATCAGCGTGTAAAAGTTTTGGTGTTTAAAAGCATGTGGTTTAGAGACAGACTTGGGTTCAAATCCTGGTTTCCGCCATCTCTCTTTCCATTTATCTGTGCCCCTTGAGGCTTGATAGCTGTATGACCAGGGGCAGTGTATGACAGGGCATAACAGTGCCTGGCACATAGTAGGTACCCAACGTATGGCAGCCATTGGCCACGGTGTGGGTTTCCTAGAGGAGGTGCGGTCCTGACAGCAGGGTGATCGGGAGAGTGTCCATTCCCACAGCCCTGGGTCCCTGCATCGTGCGACCTGTGGAGGGGTGAGTAGGGAGCCCTTCCCGGCCACGGCCCTTTCTGGTTCCTGGAGTCTTCTGCAGCCGCTCTGGCATGTACAGCTTGATGTGAGATGCCAGACTGTGTGGTTTGCTGGGGGGAGGGAGGCATCCTCGCTAAATATTGGAGAGAAACCTCCGTGAACAGTTGGAGGACACGGGGACCGTGTCATTGGAGGCTGAGTTGGGCCTCTCCCGGGCATATTCAGGGCCTAGCAGTTTGAGCCCAGAGTGGTGGAGGTTGAGGGTGTGTCATCACTCCACAGTGCCCCTGAGGAGCTTATAACCTCAGAACCTCCGCCGCCTACTCGTCCTCATGGAGACTCAGCACGTGCCAGACATGTGAGCTAATTAAGCCCGTTGTGTGCCTTGTGAGAGCTGTCTGGAAGTCTTTTTTAAGGCCAGCATCTACACCCCCAGAGGGTTTCCTGCGACTGATTTTGGGGGTTTGTTCCTTGAACATAGGTCACACTTTCTAATTTCTTTGCATGTCTTGTAATTTTCTCTTGAAAACCGGACATTTTCAATAATAAAATATTGCGTGTCTAGATCCCAACCTTTTCCCAATTAGTAACTTAATAGGACTAGATTTATGGAGTCTGTCTCCCCTGTGGTGTGAGACTGCTACTGTCTCTGTTCACTTCATAAAAATTCTTGTTTTTATTAGAAATTGTGGATTCTCAAGGGTTGACCCCATGCCAGCACAGCTTAGTGGTCAGCAGAGGTTGGGGTCAAACATCTTGAATGTGTGACCTTTTATCTGATTTGTACAGTGATTTTACGGCGCTCTGTGTGGTTTGGAAAGTGCGTCCAGCATCCAGGCATTTGTAGTTGTGCCACAGATTTTACTTTCTGTGTGGCTCTTCGTATTTTCCGCCTGTGCGCGTGGCCTTATGTTTGGGTAGGAATGTATAAGTGCCTCAGCCCGCCTCCACCTGCCAAGTCCTTCCTGTGCGCGTGGATAGCTTTCCAGATGGCCAGGAACGTATGGGGCATGGTTATCACGGCCGACTGTGACCATCCCATTCCCAGTATCTCCTTGTTAGAGGAACCTGGCTAATTACGGCCCCACTGCTTGCCCCTCCCAGAAAACAGTCTTAGGCTAGCTGTGCCACTGACCTTCTCCACTCGTTTGGTGCCAAGATCACTTACTGTTTCTGATGATGGTTCTGGGTGTGGGATTTCTGCTCACTTTCTCCCTGTATGTGAACCCCTTCTGGCAGCAAAGCAGCTAGTTTTCATTGCTTGCCTCACCCCAGTGGGACCCCTGCAGTGACAGAGCCTGGTGGGAGTCTTGATTGCAGTTACCACAAACTTCCCACCATTATTAAAGGCCCAGAAGTTTCTCTTGAATAAATGCTTCTCAGTTTTTACTTTGTTTTCCTCTTGTGCAGAGAGGAAAAAAACGTTTTCTGGATATGTTGGTTTTTTTGCATTTTGCTGCCTGTAGCTCCCTGGGAGCAATTTTGGCTACAATGCAATATTAAGTGAAACCACTGAGTTTTTGGAGGGGACGCTATGGAATGTTCTTCTCAGAGGTCAGAGAAGGAAACTTCCCCCCAGATTACAGCCTTGGTCTGGACTTTTAATAAGCATTTTCTTTTGTGTGTGTGTTTTGGGAAGTTTTCTGTGATGCTATGATCCATGGAATTGAAACTCATCTACCAACTTACTCTGTCTCAGAATACCTTTTTCTTGGTGGAATGTCACAATGACTTTTCTGACAATTTATTCTGTAGATAAAAACCAGTGGGTGATTTTCAGTGAATGGGAAGTCCAAGAGGGCTGGTGTGGGGGTGGATGGAGCAGGAGGGGAATTGGAGTCACAAAGGGACCAAGCTGGACCTGCATTTGTCCGAGGGTACAGAGCTCTTGACAGGATTGCTCCAGAGCCTGCAGCCTCTGTGACAAGAGGAAACAGAAAGTGTTAGTCATTCAGTCATGTCTGACTCTCTGTGACCCCTTGGACTGGGGCCCGCCAGGTTCCTCTGTCCATGGGATTCTCCAGGCAGGAATACTGGAGTGGGTTGCCATTCCCTTCTCCAGGGGATCTTCCTGACCCAGGGATTGAACCAGAGTCTCCCGCATTGCAGGCACATTTTTTACTGTCTGAGCCAGATTCCATTAAATGGCTGGCAGCCTGGCCAAGGCAGAGTCTAGGGATCTCAGGTGAATTTGTTTCTCCTGAAGGGGGCGTTGCCTTTCTCCCCACTCCCCCACTCCAACCTGCCCTGCTTCCACCCTCACTGGATCTCATCATATTTATCGAGCTCCTGCTGTATACCAGATGCGGTAGAGGAAACTGATGAATTAAACATGGACTCTCCCTCCCTCATCTAGGCCAGGAACACAGGGTTAGTGGCCATATTCGGGAGAGTCCGGCCGTCCCTGGCCAGTGGGTGAGAGGACAGGGCGCTGGGGTGGCTGCCACGGGGGTAAATTCCCCAGTGGCCTGAGGCCCTCTGCCCCTGGCCTGGGCCTGGGCAGCAGTCCAGACATGGCGGTTGCAGTGTGGCCTGACACACCCTGATTCGAATTTGGCTCGTGTAACTTATAACCTTGGGGAAATGCCTTCATTCTGTTTTGTTTTTGGTTTTTTAATATGTATTTGTTTGCCTACTCCAGGTCTTAGTTTCAAACTCTTAGTTATGGTGGGTGGAATTTAATTAGGGATCAAACTCGGGCCCCCTGCTTTGGGAGTGTGGAGTCTTAGCCACTGGACCACCAGGGAATTCTCTTCTTTCCATTTTTTAAAAATTGTGGCAAAATATACATAACATAAAATTTAGCATTTTAGAGATTTTTAAGTGTGCAGTTTAGCAATATTAAGTGTTTTCACACTCCTGTGTGGCCATCACCACCATCCATCTCTAGAACTCTTTCTTTCTGCAAGACTGAAAGTCTGTACCCATTGACACTAACTTGCCATCCCCATCACCCCAGCCGCCGGCAGCCATCATTCTATGGACACTTTCTATGAATTTGACTGCTCTAGGTATGTCATATAAGTGGAATGATATGGCATTTGTCCTTTTGTGACTGACTTATTTCACTAAATATAATGTCCTTAGGGTTCATCCTCGTTGTAGCTTGTTTCAGAATTCCCTTCCCCTTTAAACATGATTAATATTCTGTTGGGTATATACACCACGTTTTTGTTCATCCGTCCGTCTGTTGATGGACACTTAGGTTGTTGTTCGGTCCCTAACTCATGTCTGAGTCTCTGTGACCCGTGGACTGTGGCCCGCCAGGCTCCTCTGTCCTCCACCGTCACCCAGAGTTTGCTCAAATTCGTGTCCATAGAGTTGGTGATGCTGTCTAACCATCTCATCCTCTGTTGCCCCCTTCTCCCATTGCCTCAGTCTTTCCCAGCATCAGGGTCTTTTCCATGAGTTGCCTCTTTGCATCAGAAGGCCAGAGGATTGAAGCTTCAGCTTCAGCATCAGTCCTCCTGGTGAATATTCAGGGTTGATTTCCTTTATGATTGACTGGTTTGATCTCTGTGCAGGCCAAGGGACTCTCAAGAGTCTTCTTCAGCACCACAATTCTAAAGCATCAGTTCTCCGGTGCTCAGCCTTCCTTATTGTCCAGCTGTCACATCTGTACAAGACTATGGAAAAACTATAGCTTTGACTGGACAGACCTTTATCAGCAAAGTGATGTCTCTGCTTTTCAATATGCTGTCTAGGTTCATCATAGCTTTCCTTCCAAGAACCAAGTGTCTCTTAATCCCATGGCTGTCGCCACCACTGCGTTTAGTAACACTTAGGTTACTTCCAGCTTTTGGCTACTGTGAATGATGCCAGTGTGAACTGAGTGTGTACAAGTATCTGTTCAAGTCCCTGCTTCCAGTTCTTTTGGGTATATATCCAGAAGTGGAATTTCTAGATCATATGGAAGTTACGTGTTTCATTTTTTGAGGTTTCACCATGCTGTTTTCTGTAGCAGACACATCCTCCATTTGTTCTGCGTCTGTGGTTCTCTCCTCCATGAAATGGGTATGCTAGTGTGACGACCCACCTGGGGCTGCCACGAGGGTGAAGCGAGATGGTGCCTGTGAAGGTCTCAGCAGGGTGACGGCACACAGTCAGTACCCAGCCCGTGCCCATCTGTGCACTTTCCTGGGGAGGTGGAACTCTGTTAGCTCACAGACATGGGAGACATCTGCTCTCTCCAGGTGTCAGCCCTCCAGCAAGCTGACCATCCACTCTGGGAGTCTCCAGCCCGCCATCTGTCTTCCCCTCTAACTGTCCTCTCCTTCCCAGGCCGTGGCGCAGCTCCTGCAGACACTGGACCTGGAGAAGAAGGCCGTGGCCGTGGGGCACAGCCAGGTGAGTAGGGCCTTCATTTGCCGTTCTACCCATGACATCAGGGACCCACATGAGACCTGACTCTTGTCCTCCTCAGCTTCTGCTACTTCTGTGTGTCTCCTTTTCCCGCAGCTGAATGCAGGGCTAGTGACTCTCTGCCCTCCTTATATGACAAGGCTGTTAAGATAAAATGTGGTAAGTGTGGGTGGAGAGACCATTGAGGACTATCATTTATTAGAGGTGACACTCTCAGGGACCTCAGCGGTCTGCAGAGTTCACATCTGGACCTTAGTAGAACTTTCTGAACCTCAGAAAGGCCCACTTTCACTCGAAGCCTTGCAGCTTTTACTTTGCAACCACATGTAACACAGCTGTAGTCTTAGGGATTAGCAGCAGTGAGTGAGAGGAGAGGGCATGAGAAGAAGGCATAAAATTTCAGAGCTGAGGGACATAGATTTCTCCAAATGGGTGTTGGGCCAGCAGCCTTTCAGAAAAAGTTTAAACACTTAGAGAAGAATTTCATGGAGCCCTAACATGCTCAAGGCATCCTCAAAGTTTTCATGAGGGAACATACAGTGTTCAGGACTCCCCAGATGACCTGACCCTGGGGCCTTCAACCCACTTGTTTCAGTAGAAGACCCATTACCACCTCCCAGAGTGAGTGGGTCATAGTGTGAGGAGTGAGCTACAGAGTTTGTAGACTCAAGGACCAGGTGGTGGGAGGAGAGTGGGGACAACATTTAGGAATACAAGCTGGAGGCAGAGGAGACTAGAGGACCATCTCCCCACTTAGTTACCTTCTGAGTGATTAACGTCGTCCAGGAAACCCTTGTCAGTTGCTGCCATGTTCAGGTACCATGTACAGTGCTGGGGCAGGACCCTGGTTTCCAGAAGCCCATCCTGGGGGCACTGTTGGCCTGAGTGCCTCTTATCAGAGTGAAGTGTCCTGCCCCATCACACCTCTTTCCTCAGAGAGCTCACAGTCATTCATGCCAGTCCTTGCCCCCTAGACACACCAGCCTCCCCCACAGCCTTCTTGGTCCTCCTAAAGCCTGTGGTAGAAGCTGTTAGTCTGCTGTGGTCCCAACCTGACTGATCCACAGGACGTTCTGTGGACATTTCCAGCAGAGGAGATAAAGCCATGGGTTACTGGGCCCCACCACAAGCCTGGTGCTGTGCTAAGCAACATCATATGTTATTCGTCTTTTCCCCTCACAGTCTCTGTTGACATGATTATAATATCCCTTCTTCACCAGTGAGGAAACTGTACCTCTGGGAAGTCAGCCCTTTTCCAGTTCCTCTCAGGATCCAGGAGCACAGCTCCCATGGAAATGTGTACCAGTCCAAAGCCCAAGTTCTTTTCCTTTTGTTTTTTTTTTGTCACACCACACGGCACATGGGATCTTAGTTCCCCAGCCAGGGATCAAACCCATGGCCCCTGCATTGGAAGCATGGAGTTTTAACCACTGGACTGCTAGGGAAGTCCTCCCACTTTCTTTTCAAAATGCTGTGGTTCTATTGTTTACTCATGGAAATATACAGCAAATTATTTAATCAGAGGAATTCTTCTTCAGCTCCAAGAACATCATCCTTTTAGACTAACAGCGGTTCTCAAGGTGTGATCCCTGGACCAGCTGCCTCAGCATCGCCCGAGAGCTTCCTGAAAACACACGTCCTCAGGCGCCGCCACCCCAGCCACACCACTGTGAAATCCTGGAGCGGGAGCCCCACAGTCTGAGTTGTAACAGGCTCCCTAGGGGATCCGAGGACGTGCCTAGGTTGGAGAAGCCCGGTTCAGATCAGTGCCTAGTTACTTCATGAGTTTCACAGTCAGTCCTTCTGACCCCAGCAAGTAATGCAGAGTAAGACAAAAAGAGCCAAATGAGAAGTCACTCCTCACAGTCTCAGGGCGGTGAGAGAAAGGTCTGCAAGCCAGAGCACCCCTGATGACGCAGGACGAATATCGAGTCATGCTTGGCGTTCACGAAGAAACCATCCAGAGCCTGTCAAAGTCCACATGTCCTTTTGGAAGCCAGGTGTGGTGGCAGACTGCCATCTTTAAGGGCAGATGCAGGTCTCATGCTTTGTCAGATTCATCGCTTCATAGGTGGGAAGGCTGCAAATAGGAGAGAACAGACTGAGCTGGTCCACACTCAGGCCCCACCACTGCCTCAGAGTGCGAATGTGGAAGAGTGACGTCTCTCTGAGCCCAGTTCCCCCATCTCTAAAATGGACCCTCTGCTTTCTGCATCCCAAGTCGGCTGTGGGGATCAGTACATTGTCATTTGACAGGGGTGGTGTGTCATTGTTTGTGGTAGGCATTTGCCAGCAGGGGCAGGATGCTTGTCAAACAGGGTAACATTTTAATGTTTAAAGAATTGATCTCCTCTAATCTGGAAAATTTCCTTCTCCAGGGAATCTTCCCAACCCAGGGCTCGAACCTAGGGCTCCCGCATTCTAGACAGACGCTTTACCGTCTGAGCCACCAGGGAAGTGCCTATAATCTGGAAAATTACTAAGAGAGAATGGCTAATTTCTCAGGAGTATTAGACAGGAGAGCAATGGCCACATTAGATGTTGAAACCGGGCCTGCAGCACTTTGAGAGCAAAAGCAGTGTGCCTAACAGCGGGTCCCAGAGATCCCATTCGGAAGGGGATGTTGGGACATTACACTCTGCTTGGGTCCAGTAGGCAGCTGGATCCACAAAGAGTGAATCACTTAGATTTTCCTTTGTGATTCTCGCCTCCAGTGCCTCACTGAGGCCTGTGCCGAGGGCCACGACATTTGTGAAAAAGGTGGGATTCCACATGCCGTCAGCCTCCTGGACGGCGATGTGCTCTTAAAAGAAAAAGAAAAGGAAAAAAAAAAAAATCACGATTCTACAGAGGGATGACTTATTCCCATTCTGTGTATGGTCGTTTCCAATTATCTTTTTAATGAAAGCTTCATACTTAATCAATAACAGCTTTGGCAGCGCCTGCCGACTTTTGTAATATACGGACTAGTGCTGTCATCACTTTGATCATTGATTTTTTTTTTTAACAGCGGCTTTTGGGACTCACTAGCTTGTGAAATTAATACAGTCATTATTGAGGCAATCTGATAGGTAATGAGTCAATCGCGTCTTTGTTTCAACGAGGCTGATTGTCTTGGCAGCCCGGCTCATAGGAAGTGTTGTGTAAAGTGATGGAGGGTTACAGAACAGAGTTAATTAGCAGCAATGGGGTGCGCTAATCTCCACCTTCCCTCCGAGGAAAGGTTTGCCGCGGGGCTGGCCGAGTGGTTGGTCATGGTTACAGAAAACAGGTTTAAGGGGATGAAGACTCGCCAGAGACCCTTGGTTCCACCTGGAATCAGATTACTGTTCGGCCACACACCCCTGATGTTTGTGTACCACGTGAGCCAGGAAATGAAAGCTCCTCATGCCGACGATGTGATGGATGCAGGAGGTGGGCTCGAGGTTCCCGGATCAAGTCTCAGCTCTGCTGCTCACCAGCCACGTGAACTCGAGTTAAAATGGGACATAGGAGAAGAGCTTCTCAAAATGCAGATGCCATGCAAATGTTAATTACATTCAGTGACAACCATGGTCTCCTCTGGAGTCAGAGAGGGAAGTTAATCCCCGTGTTACCATTTGGCAGTAGAGGATCTGGGCAAAAACATGCCTTTTTTAGCCCTAGGTTCTCCCTCCATCAAATGTGGGGATTGGACACTTTCCTGGTGGTCCAGTGGTTAAGACTTCTTGCTGCCAGTGCAGGGGGCTAGGGGTTGATCCCTGGTTGGGGAATTAAGATCCCACATGCCACACGATGCAGCCAAAAATGATTTTTTAATGGTGGGGAGGGGGGTTGTGGTAACTACCATTGCAGGAGAGGGGGTTGTGGTAACTACCGTCTCAGACTCTCCATGTCAGGTGTTTTGCCTGCATATCAAGCATCTGGTTCAGATCCAGTGTGAGGGCTCTGTCTGTGTGAGCCATTAACGGATAATGCCGCAGATTACCTGACAGTATCAGCGATTAAGATGGTGCTCTCCAGCGGCTGGCCACCTTTGGGGCTACAAACCGAATCTGGTGAAGTAACGCAAGAGACTGTGCTCAGAAAATGAGCGGCATGAGCACGTCTCTTCTTTACCTGTGGGGAGGCGACACCAGCCGCAGTGACCCCAGCACCTTGGCCAGGGCAGGCCTGGCCCCAGAGCTTCAGGCTCACTCTGAAAACCCTCCGCTGTTCCCCGCCGTCTCTGAGGGACAGCCCTGTGGGAGCCGAGAACGCACTAATCACTTTGCCGCGGGAGCCTGCATCCGCTATTGAGAGCTGAGGCCCAGAGCTGTGAGCCTCCAGCTGTCTTCCACTCTATGCCTGTGTGCCTCCCACAGGCGGCTCCAGCCTGGCCCCGGCCTCTTCTGACTGAGGAGGGCTGCCCCCACTTCCCCGCATTCTCTGCCCCTCCTTCTGAGGCAGGACCGAGTGTTTCTGGGGCAGCTCTTCTCTCCTGGCCAGCAGCACTTGTCAAAACAGAATGCATACTCAGGAATGCCACCCAGCCTGCTGGTTCTGCAGCCCCTGGGGCAGGGCCTGGGAATCCTCATTGACCACAATCCCTGGGTGGTGCAAGGACCCGGAGACGTGAGGGGCTTCTCAGCAAACGTGCTTGAGTCCCCCTAGGGATTGTCTGGATTCAGCAGGTCTGAGGTGGGGCCTGGGATGCTGCATTTCTAACAACCCCCCGGGTGGTGACAGTGACCACACTCAGGTGTGTGGGCCACACTGTGGAGCCCTGGGGGCCAAGAGAAGGGAAAGAGGAAGCCTCAGGAGACAAGGTGCTTTGACCATTTAGAACCCCGGTCCAGGGCAGCTGCTCACAAACATTTTGGTTGGACTCAGGAGAAGCGGGGCTGAGCTGCAGCCCCTCCCACGTGAGACAGTCTGATGCATTTGTGGAGAGTCACCTGCAGCCTTCCCTCCCTCCAGGTCTTCCTCAAGGCGGGCGTGGTGTCCAGGCTGGAGAAGCAGCGGGAGAAGCTGGTGTCTCAGAGCATCGTCCTGTTCCAGGCGGCCTGCAGGGGCTTTCTCTCTCGCCAGGGATTCAAGAAGCTGAAGGTGGGGGCGCTGAGTGTCGCGTGAACCTGGCAGGGGTGTGGGATCTGGCATAGCGTCCTCCACACTGGTCCAGGGGCTGTCATCCCTGCTTCTCACACTTGCGCTTGTGCACGAATGTCCAGTGGATATTGTTAGCGTGCAGATCATGGTCCAGTGAGTCTGGGGTGGGCAAGGAGGTCTGCCCATCTCCCATGCTGGTGCCCACACTCTGTCCAGGTGATCAGACTTTGACGGATACTTTGTAAGATGATACAGCTGTTTCTAGGATGTTGACATGAGTTTGAGTAAACTCTGGGAGTTGGTGATGGACAGGGAGGCCTGGTGTGCTGTAGTCCATGGGGTCACAAAAAGTTGGACACTTCTGAGTGCCTGAACTAACTGAACTGACATCAAATCCCCACTGATGAGAGCCTTGGTCAGGATGTCCAGAGGTTGTCCAAGCCCTCCTGGGCTGGAAATGATTTCAGTCTGCCCCATCTCTGGAGAACTTGGCTGCTGTGGACCAGCAGACAGGGCATGGGCAGGACCTGTCCACGGAGGCCTTTAGGACCAGAGGGCAGGGTCAGAATCTGCAGTCCTGAGCCGCTCTAGGCCACCATCCTCAGAGCTCTCCAGAGCTGAGTCTCCTCTCTGCAGCCTGCACGATGCAGAACACAGCACGGCTCTAGAGGCAGACAGGAAGCACGTTTGAATCTCACCACTACCACGTAGTTGCTGAGTGGAGGTGACGTGAGGTAGCATGCATGTAGTACAGGACATACCACATGTAGCTGCTCGGTAATAGTACCAGCTGCCGCTGCCCTAGTGTTGCTAATTACTGCCACCAGCACAGTCTTAGTGCACGTGCCCCCAGCTTCTGTGAACGTGTAAACTTACTTGGTAAGAATAGAAAAAGGCAAGAAGATTAATAATGAAAATACTGTCAGCTGTCTCACCAGCCCGTTGTGCTCAGGTAGTTTATGCCGTGGAACAATTTGAAACAGGCTAAATTAAGAGCCTGGGCTCTGCCTGCAGCGACACTGCAGGGGTTCAGATCCTGACTCCACCTCCGAGAAGCTGTGTGACACTGGACGAGTGACTGTACCACTCTGTGCCTCAGTTTTCCCATCTGTAAAACGGGGATGATGATAACACCTACCTTCATAGGGCTGTAGTGAGGACTGAGCTGCTATAACATGCTCCAGGTGGTGTCTGGCCTGTGGGAGGCGCTGTGCCAGCTGAGCAAGCCTTGGCTGTTGTGATGGTGGCTTCTTACTTAGCTTGATTCCCACCTCTGATTAGAATGACCTAGGTCAGCGGTTCTCAAAGTGTGGCCCCCAGACCAGCAGCATCCACATCAGCTAGGAGTTTGTGCACAATGCAGATTCTCGGGCCCTGCCCCGGGCTCACTGAATCAGACGCTCTGGGCTGGAGCCCAGGCACCTGTGTTTTAACAAGCCCTCCTGGAGATTTGCTGCACACTCAAGAGTGAGAAGCGTGGGCTTGTGTTTAAATGCACTGGAACTGGTATCTCTTCCTTAAATATCAACCGACAGCATCATTATGGCCACTGCTTCTTGTGGGCAGGTTTCAGGGATTTTCCAGGAGTTTGCCTTGCACAGTGACTTTTGTGCCTAATCCGCATGTGAGAGTTGACCCCGTTGTATAATATTTCTACTCCTTATCCTATT
>NW_011495054.1:9044888-9077924 GCF_000754665.1 Bison bison bison
CCAGACTAAATTGTGGCCTGATGCTGAGAGCCTGACTCCATTAAAGGAAGCCTTTTTTTTTTTTTAGTTCCCCATCCCTTCCACTAAGGATAAACCGATATCCTCCAGCCCCCTTGCCCACCGCCCTCTGCCTCCTTCAGCTGAGCTGGGAAGGGCCCTCAGTCTGCACTCTCATCCCCTGCAGATTCACCGGCTGGCCGCCCGGTGCATCCAGAAGAACGTAGCTGTGTTCCTGGCGGTCAGGGACTGGCCGTGGTGGCGGCTCCTGGGTTCCCTTCGGCCCCTGCTGAGCGCCACCATCGGGGAGGAGCAGCTCCGTACCAAGGAGGTGGGTCCACACGGTGGGCAGGGCGATCCCCACTCCCCCACCCCCTCCAGCCCGCTCCCTGGTGTTTGCATCCAGACTAGTGCCCCCAGCCCTGGTTCTTCATCCATAAATGCTCCACCACTAGCCCTCACTGCCCCTTTACAGACATCCCTCTGCCCCAGCTGGAACAGCCTCCCTCCACCCGGTGCCCAGCTCCTCGGTAGGTGAGTGGGTGCTGGTCTGAGGCCGGCACTCCACCTCTCCTCCCAGAGAGGGTCTGTGGGAGAGTCCGTGAGCTGTTTATTTTTGTGCCTCTCAGAGGATACTCCCCCTACCCTCCCTTCAATCCCGTTAGCACCCACTTGATACAGGTAACTGTTCTGATTGTTTAGTCGCTCAGTCATGTCTGACTCCACGGACTGCAGCCCACCAGGCTCCGCTGTCCATGGGATTCTCCAGGCAAGAATACTGGAATGGGTTGCTATTTCCTTCTCCAGGGGCTCTTCCCAAACTGGGGATTGAACTCGGGTTTCCTGCCTTGGCAGGCAGATTCTTTACCAGTCAGCCACCAGGGAAACTGTTCTGGCTGGTTTCTGGGTTATCCTGCCTGTTGTTCCTTTTGGCAAAAATGAACAAATTCAGGCATATCTTGGAGATCGTGCAGGTTCAGTTCCAGGCTGCCAAGATAAATCGGATATCACAGTGAGTCACGTGAACTGGCTGACTTTCCAGGACCTATACAAGTTATATTGACGCTGTACGGTAGTCTGTTAAGTGTGTAGTAGCATTCGGTCCCCCCAAGATCTGCATACCTTAATTAAAGGATAATGCTTTTGGAAAAAATGCACCAGTAGACTTGCTCACCGCAGGGTTGCCACCAACCTTCAATTTGTAAAAAATGCAGTATCTGCAGTACCCAGCACAATGAAGCAAGGTGTGCATGTACACACGCGGGCACACGTGCAGTACACACGCGTGCGCGCGCGCGCACACACACACACAGGACTAATGGTTTCTTTCTTACACAAAAGGTGGCATACTCTATATTCTTCTGCAACTTGCATTTTTCACTTCAAAATAGATTTTAAGAACCATGCCACGTCCTGTTTTTGGATTATTTTTTAAACTTTTTTAGTTGAAGTATGTTTGACCTACAGCATTGTACATTTAAGGTATACAGCATGTTAATGTGCTGCATTTACGTATTGTCACGTGGTTCCCGTTTTTATAGAAATCTTCCTTGTTCTCTCTTCATGGCCACATGGTCCTCCTTGGGGTGTGCGTTTTATGGTTCACTCCACTGGCCTGCAGGGGGTGAGCATTTCAATTGCTCCTGACAGTGGTGCTGTAAACCTCAGGACGACCCCCTGGCCGAAAGTGGTAATTGGGGAGGATGAAGAGCTGGGTGCCCCGTGTCACTCGGGTGTGCCCTGTCTCACTTGGGCGTGCACCGTCTCAATAAACAGTGGTCTTGTTCCAAGGATTTGCATCCAGACCCTAGTCCAGGCTGGTATGGACCGGGCTTGCCTGAACAGAGATGATCATATTCAGAAATGGCCGTCATCACAGATGGGCTGGCTGCATCACCCACTGCATTTGCTGGCCACTCCTGACACGTATGGAACCTGCACCTCCAGTCCAGAATGGCTTCTGTTACTGTGTTTGCTTTTGTAGGCGGAGCTCACAGCGCTGAGGCAGAAGCTAGAGAAGGCAGAGAAGTCTCGGAATGAACTCCGGCAGAACGCAGACCTGCTGGAGAGCAAGGTACCCCCATCCCTCCTGCACGGAGGGGAGGTCTGTTGATGGGGAAGGTGACAGTGAGCCGGGCATGGTGCTCAGTCCCTTCAAGACTCCTCAGAATAACCCTGTGAGGTTCATGCCACTCCACTCCCCATTTTACAGAGGTGGAAACGCAGGCTCTGGGGTATTAAGTGCCTTCCCCCAGCCCCACAACCAGCAAGTGTAGAGATGAGTCTCAAAGCCACGTCATGTGGCTCCCAAGGGAAGAATTGCTTAAAGAAGTCACAAAAGCACAGCTCGCAGGGGAGAATGATCACTGTGACCCTAACAAGGTGATCAACTTCTGATTGTCAGAGCATAAAATAAAGACACACCATGTTCTTGAAGATGAAATTTACAACAAATGCAACTGACAGAGTAACCAGAATATGTAAAGAACTTCCTCAAATCAATTGGGAAAAGGTAAACATTCCAGTAAAAAAAAAAGTCGGGGGAGGGGGGCAAAAATTAGAAATTGGCAGTTCTCAGCAGGGAAACTCATTTTAGGAGTTTAAAGGATCAGGAATGCAAATGGCCAATAAACTCATGAAAAGACTACTAACTAGCAATCAGGAAATGTACATTAACAGCACAACAGGTATCACTTAATGCTTGAAATGGGCAAAATCCTGAAGTCTGATGTCGCCAAGTGTTGGCGACAGGAGTGCGTAGCAGCGGGAACTCATGCTGCTGGTATGGGTGTCAGTTGGTCTCGTGGCTCTTGAACAGTCTAGCGTCATCTCTGAGAGTTGGCGCTGCCTGTGCCCTGTGGCCCAGCCGTTCCACTTCCAGGCTCACGTGCTGGAGAACCTCTCTCACAGAAATGAAAAGACAGGACGCTTTCAGCAGCAGTGCATCTCATGTTGAAGAGCATAAGCACCCGAAAGGGCGTCTGTTGGCAGAATGGAGGAACACATCTTGTTAGACTAAAACCTGAGTTACCACAGTGAAAATGAATAAAGAGATGGGCAAACTATGGCCCACAGGGCAAACCCATGTCACCACTGGTTCTTTATAAATAAAGTTTTATTGGCACAGCCACGCCCATTCATTAGTGTGCAGTCTCTGGCTGCTTGCATGCTACAAAGGCAGAGTTGAGCAGTTTGTGACAGAGACTGTGTGACCTGCAAAGATTAAAAATATTTACTATCTGGCTCTTTATAGAAGAAAAGGCCTTTCAGCCAGAGATATAAGAACCAATTTGGATTGCCCTTAAAAAAGAAAATGCTGAAGAAAAAGAATTGAGTACTGTTGGCTTTTGCTGGTGAACCTAATTACAATCCCTGCTAGCCATCAACCAAACAAGCACTATTGTTGGCAGTGACACCACCCCAGCCGCGCAAGCACAGGAAGCTCTGGTTTTGCTCTGGACTGAGACAGTCTGTCACGCTGCCTCAGGACCTTTGCACTGGCTGCCTCTACCTTTCCTCCAGATCTGCACAGAGATGGGGGCATCACATGCTTCAGATCTAGCTTCAGACTTTTCAGTCCACACACATCTTCCCTGACCACTTACGTAATATCACCCCCCACTTGACCTCCCTCCCCGTCACCTCCCTCTGTTTAATACCTGCAGCACTCCACCATCTGAAAGCTAGCTTGCACGTTTATCTACTTGGGGTCTGTCTCCCTCTGTTGGCCTGGAGACTTTGTGAGGACAGGGACTTTGCCTTGTCTCTGGCTGTATCCGAGGAGTCTGGTAGAAAGTCTATCACGTGGAAGGTACTCAGATACATCTGATGAACAAGGGAATGAAGAAGGGAATGAATGAGCTCCACCTGAACTTCAGCAGAACCCTGTGACGTACCAGGGCTTCCTGGAGACAGGCAGCTGGGACTAGGGCAAGCCAAGCATTTGCCAAGGGGGCACAATTTAAGGGAGCCCTGAAAACCTCAGAAATCAAGATTGGGAATTCCCTGGTGGTCCACCCTCATGGTCAGGCGAGGGGCAGGGGCTCCTGGAAGGGAGGGTCTCCGGTGCACCAGGAGGAGGGCTGGGCTGGCCTACTGCCCCTCTCATGGACGAGACTGTGAGGAGGGGGAATGGCACCTGAATACCTTACAATACCTCCTATGAGGCTCCAGAGAGCCAGTGCCTGACCCCTCTTGCTGGTAGTAGCCATGAGTAGAGCAGCAGAAGCAGAGAGCTGTGGGCTGGTGGGGAATATTGGTGACTTCCCGGCAGAAATTCTTCCCACCAAGCTGACATTTTATGCAGTAATCCATCACGAGCTGTCACGTTGGACTTGGGGGTTTGCGATGTGTCAGCTGTTGCGGGAGACTTGGAGAGGAGGAGGAGGTGATTGTTTCTAGCATCTGGAGCTCCGCTCATGGGACACTGGTGGTAGAGGAGGGAGTCAGGCTTCTGAGGCCCAAACTACGCATGCTCGTGTCAGCACCTGCAGAATATCCTGCCTGGGCTCTTTAGTTTTTGTATAATACACAGTTGCAAAAAGGTGCATGAAGTCTTGAAAAAATAAGATAAAAATTTAAAGCTAAGAAAATCAGCAAAGGGAACCAAGAATCGAAGAATACACAAAATCAAGGAAAGAGTTAGAATATAGACCTTTACCATTGGCCTTAGACTCACTCTCAATACATGCCTTTGCCTGTGCTGTTCCTTCTGCCTAGAACGTCCCACTCCACCCTCCTCACCTGGTAAATGTCTGGTCATCCCTTCATACTTAGTTCAAGTGGTGCTTCCTCCAAGAAGCCTTCCTTGATGCTCTAAGGGTAGGTGGTGGTGGTTCCATCACTAAGTCAAGTCCAACTCTTTGCAATCCCATGGACAGTAGCCCGCCAGGCTCCTCTGTCCATGGGATTTCCCAGGCAAGAACATTGGCATGGGTTGCCATTTCCTTCTCCAGGGGATCCTCCCAACCTGGGGATTGAACCTGTGTCTCCACTTGGCAGGTGGATTCCTTCCCACTGAGCCACCTGGGAAGCCCATGGGTCCATTAGGCCCCCACTGCAGGCTCCTGGTGTTCCTGTGCTTCCCCTCACAGCACTGATCAGTGCCTCCTGATCACCTGCGTCCCAGCTAGACTGGGAGACCCTGTCCTTGGGAGGCCTCATCACATCAGCCCCGCCCCCAGTGCAGAAGAGACACAGAATGGGTGTGTGGAACTATTAAAAATGGGTTGAAATTTTGACACAGTGCTTCCTAGCAACCAAAGCAAAAAGAAAAACAAGATATTCCATAAGCATGTTGTGTCTGGGTTATATGCATACACACCCCCACACACCTCTGTTGCTTGAGCAGAGAGTAACTTTTCAGGATATGGAGATAATCGAGATATTAGAGGAGCTTCTCCCATGAAGCCTCATTAAAAGGGCCCTGAGGGCACTCACCTATATTCACACAGTAAATCTAGAAGGGGTCTGTAGAAATGCTTTTGGTAGTGTAACATTAAACTGCAAGTCAAGGGCGTGATGCCCCTACCACAAAGAGAATTCAGTCAGGAATCAAAGCTGAGCTTCATGCCGGAAGCACATTTAGATGACTAAGTGTTGGGATTTCTTCCTCTTCCTCCCCACCGCCTCCTCTTCGTCTTCTTCCTCCTGCTTCTCTTCTTCCTCCTGCCTTTTAAACTCTATATAACATCCAACATACAAAAAAAGTATACACATCATAAGTGCAGCTTAATGAATTTTCACAAAGTGGGCGCACCAGTGCAGCCAGCACCCCGAGCGCTGGTTGCCAGTTCGCTCCCAGGTTCCCCTACCTCGTGCCCCTTCCAGCTACTGCCCTCCATCATTAACCACAAATGGACTCCTGCTGCCAAAGAATAGCGTTTGCCTTTTTTCTGAACTTTACTGAGATTCATTGAATTTGTGTGTTCCTTTGTCCCTGGTTTCTTTGATTTGACATCGTTGGTGATGTCAGTGACTATGGTTCACAGACCCCCTCTGCTGTAGACTAGTCAATTACATGCGGACACCCGTCCTTACCCTTCCTCTAAAGGAACATTCGACTGTTGCTATTTTTAAACTGTAAAGAACCAGCTTGCTCTGGACCTCCTGACGTGTGTCTTTTGGTGCACAGATCACGCATGGCCGTTAGCACACTGGATGGAACCACTGGGTTTTGAGTTATTTCTGTGTTCAGTTTTCATAGATGCTGCAGATAGCTCACTGCCGTGTTGGTGTCCATTTGTTCCCCGACGGCTGCGGGTGAGCCTTCTGTCTGCCCCACGTCTTACTGGCACTGGGGATTGTCTGCCTTTTTCATTTAGCGACTGTGGCTGTTGCCCAGTTGTACCACCTTATGATTTTAATTTGTGTCTTTTCACGTGTTTTTGGCTATTTGGTTATCTTCTCTGACAAAGTGGTCTTTGCAGTCTTTCCTATGGCTTTTCTTGTTGATCCGTAGCTGTTCTTCATAAGCTGTGGATGTCTGGTCTGTTGTTCAGTGTGGATAACTATATAACCAGTGTGGATCCCTTCCCCTCCATGGCTTGTCTGCACTGAGGGAGTAATTTATTGAGTGTTTTCCGAAGCCCGGCGTCTCTTCAGGCCCGTCAGAGGGCAAGGAAGGGGTCCAGGCCTCCAGAACTCTCGCACCTGCGTCTGTTACAGTAGATGTGCTGCTCGTGCTTTGATTCTGTTTTTATCAATTCTCAGATGAATTATTTTCTCCCTTTGTACTTCGCTGAACCCAGTCAGCAGCCTCTCACACTAGGAACTGGCTGTGCATTCCTCTCTCATGTTGTAAACTGTGCATCTTACAATCAACGGCAGCTCAGATTTGGTGAAATGCAGCATGTTGGGGCCCAAGTAGGATTCTATTTGGAGAAAGGGCTCTAATTCCTACCTTCCTCCCTGCAAAGCTACTGTTGATTTATATTGGTTGCTTTTGCACTTGAAAGAGCATCAGAATCACCCATGAGTGCTAAGTCCACTCGGTCGTGTCCAGTTCTTTGTGACCCCATGGGATGAAGCCTGCCAGGCTCCTCTGTCCATGGGATTTCCCCGGCAAGAATACTGTAATGGGTTGCCATTTCCTCCTCCAGGGGATCTTCCCAACTCAGGGATCGAACGCGCATCTCTTATGTCTCCTGCGTTGGCAGGCGGGTTCTTTACCACTAGTGCCCTGTGGGAAGCCCTCAGAATCACCCAGAGGAGCTGTTACCCCCATAGCTTTCCTGGCTCCATCTCTCAAGGTTGGGCCCGGGAGGGAATCTTGGGGATCGGGGTTCCTCCGCACTTTTCCAGCAAGCCTCGAGGTGACCCTGGTGCAGAGGGTCGTGCTATGTTAGGGTAGTGGGGTTCTCCTCGAACACGTGTCCGAACCCCCAGGAGGATGGGTTAGGGTGTGAGTCGTTGGAGCGCAGCCTTCAAGACTCTGAGTCGGTGGCTTGGGATGGCCCTGGGGCTTTTGTAGTTCTAGGAAGTTCTCAAGTGATGCTGAACCTGCTTGTTCAGGGCCCACACTTAGAAATGTCAAGTTACAGAATAGGTACGAATTGTCTCCTTTTACTCGGTTCTTCAATCTTGGAAGGGAGCCTCTGTTGACAGTTGGGGAACAGACACTCCTTCAGGGCTGTGCATCATGCAGCCCCCCAGCACCGTTCCCAGCGTCTGCACCCCACCTCTCGTCTCAGCAGGGAAACAGCCACAGAAATGTGGCTGGAACGTGGTGTGCCTCGTCAGCGAGAATGCCATTTGACGAGCCTTATTAAAAAAGACAACGTTACTGCAAAATGATTTACGTGCTTCATTTGCAAAGGAGCCGAAGAGGAGATGAGGGGCCTCTGAGACGCCAGTTATAAATACTCTTCAAGCATGCAGGATCAGCCTGCATGGCCAGTGGGGTTTGTGTTTTTACAGGGAAGCAGCTTGACTGGGTAGGAGCACCAGGGAGGCTGCAGGAGCACAAGGCGAGGCCTGAGAGCGGGGTGGTGTCTTCTCTCTGGAATATGTACAGGACCTCCTTTATGGCAAAAGACGGAGGCCCATGTGCACCCCTGTCTGGCCTCATTAGCCCAAGAAGTTTCACTTCTGGGTGAAGAATCGCTGAGGGAACCAGCGGGGCACAGCGGGAACTGGAGATCTAGGGCAGACGTGCATTAGCGGAGCCCTGAGAGAGGTGGCTCCTGACGGCCGTGACTGTCCACTAGCAGGGTGGGCAAGGGACGTCTCACTGGGCCCCGTGGTCAGATGGCGCCCGAGCCTTGCCCTCGCCCCAGGTCTCCTGGCACCTGGTTCTGTGCTCTGGTGCAGCGCCAGGCCCCTGTGTTCCAAGGAGTCATCCTGAAAGAAGAACAGAGAGAGAAAAGGAGAGAAAAGGAAAAAAAGAATGACACGGGGAGACCAAGCTTCGGTGAGCGAGGCCCATACCTTTATTTTCAAAAGCAACTTTTATACCTTGACTTGTACATAGAGGGAAATGAAAGATGCAAAGTCATACAGAGTCAGCCCACACATTACATCTGTTTTGTCTTTATCAAAACCAGGATTTTTTATACATACTTTTCCCATAAACAATGTTGTGTATAATATCTTCTGGCCTTGGAGGCCTGTGGACATTTTATGACCCTTTTTTGATAAAGGCTGATCAGCCAGAAAACTTGTTTTCCCTTGAAGTGTTTCTTTTTATTTCTCTCAGCCTCAGAAAGTACTAAACAGAGTTACATTCTCACAGAGCAAAGGTGCAGTGGGTCACAACAAAGAAAGAACCAGTTAGCTCAAAGGTCTGATGTGGTTAATTCCCAGGGTGCTACTTGTTTTTCCTACATTCCAACTGTGTTAGCCAATGCACTCCCAAGTGCACAATGGATAAGGGATATGGCACTTGGCAGCAAGCACTGGCCCAATAATGAAGCCCTTTACCAGTACTATCTATTCTAATAATTTTTCATCCCTTAAAGGACTCTATGCTCATCAGGACTTTTAGAATGTTTAGGCTTTTCAAGGTTGGGGAGTTGTGAACAATCATGTGTGTTAATTGCAAGAGTATGGCTAAACCTGTCAGGCAAGCTAGAATGCCAACAGAGGGGTTTGAATTGAAACACTCCTATCATGCCCGGGAGACTTATTAACTAAAGCCCTAAGTTGACTTTTTCCAGAGAAAGGTGGCCAGGGATAGCTCCCTGTTAATGTCAGAAGAGTTGGTGAGAGACACAAAATAGTAAGACAGACAGATTTTGGTTTTGGGGTAGATGCTCGAGCAGATTCAGGGGTTCCCTTGAGGCCTGATCCACCTTTGCCTGTCAGGCCTCCTCCACATGACCTTTGTCATGGGTGGGATCTCGCGTGGTGGCTCCTGGCACCTCCCCAACAGCAGAGTCTTCGAAGGCAGGTCTGGCAGGCAGTAGGTGCTGGCGTCGTGCAGGGCAGGTGACCGTGACAGCCCAGGGGACCTTGTGTGCTCCGCAGTTAAGGTCCTTCACATCCCTGCAACCCACTGTTCCCCCAGTGTGGTGTCTGTGTCAAGATGTGGGGAATGTTATTTCTGTTTGACTCTGCAAAACGTACAGCAGATTCATTCATTTCTGTCTCCCTCTCTCTGGCAGACCCTTGGAGTCATTGTCCCTGAGTAGAAAGAGGGTTTCTGATGATTCAGCCAAGCGGTGGATCCAGGGAGGATTCCAGAATAATTCCTGGTTAATTGGTCCTAGTGTGGTCTGCACAGGACCCTTCTGGGTTTGCAGCCCGGCTCTCCCTCATTAAACTGGCCTTCATTTTGCACCCACCTCAACTCAAGGACAGAGCCTCTGGACCCCAAAATGTGTGAAGGAGAAGGGCTTTGTGGGGATGGGGACGGTCAGAGGCTACTGTCTCTGAGAAAAGCGGCTATTGTTTCCCCAGTTTGGAAAGGCGAATTGTCCTTTGAGCTCCAGACTTGGGGTCTGTGGAATTCAAAATTAATGCATTAAATTAATTCTGTGCTCTCTTTGCTCAAGCCGATTAGCACAAATTGAATTTCATACTAAATGGTTAAGGCAGAGAGAATACTCTCCTGGTGTTTGGTATCCATGCTGATGGCAGGGATGGAGGCCATGTTGTGTGATCGGGGGTGCTCCTGGAGTACACTGGCCTGTAGTCGGTGCCCACTGAAAGTAATCACTTTTCCAACTTGAATGCCTTTATGCACCCCAGAGGCTCAGATGGTAAAGAACCTACCTGCAATGCAAGAGACCTGGGTTCGATCCCTGGGTCAGGAAGATCCTGAATGGATCTGGCAACCCATTCCAGTATTCTTGCCTGTAAAATCCCAGTATTCTTGTCTATACAGACCCTTGAGAGTCC
Organism: Bison bison bison; assembly: GCF_000754665.1. Lineage (NCBI taxonomy): Eukaryota > Metazoa > Chordata > Mammalia > Artiodactyla > Bovidae > Bison > Bison bison. The sequence continues at coordinate 9,055,224 of NW_011495054.1, forward strand.
CTTGGACTGCAAGATCAAACCAGTCAATCCTAAAGGAAATCAGTCCTGAATATTTATTAGAAGGAATGATGCTGAAGCTGAAACTCTTATACTTTGGCCACCTGATGCAGAGAACTGACTTACTGGAAAAGACCCTGGTGCTGGGAAAGATTAAAGGCAGAATAAGGGGAGGACAGAGGATGAGATGGTTGGATGGCATCACCAACTCAATGGATATGGGTTTGAGCAAGCTCCAGGAGATGGTGATCGACAGGGAAGCCTGGAGTGCTAGAATCTAATGGGTCACAAAGAGACGGACACGACTGAGCGACTGAACTAAAGTTCCATGGACAGAGGGGTCTGGCAGACTGCAGTCCATGGCGTCGCAAAGAGTTGAACACCATTGAGTGACTTCCACTTTACTTTAAGTCTGACCCACCTAGAACCAAGTGAGGAGCATAGCCCCAGTTTCATGAGGACTCTGCTGTACAGCATCATTTATGTCCTTCTTGGTCATGAACTGTCCACTTGTATGTTTCTCTTCTCACTTACCTTGGCATATCCTTGAACCCAGAAGGCTGTATTTGAAACAATAAGACCACAAAAGTGCTGACTCACTTGGTGTTTTCCTTTATTTTTTGGGGAAAAAAGCCAATGCAAGTGGGAATTCATTTAAAAAATAAACATTTTAATTTTTAACTTAAAACATGTCTGCCTCAACTCACTGCTACTGCTAAGTCACTTCAGTCGTGTCCGACTCTGTGCGACCCCATAGACTGCAGCCTACCAGGCTCCTCCATCCATGGGATTTTCCAGGCAAGAGTACCGGAGTGGGGTGCCATCGCCTTCTCCGCACCTCACTGAGGTGGGACCAAAAACTCAAGATCTACTTCTTCTTTAAACCACACCCTCACACACAACTACGTGATTTCCAGTTTCGATTTCTTTAAAGCAGAGCAAATGGCAAAAGAATGCGAATGCAGAAGCCTACACTTTGTACTTGGAGTTTTTCCTTTGTAGTTTTTGCACCTGCACCTATATGACAGAATTTTAAGAAGCAACTCTCTTGTATTCATTCCTTCCAAAGCATTCAGCCTAGTTTTCCTGGAAACTCTTGGCCCGGTCGCATCGTACGGGTGTGTGTAATAGCTAATAGAATAGTAATTGCATAAAAGCGTGTGAGGCATAAACAGGCTGTGAGCACACACTGTGTGGCAGTACAGCTGCAGCCTGGTCGAGGCAGCGGGCCCCGGGGAGCCATCGGGGGGCTTCCCGGCCGAGAGCGTCCCTGGGGGTGGGCATCTGCAAGTGTGCGTCTTACCAAGGAAGCCTGTTTGGTCAAGTGAAATGGCTTCCTGAAGGATGCCTAAGGAGAGTTGCTACTAGAATAATTGTTAGTCGAACATTTACTGTGTGCTTGGCACTGTGCTAAGCTCTGTGTGGATTATCTCACTTAATTCTCTAAACAATTCTATCTGCTGTCCCCTTCCTTCCTAAAGTGGAGAAAACTGAGCACTGGAGAGGCACCCTGTGTGGCTGAGAGTCACACAGACAGTGAGTGCTGGGCCAGGAATTCTAACTCACCAGGACCATAACATCCTGACGCCCGTGCTCTTAACCACCTTATTACGCTGCAGGGTTGCCTTGCGATAAGACCTATTATCAGTGCAAGGATGGTCCCATGGAGCATGGGCGGGAGGAGAAGGGTTGGCAGCCCCAGCGAGTAACCCTGCCTTAACCCTCCCCCTCCAGATCACTGAGCTGACCACAGAGCTGGCAGATGAGCGCTTCAAAGGGGACGTGGCCTGCCAGGTGCTGGAGAGTGAGCGGGCAGAGCGGCTGCGGGCCTCCCGGGAGGTCCAGGAGCTAAAGGCGAGTGTTCGGGAGCGCTGGGGATGCGAGTGCCCGAGAAGAGTGGCCAGGAGGGTTGGGCCTGCCCTGCTCTGCTCATATCTGGGATACACAGGCTTACTGACTCCCATTCTGGGAGTCCTGGAGGACATCTGAGTCTTCCTAAGTCTTGGCTTTGGAGATATCCTGGGTGAAGATTGTGGGGGTAGCGGTGGGGATAGGGGCCAGTCCTGATTTGAAAGCACCTTGGGTGAGATGGCCACTGTCTTAGCTCCAGTTTGAAACCTCGAGGCCTCTCTTCCAGAGCAAGTATGAGCAAGTCCAGAAGAATCTAGGAGAAGTGGAAAAGCGGTTGGAGGAAGCCCAGCAGAAAATTCAGTTGAATGATTTGGAGAGGAGTCACACTGGAGGAGGTGAGTCCATGGGAACCATGGGATTAGACACTGGTGGAAAAGCTCCCCTTCTTTTCATTCATTCATTCATTCATTCACACGTCTGGAGCACTTAAAATGCTCTAGATGCTGCATTAGGGGCTGAGATGTTGGCAGAGAAAACAGGAACAGATTTTGCTTTCTTAGGGTATACAGTTCAATTCAAGAGGCAGGCACTAAACAGATAACCCAACAATATCTAAGGTAATAAATTACCAATGTGACAGGTGCTGTTTATTCATAAGGCAAAGAATGATTTTAAAAATAGTGGTTCTATAGATGGGCAGTTCATTTCAGTCACTCAGTTGCGTCCAGCTCTTTGAGACTCCTTGGACTACAGCACGTCAAGCTTCCCTGTCCTTCACCATCTCCTGGAGCTTGCTCAAACTCACGTTCATCAAGTTGGTGATGCCGTCCAACCATCTCATCCTGTGTCATCCCCTGTAGATGGGCAAGGCACCCTTATATTTAAGAATCTTTTTTATATGAGTAATTTTAATATAAGCTTTTGGGCTTCCCTGATAGCTCAATTGGTAAAGAATCCGCAATTCACAATAGAGTGAATTGCAATGCAGGAGACCTGGGTTCAATCCTTGGGTTAGGAAGGTTCCCTGGAGAAGGGAAAGCTACCCACTCTAGTATTCTGGCCTGGAGAATTCCACGGACTGTATAGTCCATGGGGTTGCAAAGAGTTGGACTTTAACGAGTGACTTTCAGTTTCATAATATAAATTTTTATTAAATTCCGGTGAGCCAGGGTCATTGGAAGAGATCCTGATGCTGGGAAAGATTGTAAGCAGGAGGAAAAGGGGGCAACAGAGGTTGAGATGGTTGGATGGTATCACCGACTCAATGGACATGAGTTTGAGTGAACTCCGGGAGATGGTGAAGGACAGGGAAGCCTGGTGTGCTGCAGTCTATGGGGTCGCAGAGAGTCAGACACGACTGAGCGCGTAAACAACAATATAAATTTTGAAGAACTCAGTTCAGTGGTTAAGAAGTGAAAGCTACAAAATCGCATTTCTGGATTTGAATCTAGACTCTATTACTTTGGCCAAAGAAATTATTGTGCCTTGGTTTCCTCATCTTTCAAATGGCTGTAGACAGAGATGATGAATGGAAGGTGTTAGCCACATGGATGGTACAGAATGCTGAATAGTTGTTGCTCACTTTATTATTATTTCTAGTAGCACTAATAGTGGGATCCTTTTTCCTGCTCATCACCCGTGGAGCAGGGACTACTCCTGGCCCTGTTTGAAAGTGATGTCAGGCACTTGGTTAGCAGTTAGATCACTCTAATGAAAGATGTGCTCAGCGGAGCTAGGGATTCCTGGTGGTGCCCGTCTTGGTCGCCTGGAGACACATCTCACGGCTGGGTGGGCAGGAGGCAGCCCTGTCATCTCCTCTGCCCAGTCGAAATGAGTCAGCTGAGGAGGTTTCCTGGCGTGTCTGTCAGCCTTTATAAAACATAGACATCGCTCCTCTAGTGCCCCCAGAGAATCGATGCCCTAGAAACGTCAGGGACACTTGAAGGGGCCGAGGTCAGGAGGTGGTGGAGGAGGGGAAGGCACGTTGGCTTCCTACTCCACTCCTGTCATCCTCTCATCCCGGCTACCTGCAGGGCAGGCGTTTGCCAGGGAGGTTCATCCTGAGGAGTCTGAGACTCTCAGGTACCCGAGCCCCAACAAGGTGGGGCCCACTCAGGGAGAAGGGAACCTGTTTGCCCAGAACCGGCACAGGTTCCCCAGCCCCGGTTCCATCCTGATGGTGATTTTTGTGTGAACGGTGCTCCCCGGCCATTTGTCTTCCTGTGTAGAGATATGGGAGTCGGCCGAGGGGGAAACATGCTGAGCTCAGGAGCAGATTAGTCACAGTGCTGCGCAGGCTTTCAGCTCAGGATGCTTATTCCAGGAAGCCAATCCCCAAATATTTTGTTTTTGATTGTGAAAGTAGTACATACTCATTATAGAAGACGTCTATGACGTAGGAAAGTTGAGAGAAGCAATAAAGCACTTTAATTATACCACTGCAGTGCCGCCATAACCTCCCCTATGGGTCAGGCTGGGGTAGAAATTACTGAAAATATGTATGTTTTCTCACTATGCGTGGTGAAATCTTTAAAGAGAACCTCTCATGGAATGTGTTCAGCACTGAGCTGGACTCTGGGGCAAGGGTTGTAGAAGAATTGTAGTTGGGCCTTGCTGTCCAGAAATTTGCAATGTCAGTGGGAGGCCAGGGAAGCCCAGGAAATGGTACTGGAAAATGAAGGGCTCACTGACAGGTGTGTGAAGAATGGCGCCCACGGGGAAGGAGGCTGGGGCAGTGGAGCAGGTCCTGGGCCGTCGTGGCGCCCACTCACACCCCTCTCCGGAGCACGGAGCACACAGGCCACCTGAGAAATCCTTTCTGCTGCCCTTTCCTTTTTGAAGCTCTGCCATTTGCCACTTGAGATTTTTTTTCCATGATGGAGAGATAGGATTCCTTTCGTACCATGATATTATTTATCCTGATGGAAATTTGAAGAAGCTTCAACTTTTTACAATTATATCATCCTTCTGTTTGGGTTAGTTACGTGAGAATCACCCCCGACAAGACCTCAGTCCTGCCATCCATCTGTCCGTCCGTCCATCCATCCATCCATTCACTCACCTGGCCACCTCTGAAGTGAAAGTTACAGAGCATTTATGATGTGCTAGGCATTATAGTCGGAGCAGGCGATGGCACCCGCTCCAGCATTCTTGCCTCGAAAACCCCATGGACGGAGGAGCCTGGTGGGCTGCAGTCCACGGAGTTGCTAAGAGTCAGACATGACTGAGCGACTTCACTTTCACTTTTCACTTTCGTGCTTTGGAGAAGGAAATGGCAACCCACTCCAGTAATCTTGCCTAGAGAATCCCAGGGACGGCGGAGCCTGGTGGGCTGCAGTCCATGGGGTCGCAAAGAGTTGGGCACGACTTAGCGACTTTCATTTTTCACTTTCATGCATTGGAGAAGGCGATGGCAGCCCACTCCAGTACTCCTGCATGGAGAATCCCATGGACAGAGGAGCCTGGTGGGCTGCAGTCCATGGGGTCGCGAAGAGTCGGGCACGACTGAGCGACTTCCGTTTCACTTTTCACTTTCATGCATTGCAGAAGGCAATGGCACCCCACTCCAGTGTTCTGCCTGGAGAATCCCAGGGACGGGGGAGCCTGATGGGCTGCCGTCTATGGGGTCACACAGAGTCAGGCACGACTGAAGTGATTTAGCAGTAGCAGCAGGCACTATAGTAAGTCCTGTGGATGTGGATACGGTCGTGAACAAAACATAAGTTTGCTTCCCTCATGAGTTTGAGTCCTCTTCTGAACTTCCTTAAGTTCCTTTTATGAGAGTCCTGGTCATGCTTTGTTCAAGCTGATTTTACATGTTTGTCTCCACAAGTGGATTCTTCTGGAAGACAGAATGGTTTCTTATTCATTTCATGATCTCTTGTGCCTGGCATGGAGTAGTGTGAGCTTTTGGTTGGATGGAAGGTAGATGGAACAATGGATGATGGATGGATGGATGGATAGATATGGATGGATGGATGGATAGATGATGGATAGGTGGATGGATGGGTGGGTGGGTGGTGGATAGATGGATGTTGGGTGGATGAATGGATGATGGATGGATGATAGGTGGGTGGATGGATGGGTGGATGGGTGGTGGATGGATGGTGGCTGGATGATGGATAGATGGATGTTGGGAGGATGGATGATGGATGGATGGATAGATGGATAGGTGGATGGATGGATGGATGGATGGGTGGGTGATGGATAGATGGATGTTGGGTGGATGAATGGATGATGGATGGATGATAGGTGGGTGGATGGATGGGTGGATGGGTGGTGGATGGATGGTGGCTGGATGATGGATAGATGGATGTTGGGAGGATGGATGATGGATGGATGGATAGATGGATAGGTGGATGGATGGATGGATGGATGGGTGGGTGATGGATAGATGGATGTTGGGTGGATGAATGGATGATGGATGGATGATAGGTGGGTGGATGGATGGGTGGATGGGTGGTGGATGGATGGTGGCTGGATGATGGATAGATGGATGTTGGGAGGATGGATGGATGGATGGATGGGTGATGTTTGGATGGATGATGGATGGATGGTCTCTATCTTACACTGTCCATTTGTACAATGTTTTCCACATCTCTATTACCTTAAACAATGTTACTCTTTTATTCAATCAGAAAATAAGCTATCACAACCTAGTGTAGCCTGTTCTATTCAGCGAGTTTTCATCACCACCAGCAAATGACTTTTTTTTGGAGAATTTTACCAAATCAAGGGATTGTTTAGTTATTATATAGAGACATGTTGTGACCATTGTCTCTGTTGCCCTTTGCATAGTAGACACTTTCATTATTGTTCACTGATTTATTTGTTAATTAATTCAGCCATCACTGATGATGTACTCCATCACCCAACGTGAATGGCCAGTAGAATGGCCAGCTGGTAAACTTGTTTTGCCACACAGGGGAAGCTTCCATGCATAGGGGACTCTTCTAGAGGTTGTAGAGAACCCACAAATGTATAAAACAGCTCCTCTACCCTCAAAAAGTATGGAATTTCCATAGGGGGAAGGTGTATGCACACATGTAGAGAAATTGAATTCTGTAAATGACCGAGCTTAAAATAGTGACTGGTTAATAATGTTCAACACCTGGATGTAGTCAGGGAAGGCTGCCTGGAGAAAGTGGTGTTTTAAGCTTGGACTCAATGTGGGATTTCCAGATCCTAAGCCTAGGGTCGAACCTCGGGAATTCTGTTAAGACTGTGAAATTGTGCACAGAGGGCTGAGGACGGGAGGGAACGGCCCGTTCACCGAGTTTCCTGACTGGCCTCTCTGACGCTCTTGAACAGCAGACGAGTGGCAGATGCGCCTCGACTGTGCTCAGATGGAGAACGAGTTCCTCAGGAAGCGTCTCCAGCAGTCAGAGGAGAGGCTGGAGTCGGAGCTGGCGTCTAGGAATGAGCTGGAGCAGAAGGTAAGGGGGGAAGATAGTCTGGGTCGTCAAGGCCACAGAAATAGGGCAGTGTCTCCCCTCCCTCTTCTAGGTGTTGACGGAACCTGAAAAGGGGGAGGGGGCATCACCTGCGTCGCGTGTCACCTCCACTGACAGCACACGTGGAGGTCGCTGGGCGTGTGGGCAATAGTCCCCCTCTTTGTCACACTGTTAAGGTCTTTAGCTTGTTTTCTAATTGAGTTGTTTGTTTTCTGATTTTCTGGTATATTTTGGATAAGTTCTTTATCAGGTATGTCTTTTGCAAATGTTTTTTTCCTGTCTGTGGTTTTTCATTTTCTTGAAAGTGTCCTTTGCAGAGTAGAAATGTTTAGTTTTAATAAAATCCAGCTTATAAATTCTCTTTTTCATGGGCCATGCCTCTGGTGTTATATCTAAAAAGTCATTGCCAAATCTAAGGTCATCAAGGTTTTCTACTATGTTATCTTCCAGGAGCTTTATAGTTTTGCATTTTATATTTACATCTGTGATCCATTTTGAGTTAATTTTTGTGTAAACTCTGTGTCTAGATTTTTTTTTCGCTTGTGAATGACCAGTTGTTTCAGCACCATTTGTCAGAAAGCCTCCACTATATAGCATTTGCCTCTTTGTAAAAGATCAACCAACAATATTTCTGTGGGTCTGTTTCTGGACTCTACTCCATTCCATTGCACTGGTTTTCCACCCCCTCCTTCAAGAGAGGCCTATTCTTTCTCACCTCTGGGCCTTGGCATATGCTCTTTCCTTTTCCTAGAACACTCTTTCTCTTCCCTACCTAGATTCTATCTCTGACAAACCTTACATTCTCAGCTTAAATATCCTTCCCCCCAGAAAGTCTTCCCTGACACAGATTGGGGAGATTGCCCCTAATTTATTTCCCCAGATATAAGCCTCATTATGCTGTATTGTCATTATCTGCTTACTTCTTGGTGTCCCGCAGTAGAGGTAAGTACCATAAAAGTTGAGGTCATATTTCCTGTCCCATTATTATTTAGGTATCTCCTCACTGTGAGCAAAAAGTATCATGAAATCATCCTGCAGAAGTGGGCCAGGGTGAGATCTCATGGGATTTTATAAACAGCGGAAGTGAGGCTCCCTGGCGATGGTTTTAGCGGTCACTTTCAAGGTGGACGTTGTATCGTGATCCTCAGGAGACATCTGGGCTGTAGATAACCAGCCAAGGGACAGCCGCCTGGGAACAGCCCAGTTCTTTCATAACAAATTATCAAGTCGGGTCAGCCTCCCCAAGGAAGGAGGGATATTCATGCTACATTAAAAAGTAATAAAACTGCAACCTTTTTCTGAACAGCGGAATATAAGAAAACATCCCATTTGCCTTCAAATACTGAATTTACAATTACAGGCTTCATTAACTCGGTGTTTTGCTTATTTAAAGCAATTCTTTAATGAGCCCATTTCTTCAAAGCGAGTGTGCCAAGTCGCCCTCTCTCCCAGATCTGAACTAGGACATTGGGAGGGTGCTTCCTGGAGGGAGATGCAAGAGCCGAGGCTCTTCTGTTTGTTTGCAGCCGCATGCGTTCCCGTGTGAGTCAGTACATCTGAAGTGCCGTTGAGAGCCCGTCCCGTGGGTCTCCTCTGAACTGTTCTGGCTGCTTCTCAGCTAGTCCACACACACCTCCCAGATGAGGCAGCCAACGGGGGTATCAATTATACATGGTTCTCCAGGGGCTGTCGAGTTGGGCAGGGCATGTTCAGAATCTGCTGGCCAGAGGAGCATTGAGGAAAATTAAAAACACTCAGAGAACGACAGACACCGCCCCCACCCCCATATTACCCCTGAGCAAACTGAAGCTCAGAGGAATAGCTCCCCACACTGATGCAGGTGGCAAGTGGTCAGGACTGGGTCTCTCTGGCCCAGAACCTGATCTCTTCCTGTTAGACTCTCACTGGGAGCGGCAGCTGCTTCAGCTGGAAAATAGGGGGCCTGTTCAGTGCTGACGGGGTGGGCTGATTCCTTCTGCCCCTCCACAGCTCGGGGATCTGCAGAGGGCCTACGAGGGAGCCCAGAGGACAGCCCAGCAGCTCAAGAGGAAGTGCCAGCTTCTGACCTGCGACCTGGAGGACACGCGCTTCCTGCTGGAGAGCCAGCAGAGCCGAAACCACGACTTGGAGAAGAAGCAGAAGAAGTGAGTCGTGACCTGGGCGCTCGGGTGGGCTGCCTGGGTACTGGGGTCTCCGGATTCTCCTCTGAAGCCCCGTCACTCCAGTCAGGGCTCTTTGTCCCTGGAGCTCAGCCTCCTAGCTCTGCCCTCACTCGCCCCGTCCCTCCCCACTCATGGCTGTGTGGTTCTCCCAAGGATCCAGCAAGAAATCATTCTTCTCTGTTATCCAGTCTCAGCTCTACTGCCAGCCACCCACATAAGCTTGGGGGCTTTCTTGGCCTCTCTGGGCCTCAGCATCCCCACTAAGAGTGAAGGGCTTGTTGTGGAGGCAGAGTCAGCCTAGCCTGGTGGGTAGGGGTCCAGTGCTGGTTCAAGTCCCAGCTGTGCCTCTTCCCAGCTGTGTGACCTTGGACGAGTCCTTCAGCCCTTCTCCACCTGAGAGGATTCTGCTCCTCAGGTGGAGCACCCTCTTGTGGTGAAACTAGATGATGCGGTTGGTAGATCCCGCAGAGGACTAGGGTCTGGTTCCCATCCACACTGGTGAAAATGGAGAGACGGCCAAAAACTTGAGTCACTGCCCTTTCCATTTAAAGTTTAGACTCTCAGCTCACATGAGCAGTTCTGGCAGGATCTGGGCTCTGCGCATGAATAAGATGCCAGTCTTGAATCCGCACACTGGTTCCGGCGCTTGCTTTCCCCGTCTAGGAGCCTAGACTGGCACTCAGGTCTCTCTCACAAGCCTCCGTACGTGGAACCTCATATCCTGGGATGCCTTCATCCCTGGACTCCTTGTCTGTGTCTGAAGTTCTTCAGCTCACCTGGTGAGGGTACAGGTGTGCAGGGGCCCTGTTCTGAGCCAGACAAGCCCTGCTGGAGACTTCCTAGGAGGTGAATAGATGGAACTTAGCTTATTTTAGAAGGCCCCAGTTGAAAACACAGAAGAACCTTGCTCTGTGCCAGGACATGATTTTTGCCAAGAACGCCTTTTTTCCAAGAGGTAGCCAGCTGAATTACATTTCCATGGGAGTGGTACCGGTTTTGAATTTGATCTGCATTAAATATTGTTTCTCTCATTTATCTTTGAGCTTTCCTGAACTGGCTTCTTCATAAAAAAAAAAAAAAAAAAGTTCTTTGGGGAGTTATTAGTATGCCTCCCCAGATGAGAGAAGTTTGTTTTTTTCTGGCTGATAGCTGACTCTTTTTCCTTTTCCACCTTCCCATGCATGCTATGGCTACACCTTGTCCTTGCAGCAGGGAAAATGGCTTAGTCCCACCTTGATCGTTTGCTGTGTGACCTTGTCAGGTAACACTACCTCTCTGAGACAGACAGTGACTGATGTTTTAGAGCTGTCTTCGAAGTTAAGCAGACTACCTGGTGCTGAAGACTGGCTCCAACAGATGCCACCTGTTAATCGAGAGATGGAATTCCATCATCCCGGAGGTTTCTGCCAGCTGTGACAATCCTGGCCCTTATCTATGGGTTCTACTCCTGTTCTGAGAGGCCTTAAGGAGGGTTTCCACTTTCTGATGGGTGGCAGGGGGGCTCTGCCCTTGGAGTTTATGCAGCCAGAAAATTCCATCCCTCTGGTGTTTCCCATGACCACCCACCTTGGACAGAATCCTTCATTCCAGATAATGGCCCCCGGAGAGTTCCCATTTCATCGTACTTGTGTCTCTCCTTAAACTCACCTGCCCTGTGATGCCCTCTACTCCCTGACCATCTCTTGGCAGAAGTTAGTTTATGTTGTGATGCTAATTGCAAAGAGCAGCCGTTACCTTTCTAGATGGATTAGCATTTTAGCCTGGAGCCCGTGAGCAGGTAGAGGCCTCTCATGGTGGAAATTCAGGTAGCATGCCTGTAGTGAGGGAGAGATGGAGAAGTTAGCCATACTTCCTCACACCTCTTTATGTTTAATCAAAGGGTCAATGCAGCTGCCTCCTATTGGCTGGGCTCTGGGTGGAGGGATGTCTCCATGCTGTTGAGGTTCCCTTTCCCCACCTTGGCCTCTCAGTTCAGAGTGGCCCGGTTGCCATGGTCACTCATGGGTCACAAAGCTCAGTTCCGAGGGCCGGTGGAGGTCCCCTAGGGATAAGGACTGTGCTGGAGCTGTGGGAGGCTGGATCCCTGGCCCGCTCCTAGTGGGGTGAAGGCTGTGAGTGAGTTCATCTGGCCTCAGACAGCTGTTCGGGCAGTGTGTTCCAAGAGTTAGGGTCTGTTGGAGGCATTCCCTGGCATTCAGTGGCCCAGAAGGACTCCTTGAAGACGTCTGTCACTGTCTGGCCCCCTCTGTCTTTACCTGCCTGCTGCAGCCCCTGAGCAGGTGGATAGCAGACCACCTTCACAAGCAGAGAAGCTGGCTCAGACCCGCTTCAGGATTTTGGTGACTCACTTCACCTCTGAACTTCAGTCTTCTCTTCTGCGAAATGGCTAAGATGTGTTTTCTGCTGAATTGCTATGAGGACTCCATGGAGCCCAGCTCAGAGCCAGGCAGTTTGAAACTGCCAGACCATTACCATCATCACAATGTTGCCATTCAGAGGTAGCCAATAGCACCTCTCAAATGACGTCACCAGGAGCCAATCAGAAAGCCCCTGGGCCCTTCCGACAGCAGGGGCTCTCTCATATGACCCATAGCTGGCTTTCTTTGGAGTCTTGAGGCTTTGACTGACCATCTACCGTTGAGGGACGTTGGATGATCTTGTAACAAGGGACACCTTCTCACCAAGGCTGAAATCCCTCACCCAGTTCAGCCATTCTGGCCACACCCCGTTCCCTGGAGCAGGTGGCCAAAGCCACATCTTATTGACCAAAGTCACATCTTCCTGAGGCTTGGCAGAGCCTTCTGCAGGTTTCCTCGCCTGTGAGAGGGACAGAAGCTGAAAGAGCCATGTGAAATGATGCCCAGTCCAGGAAGCGCCTCTCACCCAACTTATATTTGCTTATATTTTTTATCACATTTTAAATAAGTGTTTGGCATTTTTCTGGAAACCATAAACCCTCAAAGTCGCCCTCTGGTGTTCAGTATTTCTACCCCATATCCACAGACTCTCCATCATCTGATACTGTCTCTCTCTAGCGGTTCTCAACAAGCTAACGGCCTCTCTCCAGTCCCACCCCTGCTCTGCCCCAGGCGCACCCCCCACCCCCGGGTGCCATGACCCGCGTTCTCCTTGGACAGGTTTGACGCGCAGCTGGCCCAGGCCCTGGGGGAGTGCGTGTTTGAGAAGGGCCTCCGTGAGAAAGTGGCCCAGGAGAACACCAGCGTCCGGGGCGAGCTGGGCAAGCTTCAGCAGCTCTTGAAGGTGAGGCGTGGGGGTGTGGCGCCACCCAGGGTTTCCATTGCTGGGTCTCAGGAAACCCCTCGCACACCCTCGCTGCACGTGGTGCCGGGAAGAGAGCTCTGTGTGTGACTGTCCTGCTCTGTCAGCCTGCCAGAGTCACGGAGCCCAGCACGCCTGCATCAGCCAACCAGGGGTGGCAGGTGGTGGATAAGCAGGCCTCGCTAGCTCGATGTCCCTCACGATCTTGCTCCAGGCACCTGCCTGCGTTCCAAGGTGCCCACCTGGGTGCCCGTCTGTCACAGAGGAGTTAGCTGTAGACCCAGGTAGGGGCAGGGCCCTGCCCCTTGCAGGCCGCAGCTCAGAGGGATTTTATTAAAATGGGACACAGGCACCTCACCTCACTCAGCTGCTCCTCAGCCTGCTGCAGCTCCCTGTTACCCTGGGAGAGCCCCTGAGCCTTACGTGCAACTCCCTCATGGTCATGCCCAAACCTTCTAACCTGGAAGAATCATTTCTGGCCACTTTGCTTCCCAGCTCCAACATCTCCGGCCCAGCCTCGGCAGGTGCACAGCTTTCAGATGGGGCAAATACCTCCTGTTTGCGTTTTGAGGTCTAGCTCTAGGGCCACTGTGTTGCTTCCCACCGACTCCCCACCCGTGCCTGTCTGAGCTGTCCCAGGAGGGCCCTCAGGGTCCCATGGGGGCACAGCGAGGGGCTGCAAGGCCCAGGTGGTGAGGGCTGCTCTGAAAAGTGGAAAGCACCCTCCCACCAGTCTTAGAGGTGTCCCCGGAGGTGGGGGAGGGGTGGGGAGTGTGGTCACGTGACTCTGGATCCCCGCCCACTTTGTCTCTGCAGCAAAAGGAGCAGGAAAGCTTGCAGCTGAAGCAGGAGGTGGAGATGCTGCAGGCCCAGAAGCAGGAGCTGCTGAGGTCACCCTCTCTGGGGGAGAACTGCGTTGCGGGCTTGAAGGAGAGGCTCTGGAAGCTGGAATCCAGCGCCCTCGAGCACGAGAAAGTCCAGAGCCAGCAGGAAAACACCATCAAGCAGCTGGAGCAGGTAGGAAAGTCCTGTCCAGGGCGATGCCCTGCCCCGTGCTGACTCTGGGGCAGAAGGTTGTGTTTAAATTCACCACCTCACTCAGCTGCTCCTCATCCTTCTGTGGCTCCCTATTACCCCAGAGAACCTCAGAACTCCTAAGCCTGACACTCAGACCCCTCATGGAGCCCCCTCCTACCATTCTGCAAGAGTCATTGTCACCTCCTCCAAGAAGCTCAACCTGATCTCCTTCTCAGAAACAGTCCCACCCCAACTCTACATTCACCTTCTCTCACCTTCACAGCACCCACTGTCACATGTGACAGTGTTTTCCAAAATGTGCTCAATGCTTTTCTCCCCATTAGGATATGTGTTTTATGGGGGTGGGAGGACTTTTTGGTTGACCTTGCTTGTCAGGGCATCCCCTGATGAGGCCAGGTACATAGCTGGTACTCAATAAATAGCTGCTGACCCTATGTCTGGTATTCAGCACTGTCTGGGTACCAGACTCAGTCCTAAGCTCTCCTCACATATCATCTCATGAATCTCCACATGAAGTCTATATGCTGAGGTTTCCTCCACTCTACAGATGTGGAAGCCGAGGCTCAGAAATAGAAAAAGCGGCAGGGACAGGATTTGGAGCCTGTGCCCTCTGATGCCGCAGCGCCTCGCACACCTGTGTTGTGCACAGCCTGCAGAGAGGTGGGAGCCCCGATTTTTGGAAAATGCAAAATAAGAGGAATAAGGCAGGACTCCAGATTCCATGGAGAAGGGAATGGCTACCCACTCCAGTATTCTTGCCTGGAGAATCCCATGGACAGAGGAGCCTGGCGGGCTACAGTTCATGGGGTCACAAAGAGTGGGACACAGCTGAGCGACAAACACACACATACCCCAAGACTCTTGTACCAGCCCCTCGGTGAAGCACCTGATGAATATCCTGATGTCTGCTTGTTTGCTTATATGCCAAAGTCATTCCACAGAGAATTCAAGGAATCTTCTAAGATGTATGTGTGGTAAAATAGAAAAAGAAATAAAACAAGCCAAACTAGAGAAACACAAAACCAGTGCTAAGGAAGAGTGAATTAATATGCAAACATGCAGATCATGTACCCTCACACACTCAGTAGTTTTAGCTTTCAAATTCCTGGTGGCCAGAGAGAAAAGGGCAGTCTGACTTACATGCTTTTTATCATCCCCAAGATGAAAATCTCGGAGAAGCAATGGCACCCCATTCCAGCACTCTTGCCTGGAAAATCCCATGGATGGAGGAGCCTGGTGGGCTATAGTCCATGCGGTCACTAAGAGTCGGACACAACTGAGCGACTTCACTTTCACTTTTCACTTTCATACATTGGAGAAGGAAATGGCAACCCACTCCAGTGTTCTTGCCTTGAGAATCACAGGGACAGGGGAGCCTGGTGGGCTGCTGTCTATGGGGTCACTCAGAGTCGGACACGACTGAAGTGACTTAGCAGCAGCAGCAAGATAAAAATAAGCCGAGTTTTCAGGGAGAAGCAAGGCTTTTCTCGATGCTTAGTTCTAAAGCATCTCACATGGGACTTCAGAAGGGTAATTATTTTGAAATGGTTTTAAGATTGGAACTCCTTTTTCAAGAATATCTGACCAAGCCAGCATGAATCCGTAAAGCAGATAAACTCTGAGCTGCTCTGGTGAAGGCGGGTGGGGGAGTGGGGGTGGTCAGGGACAGGCCCGGGTGCTGGCCTTGCTTCTCACTCATCCCCGCTCCATCCGGACGGAATCTGCTGAGCATTGAGACTTGGGTGTGGCAAGTGTGGGGACAGTCTGGAGAGGTTGAGAAAAACAGAGCTTCTTTGCTCAGTCCATCAAACCTGTGTTTATTAAGCACCTACTGTGTGTCAAGCACTGGACGGATGCTAGGGGTGTAAACAAGATGATGTGGTGTCGACCCTTCTGAAGGTCAGAGTCATGTTGAGTGTTAGGGGAAGGTGTAACTTGCAGGTCTGGTTTGGGGAACAGATTTGGAGTACTCAGGGTAGGCTTCCTGGAGGAAGTAACATTTACTGAAGCTGAAAGCTAAAGGACGAGCCTGAGTTGGCTGACCAGGAGAGTTCCAGGCAGGGGAATAGCCTGCACAAAGGCATAGAGGCAGGGGCGTCGCACGGCATCTAAGGAGCTGCAAGATGGTCCCGTGCAGATGGGGCCTGTGGACATTTGGCAAGCCCCCTGTTTTCTCTAGACTTCAGTCTCCTCAACTGTACAGAGTCTTGTCAGAGTCTTGTCCACCCCCAGCCTCCCTCCAACCCCAGCTGTGAATCTGTGAAGGTTCGTGATGGAGGTGGGCCATCTGGACAGGTCGTTCAGGGATGTAGAGGATGGAACAGTGTTATGCAGCAGCCCAGAGTCAAGAATAAAGAGACTGGGACTCCCTTGGTTGTTCAGCGGTTAAGACTCTTGCTCCCAATGTGGAGGGCCCAGGTTCAGTCCCTGGTCAGGGAACTAGATCCCACATCCTGCAACTAAGACACAGCACAGCAAAATAAACAAAAATAAATAAATTAATTTTTTAAAAGCACTCTTTAAAAATATAAAACAAGCACTTTGGAAAGTTGAGTTAACTCTGGGAGATGCCACCAGGGGACCACTATGTGCTTGGGAAGCAGAAATGTGCTGCCTTGACCTCAAGGACCCAGGGGCTGAATGCAGCTGCCCAGCCCCGCTCCCCTCCCAGCTTCCCCAGGAGGCTGACTCAACCCCTCACTCATCTTCTCATCCATCTTCAACCTCGCCCATCACCTTGTACTGCTCTGGGTTATTGTAGACATCCAGGAGATATTTATTGATTACAACATAACACTTTTTCCAGGAAATTTTATGTTAACTCACATAAGCTTTACATAAATGGTATTGCAGATGTCAGGAGTATCCAAGAGGCTAGAAAAAAATGAAAAAGGAATATTATATTTACTTGCTTAAGCTCCTCATTTTGGATTATCTCCCTATAACCTCTTGTCATTTTAAAGGCAGCGGGGAAGGAAGTTGGCATTTAAAGTGAGCCTGCTTTCTGCCGGGAATTCTTATTGGAGCTCTGATGCTTTCAGTTCTTTTTACTCTTCACGGAGATCCTGCATCGTGGAGAGTATCATCAGCATTGGAAAAGACCACCGTTGTTTTTTTCTCAGCTGAATGTCCATGTCAGGGGCAGCAGTTGTGGCCTCGTGAAAGCTTGCTGCGAGGTGCAGGGCAGACGGTCAGGTCCTGATTGCTCCTGCAGTCTGGCCCTCTTCCGTGCTGAGTTCCACGCTGCTCCATGGCTTGCACCGAGGAAGAGTGCAGATCATGGAAAGCTTACAGTACAGGCTCTTGGGTCTGTACCCTGGAGGTTCTGACCCAAGAGGTCTAGAGTGAAGCCTTGGAACTGAATTAAAAAAAAAAAAAAATAGGAGGGCACCAGGTAATTCTAGTATGCCACAAAACTTGACAAGCAAGAGCTTGAGTCAGTCTCTCAATTATGAAAATCAAGAGAGTAAACTCTTGGGAGTTTTCTGACGCTCCAGTGGTTAAGACGGTGTGCTTCCAACGCAGGGGGCGCAGGTTCCATCCCTCGCTGGGGAACTAAGATCCTGCTTGCTGTGCAGCAGGTGTTACTTCAAATATTTCCATGCACTGTTAGCTTGATGGTAATTTTTTAAAAAAGAAAATAAACTCTTAAACTGTAATTTAATCCCACTGTGCTTCCAATTCTAGAATCTTGTACATAAAATGACACAGTTTAAACATCGCAGACAGGTCTCTTCTTGCCCTGAGCAGGTTTTGGAGGGTCTCACTGAAAAGAGAGACCTTCTCCTTCGTGGGAACACAGTTCTTAATAATGTCAGGCCTCCAGGAAGAGTGGGGCTAGTCCTTACTCTGCAAAATAATGGGGAAAGAAAAAGGAATCTTTCTGTGCCATGCATTGTGCTAATTCTCAGCAGTGTGTTTTAAGGAGGGTATTTTCTACAGAGAAGGGTAACTAATCAAGGGTTACGTCTTGGGCGCATCACCTCCCTCTCCAGGGTTTAGTATCCTCAGAAGTAAATTTGTATTCTGTCATTTATCCATCCACCTGGCCACCCAGCCAGAAGAATTTCCCTGGTGCCTGCTCCAGGGATGACAAACCTGTTCCATCTTAAGAGCATTGAGAAGGATTCTGAGGTCACGTCTCAACTCAGTGGCACAGAGTCCAGTTCCTTAGTGACCTCCGTTATGACCATGGAAGGGACAGAGGCAGCATTTGGGCCATTTGTCTACCATTTCTGATCTCCCTGGGTGCCTGGGGGAATAACTTGACTCTTACCCGTGCTGTCCAAAAACACAGCTGAAATGCTGAGGGTGACGTGGTTGGTGGGGGTCACCCTCATGTGCTGTTCTTGCCCCCTCAGCTCCGCCAGCGGTTTGAACTCGAGATTGAACGGATGAAGCAGATGCACCAGAAGGACCGTGAGGACAAGGAGGAGGAGCTGGAGGACGTCCGCCAGTCCTGCCAGAGGCGGGTACGTGAGCTGTGAGCGCAGCTGCACCCCGGGGTCCCGGCGCGGCCAGTGCATGCGCCTCGTCCCTACAGCACAGGGATGAGCTCAGCTTCCTTGGGAAGTGCTGTCGAGGGTGCTGGAGCAGAAGGACCTGTCCTAATAGCTATGGTTCTGGGGCTTCCAGAAGCCTCTGAACTGTCCAGCATAATCACCCTAGACTTCTACCAAGAGCCCAGAGTGCCATGCGGCTGATGCCCTGGATAAGGATGTATATGTGTCAAGAAGGGGACCAGTCCCTTCTGGTTTGTTTGCCTTGCAGATCGTTTCTTACATTTTTATCTAAGCTCTTTGCAGACATTTCAAACAGTGTATAAGAAGGCAACAAGCAGTTGAGATCTTAACCACCAAGACATCATCATTATTACTATTTTAAATGTTCTTTCTCTGTGCCCACACGAGCATATGCACAGAGATACCATTTTACCTGAATGGGGTCGTGCCGCTTTGAAGCCTGCTGTTTTCCCTCTGAAGTTTGTTCTGGGCCTCCTCTCCTGTCAGTACGTGCAGACCTAATTCACATGTTTACGGGCTTGAAAGTATTCCACCAAAGGCCTGTGCTCTTGTTTACTCAGCAAGCAAGTCTCTTATCATTGGACATCTAGGATCTTCTGATTTTCTGTTATTATAACCAACACCAACACAAACTTCCTTATGGATGCATTTACTGATGTGAGTTATAAGGTGAATCTTTAAAACAGAATTGCTGAGGAGCTTGGGTTAAGCCTCTCTGAACAGGTTTTGTCTGGGCAGGACTTCTGTGGTCCCTTCATAGCCTGGGTACATTGTGCATCTCCCAGAAAGGGCCGAGTACCATTCCCCATAGTCGACTCTGATATTAGCTCCCCAAACAGCATCCCTGCAGAGACCTCCAACTGCAGGGGCTGAGAGTGGGCGCGGGAACTCCTTGACTCTTGGTATGAGTGTTTGCCTTCCCAACGCAACAACAGTGTGATCCTGGGAAAGTGACCATAAACCCTCTGCTCCACCCGAACTCCATTCCCTTCCTCAGCTGCTTTCTCCATGTCCACCACTGGTCACTTGGAGCCAGTTTATAAGACACACAGGAAAGCTGATGTTGCTAGTTTATTTGGAGTTATAGAGGCTTGGATCGAATTCAGACTCCATTAGCTATCAAATGTGGGGCGTGGGAGAAATCACGTAACCTTGCTGATAAGCCTCACTTCTCTCATCTGTGAAATAGGATAACAGTGGCCACCTTGCAGGGTTATGGGGAAGATTCAAAAGATCGCAGGTGTGGAACCACGGCTCAGAGTTTGTAATGTCCTCCTCCTTTGCTGGAAACTTACAAGCAGTACTGGTGTGTGTGTGGATTTCCAGGCGGCCGATCCTTCCCAGAGGTACCCGGGAACCAGCCCCGTGGCTGACCTGCTCCTGGGCGTGCCTGCTCCATCCCAGGAGAAGGCGAGTGCAGGGACTTGATGTCCTGTAGAGTCCCCTCCCCCCGCCCGCACTCCCCACCTCCTGCCTGAGTAGCATCATCCTGGGCGAGGCTGGAGGAGGCCGTGGTGGTGTCAGGACCCTGGCGGGAGATGAGCCTCTCGTCCTGGGCAGATGGGGCCGCCTCGGTACCCCGTCACTGCTGGGGGGTGAGGGGCTGTAAAAAGCGAGCCCTTCTTCACTCGCAGTGGTTGATGCTGCTGCATCTGCTGCCCGGCCCGCTCCCCAAATACTCCTTTTGGGGCTCCTTTACAGTTCAGCCCCTCTGGGGGTTCATGCAGATCATCCCAAGGGGCCAAGTACATTCTCCCCAGAACTTCCTGGAGTTGGAAAAAGTCATAGATTTTAGGTTCATTCAGACCTGTGTGCCCTTGAGTAAGTCTCCTAACTTCCCTAAGACTCAGTTTTCTCATCTGTGAAATGGGAGCAATAAGAGAAAATGATTTCCTTCCCCTATGCTATTGTGAGAATAAGATCAAAGAATGGTAAGGTGCCTTATAAACTGTAAAGTGCTGGGAGTTACCACATAGAAATGTTCTACAGAATACTCTCTAGAGAACTGCCTCTCTTGACACATAGCTTTTATTATTTTGTACATTTTTCAAAAGGAGTTTCAGCTTCTGCAGGTGTGAGCAGACTGCCTTGTGTCTTTCATTCTTAAAAGAAAGTCTTGAACTGTTTTCTGAAATGACCGTCCATCAGGAGTTTGCTTTTTCTCTCCATGGGTCAGGAGGTGGAAACCCAGTCCCTGCCCATGTGCCCTCAGGTGAAGGGGGCGCAATTGCTAATGCATTCCAGGAGCGCCTCAATGTGTTGTGAGTGCCCCAAGCCAGGACCCTGATGGGCCGGAGATATGACCCAGACCCTCCTGGGGCTTCTTTACGGCCAGATTTATAAAGGGGGGAGTGAGGTCAGAGAAGGGTGTGCCTCTCCTCTGACAGATACTAACACTTGATTGCACGTCCAGTGACTGCTCTGCTCGCTCTGTCTCTCTCCGTGGCAGGAAATCAATCATTAGTGACCTGGGTGGGAAAGCTGCTGACTGTCTGATGGTGACAGAGGAGCCCAGGCCAGCAGACGGAATTCTGACAGTTCTCAGCAGCAGCTGACCTAGGAGTCTCTGCTTCAGGACCTCTCTCTGACTCAGTTTGCCCATCTGTGAGAGAAGTCCACTGATAGCACAGGATGGAGCAGGAGGAAGGGGTGAGACAGCACACAGGAGAGGCAGGTGCTGAAGAGGGTGTGCACAGCGCCATTACCGTGGGGCATCCACTTTAGCAGGGAGCGCCTGCCTCTGCTGGGTGGTCACTGAGAAATCAGAGCCGATTGTAAGTTAAAAGAGCCGCTCGTAGCCATAGTCTTAGTCAGTTTGGGCTACTCTAGCAAAACTGGGGGTGGAGAGTGGAGGCTTAAAGAGCAAAGGTTTATTTCCCATAGTTCTGGAGACTGGAAAGTCCCAAGATCAAGGTGCTAGCAGATCTGGTGTGGGGCAAGGGCCCCACTCCCAACTTGCAGATAGACGGCTGCCTTCTCACTGTGTCCTCACGTAGGGAAGACAGAGGAAATGAGGTTCTTGTTTGTAAGGACACTCATTCCAGCATGGGGGCTCCCCCCACCCCGCCAACCTCATCTAACCCTAACCATCTCCCAAAGGCCTCATCATCAAATATTCTTGCCTTGGGAGTTAGGATATCAACATTAGGAATTTTGGAGAGACAGACTTGAAGTCTAGACACGAAATAATCTCAAATGCAACTTTTGCTGCATTATAGTTCCCAGGTAGCTCAAGGATAAAGAATCCACAACTGCCAGGCAAGAGACACAGGTTCAACCCCTGGATCGGGAAGATCCCCTGGAGGAGGGCGTGGCAACCTACTCCAGTATTCTCGCCTGGAGAAGAAAGGAGCCTGGTGGGCTGTGGTCCACGGGGTTGCAAAGGGTCAGACGTGACGTAGTGACTAAACAGCAACAGGTGTATTTAATAAGAAAGATGAATGTGTCCTAACATGTAGGATACGATGCTGCACAGAGTCTTAAAAGGTCAGCGCGCCCAGACTTGTACCTGTTCCAGAGAGGCCACGGCAGAGGAAGGAGACAGCTGTTAGGAAATGGGCAGGAGACTGGGGCTGGGGACTCCACAGTGAATGCCAGGGGGCTCCCCATAATTGTTCCGTTCTCCCCATAATTGTCCAGCTCCTGAGCTTTTAGGCTTCTGAATTCTCTAACAGAAATACCTCCTCCCCCCGCGCAAACTACTAGGTCAGCCTTTGTGGAACTGGGCGAGCAGCCATGAACTCCACACACCCAGCCCCGTCCTCCAGAGGGTCCTGGCCTCGGGGGGCCCGTCCAGATGGAGTGCGCGTGTCTCACGCCTGCGTCTGCCCTTTGTGCCCGCAGCTCCGCCAGCTGGAAATGCAGCTGGAGCAAGAGTACGAGGAGAAGCAGATGGTCCTCCACGAGAAGCAGGACCTGGAAGGCTTGATCGGGACCCTCTGCGACCAGGTAAGACGGAGCCGCAGCAGACAGCCCGGAGAGCGCAGTCCCTGCCCCGGCCCGGTTGAGAGCTGATTGCTGGGGAGGCCAGCGGGGAGGAGGGGTCTTAGGACCCGGCCCAAGGATAGACCTGTCAGCTGGCCTCCACCTGCTCTTCCCAGGAGCCTTCTGCTCCACCAGTCTGTCTGTCCTCACTCACCGCCACTTCAGAGGGGACCTTCTGTGTGTGGGCGGTGGGGGGGTGGTCTTCACACAGCAGGGTTCTTGGAAGAACCCCTGAGAATACAGAGAGTGGGTCTGGCCACAAGCGCCAGGCCCAGTGGTCTTGCCTTCAGCCACTGCCGGGGTGAGCATGTAGACGACGGCCTTCGCTTTGGCGGGGTGACTGAACGGCCACTGTGCTCACAGCTGCCCTCGTGAGAACCGGACTTTTGCTGGCCACAGAGTCAGGCGGCGGGG
>NW_011495054.1:9078189-9087237 GCF_000754665.1 Bison bison bison
TGAAGGCCAGAAGCACGCCCCTTGGCCATGACAACCAGCACGTCTACCAACACGACCAGGTGTCCCTCCAGGACACAGTCAGCCTCCCGCTTCACAGAGAACCACTCCTGCAGAGAAAGCAGTGAGCAGAGCCCAGAGCCAGCACCGGGCGTCGGAGCTTGGGGAACCGCTCCTGCATCCCCCGGATGTTCTTCCCCCGCCCATGCTGCTGCCCTGAGAACCCCAACATTGGAGAGAAGTGCCAGCAGCTCCTATGATTTTCTTTTAAAATATCATAGGAGTGTTTTTTTTTTAATGTATCTGCTTAATGTGTTCATTGTCTTTTAAGTAGTGACGATCTTGCTGTCAGTATCTCCACCCCCAGCCCAGTCATTCCTCTTGTTCACAGAGAGCTGTGGGTCCCCTCCCGATAGTCGGCCAGGCCTTGGACAAATAGGTGCTCACTATGTTGTTGTCATTTTTTTTAATTGACTAAATGAGTGAATTCTAGAGCGGGACCACCGCCGTCATGAGAGTGAGAGCCGGAAGCTGAGGGCATCAGGGGAAGGACCGTATATTCTCTTTCTTTTCTGGGTTTTCTGAATTTTCAGCCAAGCAAACTGGGGTCACTGAATGCACAAGCCATTGAGGCTCTGCCCGCTTTTTGGCTTCTGTGCAAGAAAGCACACCTCCGTATTTGATTCTAGAATGACAGAAATCCCTGGGAGAGGACTTCCCTGGCGGTCCAGTGGGTAAGACGCCATGCTCCGAATGCAAGGGACCAGGGTTCAACCCCTGATCAGGGAACTACAGTCCACATGCCACAGCTAAGAGCCCGAACGCCACAACTAACAATTCTGTGCATGGTGCGGCCAAATAAACAAAAATAAATATTTTAAAAATCCCTGGGAGAAGGTCACCGTCTGTCCAGCATGGTCCATTTGAGAAAACAAAGGCATTAATCCAGTAAAGAAAGGTTCTTATAAATATTGCTAAAGTCTGAATTTTACATGCAGAGAGAAGATAACTTCAGTGAATGAAATGCTAATTCCGTGTGAGTCACCAAGCTGGAGCCCTTGAATAACTTACACGTTAAATACTTGTAAGTGTTTCAGTGAGACACTGAGAGTAGAACAGACAGCGTAATTGATATCTGTGCACTGGGAGGACAGGGTTCACATAAATTAACATTCTGCTGCATGGGATTCAGATGTTTTTTAAGGAAGCAGAACATTTCCAAAACAGTTGGTGGCCTCTTGGTTTCTATTCTTCATCTCTGATGTCTCTACCCTTCCGTCGTTTTTTCTTCCCTCCCAGAGGGGCCTGCTTTCCTGAGGCTGGGGACCGCAGTTCCCCTGCGTGTGTGTGTGAGCTGCGTTGACTTTGTCCCCCACTGGGCTCTGTTGTTGAGATTGTTCCACGCTAGCCCGTGTAGCTCTGATCCATCCTTTTAAACCGCCTCACAGTGTTCGTCTTCTTCCCCCCTGTTCTTCTGTTGGTGGGTATTTACGTGCATGTGGGAAAAGCTTCTCCAGGGTATAAAGCTGGAGAGGGAACTGCTGGCTGTGAGGGATGTACCATTTTGGAATTATCAGGTGTTGCCCTCGTTGTTCCTCAGAGTGATAGCGGCAGTTTATGTTGTCACCAGCATATTTTATAAATATATTTAAATTAATTAGTTGAGGTATTTAAATTTTTGGTTGTGATGGGTCTTTGTTGCTGCATGCGACGTCTCTCCAGATGCGGTGAACGGGGGCTACTCTTCGTCGCAGTGCATGGACTTCTCCTCGAGCCTTCTCACTGGCAGGTGGACTCTTAACCACTGCACTAGAAGTCCGTCATTAGCAGCTTTTTCTTTCTTCCCCACATCCCCCCAGCACATGGCACTGTCAGACATTTGAATATCTTTATCAGTTACTGAGTGTTGAATTGTACTGCTAATTCCTCTTTACTAGTGGAATTCTGCATTTTTCATGTCTATTATGATTTTCTCTTATGTGAGTTACCTGTTTATAGTGTTTCAGTTCAGTCACTCAGTCATGTTCGACTCTTTGTGACCCCATGGACTGCAGCACACCAGGCTTCCCTGTCCATTACCAACTCCTGGAGCTTGATCAAATTCATGTTCGTTGAGTCGGTGATGCCATCCAACCATCTCATCCTCTGTCGGCCCCTTCTCCTCCTGCCTTCAATCTTTTCCAGCATCAGAGTCTTTTCCGATGAGTCAGCTCTTCGAATCAGGTGGCCAAAGTATTGGAGCTTCAGCATCAGTCCTTCCAATGAATATTCAGGACTGACTTCCTTTAGGATGGACTGGTTGGATCTCCCTCCAAGGGACTCTCAAGAGTCTTCTCCAACACCACAGTTCAAAAGCATCAATTCTTTGGTGCTCAGCTTTCTTTTTGGCTCAACTCTCACATACATACATGACCACTGGAAAAGTCATAGCTTTGACTAGACAGACCTTATTGGCAACATAATGTCTCTGCTTTTTAATATGCTGTCTAGGTTGGTCATAGCTTTTCTCAAAAGAGCAAACGTCTTTGAATTTCATGGCTATAGTCACCGTCTGCAGTGATTTTGAAGCCCAAGAAAATAAAGGCTCTCACTGTTTCCATTGTTTCCCCATCTATTTGCCATGAAGTGATGGGACCGGACACCATGGTCTTTGTGTTTTGAATGTTGAGTTTTAAGCCAGCTTTTTCACTCTGCTCTTTCACTTTCCTCAAGAGACTCTTTAGTTCCTCTTCACTTTCTGCCATAAGCGTGGTATCATTTGCATATCCGAGGTTATTGATATTTCTCCTGGCAATCTTGATTCCAGCTTGTGCTTCTTCCAACCCAGCATTTCGCATAATATACCCTGCATTTAAGTTAAATAAGCAGGGTGACAATATACAGCCTTGACGTACTCCTTTTCCTATTTGGAACCAGTCTGTTATTCCATGTCCAGTTCTAACTATTGCTTCCTGACCTGCATACATATTTCTCAAGAGGCAGGTCAGGTGGTCTGGTATTCCCATCACTTTAAAAATTTTCCACAGTTTATTGTGATCCACATAGTCAAAGGCTTTGGCATAGTCAATAAAGCAGAAATAGATGTTTTTCTGTAACTCTCTTGCTTTTTCGATGATCCAGCTGATGTTGGCAATTTGATCTCTGGTTCCTCTGCCTTTTCTAAATCCAGCTTGAATATCTGGAAGTTCTAGGTTCACGTACTGTTGAAGCCTGGCTTGGAGAATTTTGAGCATTACTTTGCTAGCGTGTGAGATGAGTGCAATTGTGCGGTAGTTTGAGCATTCTTTGGCATTGCCTTTCTTTGGGATTGGAATGAAAACTGACATTTTCCAGTCCTGTGGCCATTGCTGAGTTTTCCAAATTTGCTGGCATATTGAGTGTAGCATTTTCACAGCATCATCTTCCAGGATTTGAAATAGCTCAGCTGGAATTCCATCACCTCCACTAGCTTTGTTAGTAGTGATGCTTCCTAAGGCCCACTTGACTTCACATTCCAGGATGTCTGGCTCTAGGTGAGTGATCACACCATCGTGGTTATCTGGTTCATTAAGATCTTTTTTGTATAGTTCTTCTGTGTATTCTTGCCACCTCTTCTTAATATCTTCTGCTTCTGTTAGGTCCATACCATTCTGTCCTTTATTGTGCCCATAATGTGTTTGGTCTTCCTCTTTTTTCTATTAATTATTCATGACCCTTATCCAAGATGCTAATCTACTTTTGGTTGTATATTTTGAAACGAGCTCCTACTCTGTGGATAAGCATTTCACTTTGTTTATAACATTTTAGAGGCTTCCCTGGTGGCTCAGTGGTAAAGAGTCTACCCATCAATGCAGGAGATAGAGGTCCTATCCCTGGGTTGGGAAGATCCCTTGGAGGAGGAAATGGCAACCTACTCCAGTGTTCCTGCCTGGAGAACCCCATGGACAGAGGACCCTGGCAGGCTACAGTCCATGAGGTCGCCAGAGTCAGATACTCATTAGCGACTAAACAACAGCAACATAATGTTTTTTACTTAATAAAGTGTTTTTTAAATAGTCTTATTATCCAGTTATGGTTGGTGCTTTTACGATTTCTTTCCTTAACTGACTTCATAAAGATAATTCACCATATTTCTGAAAATTTCTAAAGTTTTGGGCACTTTTAAGTCTTTAATCCACTTAGCTTTTATTTTGGTACGTGTGAGGTAAGAATCTATTTTTTCCTGATATAAATCACCTTCATTTTAGTTCATGAGTGATTTTTTTTCTAAAATTTTTATTTATGTATGTCTGTATTTGGGGGCTGTCCATTCTGTTTAATTGGTGTATTTGTCAGTTCTTGCATCATGTGGCCTTAATGGCTGGGTCTGATAACTTGTAAACAGCTCATCTCTATAATTCGCTTATCTATTTGTGATCCTTTAATCCTCTTATTGAGATTGCATAGCATACCCTGATGGGATTTTCAAATGCATTGGTTTGCAGATTAGTTGGGAACCAGTGACATAGTTGTTTTTTTAAAAATAGTGAACCATTGCAGTCATGAGCATGCTATATCTCTTCATATATCTGTGGCTTTCGTAAATATTTTACTTCTTATTATAAATCAATAATTTATAATAAATAAATAACCTTCTAGTATGTATTTTATTTTCTTCTATATAAGTCCTAAGCTGCTTGTTAGATTTATTTCTAGGAATCTTGTAGTTTCTATGGCTATTATGAGTAGAATATTTTTCTGTACTTTGATTAATTATAATGGTAAATGGGAATATGCTTTGCTTATAACTGTATGGTTGTTTTCTCTTTCTATATTTTGAGGTTATGTTTTTCAGGGCATCTAAGTTTATTTTATTTCTTTATTTCCTTGGCACATTGTAGGTTGTTCCTTTACTGTATGGTGTTCCTCTTTTCTCCATGAATTACTTTTGCCTTATTTTATTTTGCTTGATTTCTTTTAGTTTGCCTGCAAGGTCTTTTTTTCTTTTTTATCCTTTTGTTGTTAACCTTTCTCTGTGTGTGTGTGTGTGTGTGTGTGTGTGTAAACCTTAAAGAGCTGGATACTGTTTAACAATGTCTTGTAGTACTTGTAGTATTCATTGGAGAATTTAATTCATTTATATTAATATAATAATTAATGATTATTTCTGTTTTTTGTGTGTATAGTTTGGTTGGTTTATTACTCTTTTTCTTTGCTTGTTCCTTTTTCCCTTTCCTGCTTTGGAATAGATCAATAATGTCTTCTATGATCCCTTTTCTTCCATTGTTGGGTCTAAAACTACAAACCATATTTCTATTCCTTTGGTAGTTACCCATACATTTTTAGATTAAGTCCTTAACCATAATTTTTTTCTGGCATGCTTTACTTTTCACAGCAAGTCTGTGGAATAGATACTATTTGTTCCTTCATGTAAATGAAACAAGTGAGGCTCAAAAGGTGAAGCCCATTGCCCAAGGTCATATAGCTTACCAACGGTGTAGCTGGATTCAAAGGAAGATCTATATTATTTGGAAACCTTTAAAAAAAAATCTAACACCTTGCTGCTTGAAAAATGATTAAGTTTCAGCTAACTAGAATTATCTTTTTTGAACCATCTTTTTTCATAATGTTATCAAGCAAGTTACCAAATTAATCTGCCATTAATTTGCTGTGAAACCTTCAGCTGCATACATTCTCTCTCCAAGCCTCAATTTTCCTGTCTGTAAAGTGGCTTGATTGTCCCTAATATTTAGATCATTTGTTAAAAGTGCTTAGAGAGTTCTTTGTCGACAGATATTGAACAGCTTCCCCTAACAGCTTTATGATAAACAGTGAGACTATGGAGGTTGGAATAGAGTTTCCCACAACAGCACTGAACATCGTTTAGATTTATTGGTTAATTATTCACTGGCTTTATCTAAATTTGAATCTGTGTGCTGCAAAATGTAAACTTGCAGAATGACATTTATTTCCCATTAACCTAATGAGTTTGGGGCTTTTTTTTTGTCTCCTCCTCTAGTGTAGCAATTTATTATGAAGGAGAGGATGACTTGGTCTGAGGTTTTGTTGTGACTTTTGTTTGCAGTGATCCTTCTGGAGAGGAGATGGTGCCAGCATTTTCAGTCTTTTTGGCAGCGAGGATGGTGTCACCCAGAATGTCCCTGGTACTGACCTGCCCCACAGGCTAATGAAAAGCACTTTAGGATGTGTGCAGAGCAGGGGCAGATACAAAAATGAGAAAGGTGCAAAAGCATGCTGCCTGAGTATAATCGCAACAACAACCTGGGCTCCAGAGTGAATAAGTCCAGGCTCTGGTGTAACCAGGTACTCTGGTGCAGCGGGTAGAGACTTGAATACTAATGATGGACTGCCTGGGTTCCGATCCCCGGGTGGACACTTGGGAGCAGTGTGGCCTTGGCCTGATTGTGCCAGTTTTCTTGGCTGTGCCTCTGTTTCCCTGTGCCAGTATCTACTGGAGTGCCCCGCACACCTCAGGAGGCGTGAGTGGGCCCCGGAGAGCCTCTCTCACCATCACTTGCCCTGTCTCTGTGCCCCCGGGCTAACCCCCCAGCACTGCACATTCAGGATGGCTTCCCGGCTGGGCCCTTCCTGCACCTCAGCTCACCAGCTCCTGCTTACCTGAGACTCTCTGCAATCCCTTGCCAGCCTGAGCTGGAATACTCCTCTGCGCCTCCATAACACCCTTAAAAAAAAAAAAAAAGGACACCACATAACCTCTCTCATCATGTATTTTACTAAAATTACCTCTTTGCAGTCAGAGAAACTGGGTTCATATCCTAACTCTGCCACTTATGATCTTGGGCAAATGACTTCACTTTTGTTGTAAACCTCAGTTTGGTCATCTGTAAAATGGGACTCATAGTACTTCACACCCCCATAGATTCACCACGTGGACTCCATGTGTTCAGATGTGTTTAGAACAGTGCCTGACACTTAGCAAACCCTCTAAGTATAAGCTATTGCTATTTTAATAAAGGCAATAATAATAATGTCACTATAAAGAGACTATCATGGCAGTAAAATGTGGTAATATGTGACAAAGGGCCTGGAACAATGAATGCCGAGTCCTCAGCTGCTCGGCTCTATATATCAGCATTTTAAACTTAACAAAACAATGTATCTGAGAACTAAGAGGCTGTAGTCTAAGAACCAACTCATTTTTCAAAGAATTCAAAACCGGTGGTAGAATAATAGTCATGCAAAGTCTAGAGGAATTCATCCTAGGTCATCAGACAACGCTCATAATCTTTGATATTTGTAAAGCGTTAGGCAGCGTACAAAGTGCTTTTTGATTCATTATCACGTCTGATCCCTGTCTTAACAAGGAGGACAGGGTTTGTTTGTTTGTTTGTTTGTGTTTTTAATCTCTTCCTTTACAAATACTCAGGTTCAGAGAGGCGGCATGACTTGGCCTGAATTCCACGTCTAACAAGTGGTGAAGCAGGGTTTCAAGCCTGGGTCGCCTCATTCTAAATCTAAAATACGCGGGGGCATTCTAACACCCTAGGGCTTAGTTGCGCTTGGTGTGGAGGCACAGGTATCCAGTGGTGGAGAAACTGGGTCCCATGGAGGACGAACGTGCACCCCATTTTCTTTAAACCCCTCCAACAATGCTGCTTTTTTCTGGTCTCCTGCAGAGAACGGGATTTTAGTTTCTTTCAGAGACATTAGCCCCAGTGCTTTTGAAGCCACTGTTCTGTTTCTAGGGGAGACTGTGGGCTGTCGGGATTTCATCAGGCCCCTGTGTGTTTCTTCACCTCCCTTGGTTTGTCTCAGCCTGTGTCGTTGGCCACTGGGAGTTGTCAACGGATCTAATCCGCCCTCCTGGTGCAGAGTCCAGGCTGCGGCTTCTTCAGGGGCCACTTGACTACTGGTCCCTTGGAGGACAGGGTCCTGGGTGACAGAATGTGCTCACCTCTGGGCAAGGTTCCTCTGCAGAAAATGGCCTTTTTTTTTTTAATTTGTGTGACTTTATTTTTATTTTTAAAATATCTATTTATTTATTTGGCTGTGCCAGGTCTTCAGTCTTCATTGTGGCATGTGGGATCTGTTTCCGCGACTAGGGATCAAACCCGGGGCCTCTGCATTGGCAGTGCGGAGTCTTAGCCACTGGACCACCAGGGAAGCCCCTGGTCTGTCTTTATACTAGCAGAAGAGACCAACTCGAGTGACAGAAATGTGTCTTTTAGACCTTGAAGAGCAGCACAGCAGTTTCTAACACCATTCACTGATCTGTGACATACTCACACAGACGCACACCTCACCCCTCCTGTATAGCGCATGGAATTTCCATCAGCTCACAAAGCCAGCACCCAGATGAGCGCCACTCATAACCCCGCTAGCAGTGCCCCTCCTGTATTATCCAGTCTCTGCCCCTTGGGGGTCACTGCTGTCCTGACTTCTGTCAGCAGAGGGCCTCACCCGACGTGTTGGCTCTCACAAGGTGATGCTTTGGTACACATTGTGAGCCAGGATGACTTGGATCATTTCAGGGTGTGAAAACAGTCATGACAGCAGCTCCGACTGTTGTGCCTTTGCTGTGGGTCGTGCTCTGGGCTAAGCACCTAATTCCCACAGCAGGCCTGTGTGGTTGCTGCCACTCCTGTTGCGCAGGTGAGAAGGCTGAGGCTTGGGAAGGAGAAAGGTCTTGTCCATGGTCCACAGTATGAGTGGTGGAGGCAGGATCTGAACTCAGGGAGCCTGGTTCCAGAGAACTTGGACCCTGGCCACTGCTTTGCCATCCTAGCTCACAGGAACTTTCCCTTGGCTTCCAGATCGGCCATCGGGACTTTGACGTGGAGAAGCGTCTTCGGAGGGACCTCAGGAGGACTCACGCGCTGCTGTCGGACGTGCAGCTCCTGCTGGGGACCATGGAGGACGGCAAGACGTCGGTCAGCAAGGAGGAGCTGGAGAAAGTGCAGAGCCAGGTGGGCGCCACGGGCCTCTCAGAGCTGGCTGGGGAGGGGACTGCAGCCGGCAGGGGGCAGTGGTTCTCCAGATGTGGCCACGGTCACAGCCCTGACCTCTGACTTCCACACACCTCTGGAGAGGTGGGTGGCATGGCGGGGCCTT
>NW_011495054.1:9087337-9099951 GCF_000754665.1 Bison bison bison
GCTGGGTGGGTCATGTAGATGTGATACATGAGGACAGGGCTTCAGAAATGACTGGGGAGCCTGTTCCCTTCTTTATGGCCGAAGCAAATGAGTTTTGAGGCCTCGGGCAGATCAGGGCGCTTGGGCGGAACGGTGAGCACAGCACGTCTGTGACTGTGTGTGTGTCTGTGTCGGCCTGCATGTGCACATGAGTGGTGACCAGCAGAGCTGGGTATGAAACAGATAGCGCTGATAATGCATATCCTACATGAGTATCATCATCTCCATTCACAAGCGGGGGGGGCGGGGTGGCAAGGGGGGAAGTGACCCACTGAGTCTCACAGCTAGACGGTGCAGAATCAGAATTTAAGCCCAGATTTCCAGACCCCACCGTCCCTGGCCGCCTCAGAGGAGCATTGGAGGTGGGTGGGAGGTGAGGCCAGGAGGGACCCGACCACCTCAGGAGACGTGATGGGCGTGGACTGTCCTAAAAGTTACCGCTAAAAGTCCCATGTCCTGGGCAAGCCCTCAGTCCCAGAGAAACCGGGACAGTTGGTCAGTCATTTTCTTTATGGCTGTGTCAGAACATTAGAATCACGTGTGCTTGAACGTGTCCTCCTCCCTTGATCCTTGTGGTATCCCTGGGGGAGGGCAAGTGGTCTTGTGCCCATTTTACAGATGGGAAGATTCTGTCTGGAGGTGGGAAGCAGTGTACCCAAGGTAACACATCAGGTGGGTGGCAGGGTTGGAATTCAAATCCCGGGCTCATGAGTCCAAGTGCAGAATCTGGGAGCTCTTTTGTCTTACCTTGTTTCTTCCTGTCTGTGTGACTGACCAGGCAGATGGAGGACCCGAGCCGCCTCTGTCAGGCGGGCAGGATGTCCAAGCACTCAGCCATCTCTCAGGCATCTCAGGTTCATGCAGCCCCCTTGGCAGGGGACCCTGTATTCAGCCCATCTTCCATCAAAATATTCCTGATGCCATCCAAGCCCTCCTCACCCCAGAGGTGAATGTTCTTGAAAAGGAACCGCAGTGGTTTTGTTTCTTCTCCTTTTCTGTTTTTCTTTTTCTTAAAGTATTCATGAGAAACCTCCCTCTGCAGGGTTAAAATGTGTGTTCTTGGAAAATAGTGGTATTTAATGAAGGCGCCTTGCGCTGAATCAAAGAGCTTCATTCTTCTGAAAGTCCTTCTTCCCTGTCTCCGCGTCTGGCTCCTATCAAAGGGAATTCGCAGCCTTGGCTTTCTGTGGCTGTTGTCATGGAAATCGTTATAAGGATGGGATTGCGTGGACCAGAGGTCAGGGTACAGTTGCTTTGGCTCCCAGCACACGTGTCCTGGATGCCGGAGTCAGAGCTAATCAAATAAAGCAGCGATGACATCGGGCACTGCTGGCTCTCCTCTCCCAGGTATGGGAGTTGTCCTGTACCTGAAGGCTCTGGGGACAGAGGCAGGGAGCACAAGCAGGAGGGGAGGAGAGAGCTAAGTTTGCTGCATCCTCAGTGCTGGGGATGGTGCTGACCTGTTTATTCATCCCTTAATTCAGTATTTATGCAGCATCCACCGAGTGCCCGGCGACATGCTAGATCTAAGTGCATTACGGTTAGCAAGAGAGGCGCGGTCCTCTCCTCATGCAGCTGACGTCTGATGGGAAAGAGCAAACAATGATGCAAATAAGCAGAAACATCCCACACCTTAATTCAGGTAGTAAAGGGAACATGCAGAGTTACCATCAGTAATAAAGGGAATAGGGAATTGTGCAGGTCTCGTTTAGCTTGGATGGGTCAGCTAGCCTCCCCTGGGAGAAGGAGGAGCAGGCAGCAGCCATAACGTGTGGGGCCCGGAAGGTTTGGATTTTATTCCAGCGGTGATGAGAAGCCGTTGGGGCATCCTGAGCGGGGCGTGACACAGTCTGATTCACGGCTCTGTGTGGGGAGTGGATCGAGGAGGGCTGAGTGGGTGCCGTTAGGCTGGTATATCCCTCTGGGCTGGAGGACATGGCCTCTGGGGTTAAATGGAGACAGCAAAAGGAGGCACACTGGGGCTAGTTTGAAGCTGATGGGACTGGTGGGTCAGGTGGCAACGAGAAGTGTCTTTATTTAGGTCATCTTCACCAGAACTCTGGGAGGTGGCGATTTCTGTTTTGGAGCCATTTCACTAACTAGGGAACAGGTTCCGAGAGGCGGAGCGACTTACCCAAGGGCACACAGCAGTCTCTGTCTTAGTGCCACCAGTTCTGCGCCACGATGTGAGCATTTTTCTAGCACCCACCATGTGTAGGCTTTTCCTTGGAATTTCGGAGTCCCCGGACTTGGCTGCACATCACATAACAAGCATTGTTTAAAAATCACAGATTTCTAGATCCCCCTTCCTCCTTTTTTTCCCTTTGTTGAAACCCAGCATCTGTGTTTTTAACAGTCACATGAGGGAAATCCGATGCTGGTCTTAGGACCACCATTTGGGAAATGTGGGTTCTGTTTATCCTTCAAAACACCCTTTCAAGTTCCATGGCACGGGCCCATTTTGCAGGTGAGAAGACTGACGGTGAGATTATATTAGTGTGACAGAGCCTAGAGATCAACCAGTTTTAAAATTCGTTAAATATTGAGTAAGGGGAAGTGGTTCCAGCACTTGCTAGTTTTGTGACCTTCACCGTGGGCTTCCATGAGCCCTTCTCCTAAATCGGAGCATTGTCATCTCCCGGTGGCCCAGGCATGTGTGTGTGTGGGGGGCGGGGGCAGTGATGAGGTGCTGCCAGGACAGGTTTGAAGAGCTTGAACACCCTCCAAAGCCTCTGCAGCTTGCTAACCTTGGCGCCGGGTAACCTAGAGAAAGGTTTTCTCTCAGGGCAGATAAGAGGGAACGCGTTTGAAAGCACCTCTCAGCGAGCAAACTGTGTACATTCAGTGAGTGCTGATGTGGTGTCCACTCTGGGATGATTTGAGGCCAGGCGGTGGGGATAAGGAAGTGCCCTTCTCGACAGGGGCTCCCAGTCCAGGGAGAGGCCGGCCTCAGAGGAGACTGTTGCCAGCAGGGTGACAAGATCTTTACTGGGGAATGTTGTTATTTAGTCACTAAGTCATGTCTGACTCTTCTGCAACCCCATGGACTGCACACCAGGCTCCACTGTCCATAGGATTCTCCAGACAAGAATACTGAAGTGGGTTACCATGCCCCCCTCCAAGGGATCTTCCCCACCCAGGGATCGAACCCACATCTCCTGCATTGGCAGGGGGTTCTTTACCACTGAGCCACCAGGGAAGCCCCTGGGGAAGTGTTGGGGGTTAGCTAATTTCTCTGTGGGAGAGGAGCTCGTGGCTTCAGCTGTCGTCCTAAAGATGGAAGTGACCCGCCGGCTGAGTAAGGCGCATGTGGGTGTTCTGGGAGGAAGCACCCGCGCGTCCAGGGGCAGAGGCAGGCGGAGTGATGGAGCATGCTCGGTTGTGCATTGTATCGCTGGTATACAGTGTTCCCCAAGGTAAGGGCAGAGAGGATAATGCTGCTCTTTGAGGCTGGAGTCAGCCATGAATGGTTTACTGAGCCTGGCTAAAGAGTTTGGGCCTTATCCCAAAGGTGACTGGGAGCTACAGAGCAGGCACAAGTGCGGTCAGAAGTGCTTGTGAAAAACGGCAGGCTTCAAGGCCAGCAGAAGCAGTGATGTGTGGCACGCCCTGCTCAGCCAGAGGCGTGGGAGGATCTTCTTGGAGTAGTGGTCCCTTGTTGGCACCAGGGACTGGTTTCGTGGAAGGTAATTTTTTTAGGGACCAGGCTGGGATGGTTTCATGGTGATTCAAGCGTGTTACATTTACTTGTTTTTACATCAGCTCCACCTCAGATCATCAGGCATTAGACCCCAGAGGTTGAGGACCCCTGCCTTAGAGCATCTCCCAGGGCCCCTGGATTCTTCCCATGTGGACAAAGAGCCCCTCGCCCCACCTTCTAGAATCCTGAGAAAATTGTCTCTTTCTACTCAGTTTCCCTCCGTTGGAAGACTTGGTGCTGTCTGAGTTAACACATGAGGTTTAAGACCCTGTGATAAAACGCGGAAGATGCACACCTCATGAGTTCTAATCCCGCCTCTGCTGTTTAACGAGTTAGTTGTACGATTCTGAGTAAGTCACCCTGCCTGTCAGAGGTTCCTTGTTCTTACTGAAGAAAAACAGTCATGATATTCCCAGCTTCTGGGCTGGGAGAAAGCACCCTAGACCCTGGATTGGAAGGAATTCCCTAAACTGAAACCTGTCAGGCAGGGATTTTTAAACGCAGGGCTGCCTACTGGCTCCTACATCCCCCCACCCCCACCCTGAGTTGCCTGGTGGAAGACTTTGGATTCGGGCTGGGATTTTACACGACCTGGGGGAACAGGTAGACAAGGCGCGTTCTTTAGGAGCAATTACTGATTAATTCCCAGGGAATGTTTCCACTGGAAACAAACTAATCTGGAGACAGAAGCAATCCCAGCCACCAAGATATATAATTGAGATAATCGCTATGCATAAATAACACCTGTGAGCAGCAGATGCCTGCACCTGGCTCCGAGGAGGAAGTGGAGAATGGTGTCTGCTCTGGGCAGTGGCTACTTTATTTTTTTTTTAATTCATGCCTTTGACCTTTGCCTCCTCCAGAAAGGAAATATGTCATTTGCTTTTTTTTTTCTTTTGGTTAAATGGAAAAGAGTGCCCCGAGCTCTTCAGTTGTTTACTGAATTCCTGCCGGGGGCTGTCTTCCCCCTGCCTGCTGAGGACAAAGCTGTCGCCAGGCCTTAGCCATTGGGCCCCCTGCAGAGCCCTGGCACCCCGCCCCTGCCTGCCTGCCCCCTTCTCAGCCCACACCACCTGTGTCTCATTCAGCACTCTCTCAAGTCTGCCGGCCTCCCGTCTTACACAAGCAATCTTTCTGCCACCTGATCTTTGAGGAGAGATTTTTTAAAATACAAATACCATCTGGTTCTTTGCATTTGGGATCCATCCGAGGCACAATCCACCTCCCTCAATTTGACCTTTAAAGATGCACAGTCCAGGACTTCCCTGGTGGTCCAGCGGTAAAGAATCCACCTGCCAATGCAGGGGGCATGGGTTTGATCCCTGGTCTGGGAAGATCTCACATCCCACGGGGATCCCACATACAACTAAGCCCTCGGGTAGGCCCATTGGGCCTGGTGCGTCTTCCACACGGTGGACTCCCAGTAGTCCCCACCAGTGCACGGAAGACTGAGGGTCCCCTTTGCCCTTAACCAGGATGGTGGTCATCGGGCATCACCCATGCTTCTGCAAGACATTGAAAATAACTAGTGGGCTCTCGGAGGGTCATCCCAGTGGAGTCTTTAGTGTGAGCGGACACTTTGGGAGCACGTCTCTCCAGCCCGGAACCATGGAACAGGTGGTTTGTTGGTGGTTCTGGATGTTTTATTTGAAGAGACTTTCTTAAAGATTATGTTGGAGTAAATTGATTCAATATTAACATAACCTCCTATCAGAGAAAGATAAAGACCAAATTGTAATTGGTTAAAAACATGGTTATCAGCGGTCTGCTCACCCCACAAATATTGACACTTCCAAGGCTATGATGAAGTGGGAAGAGGCTGGTTTCATGGCAGACAGGGAATGCCATCTATGCTTAGCCCTCGAAGCATAGATAAACTGTTCAGCTGTGGAGGGCCAGCCTCTCAGAGAGCCCGGCCAGCCCCTGGGGCCATCGTTACCAAGGGAACACAGACACTGATGGCAGACATCCATGGTTTACACTCAGCCAGTCATGGGGCCAAGAGCTTAGAGATCATGACCTAACTCTCTGCCCCCAACCCACTTCAATGTAGCGAGTCCCTCGAGTAGAGGGACCTGTCCTCTGGCGCCAGAGCTCTGCACGTGAGCAAGGCCTCACCGGGTGGCAGAGTCCCCACAGGAAGCAGCCAGCATTCAGTAGTCCCTTCTCTGCAGCAGGAAGCTCAGCATATGAGAATCCCACCCAAAGTCACAGAGTTTGGGGGGCAACTGGGATGCATTGTATTTATTTATTTATTATTACGTGTGTATTGGTCATGCCACACAGCACATAGGATCTCAGTTTCCCGACCAGAGATCAAACCTGAGCCTCCACTGGACCACCAGGAAGGTCCCTCGGATGTACTTTAAATAATGTGTCTTGAAAGAATTTCCAGTGTACCAAAAAATTTATAAGGATAGTTCAAAGGATTCCTTTAAATCCTTCACCTAGATTCCTCAGCTTTTAACTTTTTGCCATGTTCGCGGTATCATTTTCTCACTAAATTACATCCTCTGAATTATTTGAAAACAAGTTACAGATGTGAGATCTCTTTACCCTTATCAAAATTGGAAATTTTAGCATGGATATTCTAACCCAGGGGTCAGCAAACTCAGGCTCACAGGCCAAGTCCAGCCCATGCTGCCTGATTTTTCGTTTTTGTTTTGTTTTGCTTTGTTTTTTTTATTATAGCCTGAGAGCTGAGAGAGGTTTTGTTTTTAAATAGCCACATATAAAGTTAGATAAGTACCCGCATTTATCCTTCCATTTTGCCTCTAGGCCTGCAGAGCCTAAAACACTCTGCAGCTTGCACTTGAAGGAAAACTTTGCTGACCCCTTATGCTGCCTGCTGACTATTCTGATTTTGCCTGTTGTTTTACTCACATTCTTTGTAGCCATTTTTCTCCCTGTTCAGGGTCCAGCCTAGACTGTGTCACAGTTGTGTTCAGTCTTGTGACACTGCCCATAGAGCCTCTGTCTTTGTATTTTATGACGCTAGAATTTTGGACGAGTTCGGGCCAGTTGTGTGGTAGAAACTTCCTCCACCTGGGTGACCTAGAATTGGAAGCCGTGTGTTTTTCATTTCAAAGCCGCTTGGATTTGTGTGGGTCTGAGGGTGTTCCTGGGACACGAGACTTCTGATCTTAAAACCAAAAAAGTTCCAGGCAGACAGGGATGAACTGGTCACCCTAGAGCCAGAGCTTCAAGTCCTAAGTAATTCTGGGGAAGATAAAAGGGCCCTCCCTCTGGGCTCTCCCTAAGACCTTTTGTTCTCAAAAGGTTCCCGCAGATTTAAGGGAGAGGCCGATGAGCCAGATGCTGATTTAAGAGCCATTTCTGGGTTCATCATCTGCTCCTGTGGCTCCTGACCTGCATTCCCACCCTCAGCCTGTTCCCATTCCGCAGCCCCCCGCCAACCCCGTCTCGCTGTCCTTGGTCTACTGATGCAGATGAGACTTGCTGATGACACTGCGCATGGTCATTGGGTCCTTCTCCTTGCTGGTTTCTAACTGCATCACGATTTAGCCCCTTTGCTATTGATGGGCATGTAAGTTATCTAGACTTAGAGCCATTATGAACGGCCGGGCAGTGGGTGGCCTCAGGAGGGGGCGTCCGGGGCTCCTGTAGCCACACGAGGCCGTGGGCAGCTCAGGGGGCAAGACAGCAGCCCCGCTGACTGGGGCCGATTCAGCAATGCGCTGAGCTTGTCTTGCAGCCTCGCTCCCTCTGCGCATAGGTGTGGAGTCCCTACCGCAAGGCCCAGTGACCCTTCAGAGCCCCTGTCCAGTGGGAAGACAGACGTGGAGGTGCTCAGATGCTATGCTATTTAGGTGAGCACTGGGGAGCTGGAATATCACCAAAAGGGGGGCATGAATGGATGGAGGCAGGGAGGACCTTTTTTGAGTATTTTATCCTGCTTTTTCAAGTTTGTATTTTTTTTCTCTCTCTCTTTGGAGTGTGTTACAAATCCATCGTCCCCAGAGGGAAGACAGGAAGGAAATTCTTGAAGTCTGTTCAGTCATGTAGGACCTGTGCCGTCCTTTGGTTCTGTAATACAAAATGTGAAAGTGAAGTCGCTCAGTCGTGGCTGACTCTTTGCGACCCCATGTACTGTAGTCCACCAGGCTCCTCTGTCCATGGGGTTTTCCAGGCAAGAATACTGGAGTGGGTTGCCATTTCCTTCTCCAACAAAATTAGAAAGGGCTCCTAAACGCTCAAACGACTTAAAACAAGTGAAAGGAGACCTGCTTTACTCAGCAGGTGGTAAACACATGACACAGGGCTCACAAGGAAAAGCTGTGCGTTTAAAAGCGACCTCGGTTCACTTCCTGGCTCCAGTCATCATTTAATAGCTATGTGACCTTGACACGTTAACTGGAATATCACAGAGGCTCTCTGAGCCTCAGTTTCTTCATCAGTAAAATGAAGACAAGAGTCAGTATGTGTTGCAAATTAACAGACACGTGGTCAGCATCCACAGAGAGCGGATACTATTATTGCCCTACTCGTCATGATGATTGTTACTACTCTGAGATGAGGGCGGTGGAAAGTAAATCCTCAGAGAGCATTTCAGCGCATCGATAAATGATGGTCTTCTAGCACAATGTACGGAAAGTCACAGAACGTTTAGAATATGCCCAAGTGATTGGAGATCAAGGACACAGAGAGGAACCACCATACGGTCTTAGGAAATTTCCCTGGAGGCTGCTGTCATCCAGCTCCTAAGCTGGACAGACCATCGGTGGACCTGACCTGATATTTTTAGTATGTTCACATTTAGTAAATTTGTTCTCTATCAGGGCTGTGTGTAGTTTGAGATGTTGGTGACTGCCTCCAGGGAAAAGCTTCCTACTAAAGGGTAACTTCTGGGCGTGCTGCTGGGACGCCACGGGCCAGGGTGTGTTGAGATTAGCCCGCCAAAGCCACCATTTCTTAGAACACTTCCCATGGCATTTGCTCTGTGGTATTTTTAAATCCTCTCAGTTGTTCAGTCAGACCCAGAAATCCAGGCTCTGATCACTCTGCTGAAATATCAGAATTTTCCCTCTTTCCCCAGCTCATTCTGTGTGTCAAGCCAACTCGTCTCGTAGCTTAATAAGTCCAAAGCAAACATTTTACCTCGGGTATTTGGAGCGGGCAGATGGCATCGCACGGGAAAGCACTGCTATTCTTCAGTTTGTAGTTGATGCCTGTGTGCTGGGAATCTCAATCGCCCTCCTCCCACTGAATGAGAGGGTGGGTGTTGGAGAGAGAATGCCTGAGACAGACCCAGCAGCAGAGAAAGGCTGTGTGCAGAGGGGGCTGGTGGTGGCCCAGAAAGAGCGGGGGTTTTGTTTTTTTTTCTTCAGCTTGGGTTGAGAGTCTCACGGACTTGACTCTGACCTTGGGCAAGTCACTTC
Organism: Bison bison bison; assembly: GCF_000754665.1. Lineage (NCBI taxonomy): Eukaryota > Metazoa > Chordata > Mammalia > Artiodactyla > Bovidae > Bison > Bison bison. The sequence goes on from NW_011495054.1 coordinate 9,096,476, forward strand.
CCTGCCCAGGCTGATTCCTCCCCTGCATGGCTGTAGTGGGCTACAGTTGTGATAAACCTCAAGGCCCGCGCGGTATCTGATGTGGTTGGTGTCGAAAAAATCTCATCCTGTCTTCATCTCCCCACTGAATAATAGGGAAGGGGGACTGTCAGTATTTATCCCCCTACCAGGAGGGGTCTACACACAGAATAGGAAATACATGGCTGTTACGCTGTCAAAGGGTTTTGGAGGGAGCTCCTTGGATCCAGCTTTGGGCACAGGGGTTTACTCTGTGGCTGACTCTGTATGTATTAGCTCTTCTGACTCCCTCACTCAGCCAGTGTCTGGGATCCAGGGAACAACTGCACAGCTCACAGTTCATTAAACAGAAAAAGGGATGTGACAGGCTGAAATATCTGAAAGGTTCTGAGGCTACGACTGCCTTTAGGCTTGGCTAGATCTAGGTGCTCCAGTCATGACATCAAGAACGTCTCGTGGCTCAGCACCTTGAGGTCAGCTTTTATTCTTAGGCAGTCTCTTCCTTTTGGGGGCAGGATGGACACTCCAGGCTTACATCCTGTGTCAGAAAAAGCTGTGTCCGTAGTCACAGCCAGAATCCTGGTGTCAGCCTTGCTACTGTCCCACGACCAACCGCTGAGGCCAAAGAAGGCAGTGCTCTGACTGGCAAGTCTGATTCATGAGCTTCTCCTCTGGGCTCGAGGGAGGGGTGTCGGCCCCATCACAGGCATCTGAGGGATGGACATTCTTTGCAGAGAAGATAGGGGTGCTGTTATCCAAAGAAAAGAGAGTAGGCATGTGCAGTCACATCGCCAGATTCCCCTTCCGGAGCCTGTGTGGTGGGGACCGCTGTTACAGAGGAGGGCAGTTAACCAGCGGCTTGGGCGTGAGAGGAGATGAGCCGCATCCAGCATGGAAGCACTGTGGGCGCCTGGGGGCTGCCGAGCACGTGGGGGAGGAGTCTCAGCCCCTGGGAGCCTGGTGTCCAGGCCGCCTGATACTTAATGCCAGGGTGACCCAAGCTAAGTCGCTTCACCGCCCCACCCATCATTTTCCCCAAAAACAGCAGTGAGAATGGCGGCTGACCCGAGCCGAGTGTGTTGTTGTCAGGGTTAAGGGAGTGAACACGGAGCTACGCCTGGCCCAGAGCGGGGCCTCAGACGCCTCCCCAACGTGCTGGACAGCCCCCCGGGCTGCTGTGGCACTCCCATCCTGGGTGCTGTTCGCCTCCTCTTGCCCCCGAGAGCTCAGGCTTCCAGGGCCTCCAGGGTCCTCCCGGGTCCTCCCAGACTGTCCAGGAGTCAGGACCTCGCCGCGCCCGCCCAGGCCGGGGCCGCGGCCCCCGGCATTCCTGTACACAGTGGCCACTGGTCAAGGTCTCCTGGCTCAGTGGCTGGGGAGGAACTGACGCCCCGCCCTGTGCAGGCACTGGGACGGGTGGCTGATCCAGCGAGTGGATGATGGGGTGACTAGACTACTCGAGGAGGAGAGGAGCTTCTGGCCATTACAGGCATTTTGGTGCTTTGTACCCATGAACTTTGCACATTATTGTATTGATGTTGCAAGAAACAAGATTTGAAAGGAGAGAAAACATGAACTTGTAGGAAGATCAATTGGTTGTTTTGGAAGATCAATTGGAAGATCAATCAATCGGTTATTTCGCTGAGAGCCTGCTGTGGGTCCCGCCCCTACCCCAGGTCTAGAGGGGGTGGAAATCCTGGGGGCCTTTTCTCCGCCAGCCCTCCCCACCATGGTGGGGTCCCACCTGGAACCCGGGAGGGCTTATCCACGGGGACGGGTGGTGGCTTGGAGCTGATGGGTGTGCTGGCCGCTGCCCCCGGGACACTCGTTGCCATCGTGGCTGTGGGGCTGGCGGTGGGACTCCGGCAACCTTCCAGGGGAGCCTCTGCTCTCTGACCGCTCCACCCGGACCTCCCCCCGGGAAGACACCTTCAGAGCGGCGCTGGCCACGTCGCAAGCCCAAGGGATCTGATCTCAGCCCTGCCGTGACTTCCTCCCGACTTCATAAAAATGTCAGTCACACAGCCTCAATATGGAAATAACGTGCAGTGAGTTATTCTTCCACTACGTCATCCATAATGGAAAATCAGCCTGAGATGGCCCTGTATTTCTTCCCGCTCCCTAAAGTGTAATAAATTGAAATTTTTAAAGCTCGGCATTAACACAGCTCGTCAGCAGCATCCCTGGGCCTTCCCCGGGGGAGTCCGTGAGCTGGGGTGATGGCCGGTGTTGCCCATCCAGACCCGATGAAACCTGGGCCTGCTTGACTTGCTTGCCTCTGGGGCCAGCACCCTCCCTCCAGCCGTCCCAGTCTGCCAGGAAGCCTAAAACCCTTCCCTGGGATTGTGGTCCAGGCCCTGCCTCGCTGGCCCTGTGACCATGACAGCTTGGCCTCTCTGGCACTCTCTTCACCTCTAAAACGGGGTTGGAAAGTCCTCACTTCTCAGGCTAGTGAGTGATGAAAGTGAAAGTTGCTCAGTTGTGTCCAACTGTTTGCGACCCCATGGACTATACAATCCATGGAATTCTCCAGGCCAGAACACTGGAATGGGTAGCCTTTCCCTTCTGCAAGGGATCTTCCCAACCCAGGGATCGAAGCCGGGTCTCCCGCATTGCAGGAGATTTCTTTACCGGCTGAGCCACTAGGGAGGCTGAGAATACTGGAGTGGGTGGCCGATCGCTTCTCCAGTGAATCTTACCAACCCAGGAATTGAACCGGGATCTCCCGCATTGCGGGCAGATTCTTTACCACCTGAGCTATCAGGGAAGCCCAGTGATGAAAGAGACAACAGCAATCTCCGCCATTCCTGTTTTGGCATTGTCTCAGCGCCAGGCGCTGTGCTAAGCATGCTCGGATTTTCACTGATTTATTCTGCACTGGTCCTGGAATGTGACCAGGCCCATGCTATAGATGAGGAAACTGAGGCACGGTGAGCTCAGTGACTTGCTGAAAGGCGGACGCTCCAGGTCTGACCCCACCCACGGTGCACCTGGTGCTTAGAGGGGCCAGCATGGCTTGGTTTCCTGCCGCTTCCCTTTGGTGTGAACTCTTTCCTCCCAGGAAATCCGAGTTCTGTCAATTCTCCCTGCTTTGTCTCCCTGTCATTCTACAGCCCCACCTGCCTCAGGTCATGGTGACAGGACTGAGTGGCTTCCGTGGTCACAGCAAGCCTCTGGGCTGTATTCTCTACAGTTGGAGTTCTCTCTTTATTTAATCCATTCTGCTCTTTTCAGAGTGTGGCTTTCCATGAGGGGCAGCAGAGTACAGTGGTTAAAGGCTTGGCCTCTGGGGTTGGACCAACCAGGTTTCCCCGCTGCTGGCCATGTGCCTGGGAGCGAGTCACTTCACCTCCATGAACCTCTGTTTCCTCCGAGGTCAGTTGGTCCTCACAGCGACACCTTTTCTCCTAGGGACCTCGCGGGGCTGTTGAGTAGTCAGGCAGATAGAGGCCATGTAA
>NW_011495054.1:9100051-9107395 GCF_000754665.1 Bison bison bison
TACCGGACATGGTCCCCAAGCAACAGTAGCAGGTGTGACCATTGATTCCTGAACCATCAGGAGCAAGATAATCCTCTCTCCAGCCCGACAGGAGCTGAAACCGACGCCTGCAGCCCTGTGTGCTGCCTGCATGCCACCTCTGCCCCTCTCTGCCTAGGGAGGGATGAGCTGTCTCTTGCCCGGCTTGCTCCAGGGAGCCTGGGGAAAGGAAGGAGCATGTCAGATATGTGTGCATGCTCAGTGGATAAGTCATGTCCGACTCTTTGCGACCCCATGGACTATACCCTGCCAGGCTCCTCTGTCCATGGGATTCTCCAGGCAAGAATACTGGAGTGGGTTGCTGTTTCCTTCCCCAGGATATCTTCCCTCCCCAGGGATCAAACCTGTGTCTCCTGCATTGGCAGGTGGATTCTTTATCGCTGAGCACCAGGGGACAGAAAATACAGCCTTCCCTCTGTGGGGGTTCTGAGGACCAGCGGCATCATGTTGATGAAACCCTCCTTCAGCCAAAGGTGGGGCTCAGCAGATGGGAACTGCGTCGTCTGTGGGCTCCACTTGAACTCTCCCTTGCCTCCTGGCTCTGGGCCTAGCGACTCGGCCTGGCAGGGCCCCTGCCGGACACCTCCTTCCACTGCTAGTTATCTGACATCATCTCCCGTGCTGGCCCATCTGCTCCTGCCTGCCTGTTTCTTTGTTCCTTGTACACCGCCCTGTGTAGACCCTTCCATTTCTCCCCACTTCCTCTCTGATTGAAGCACTCCACCAACCTCTTCCTGAAGGACCACAGCAGCATCCTCTCTGGCTGCCCTGTTGCTAATTTTGTCCACAAAAGTGCATCCTCCCATGGCAGCCAGAGGGAGATCACGCTGCCCTCCTTAGAGAGTGTGGTTTTCTTGCAGACTGAAACAAACCTGAACTTGGCACCCCGGCTCACTGCTGTGACTCCCACCCACTTCCTCAGCATCGCCGCCTCCTGGCCCTCTCTGTGAGGCTGACCAGTTATCAGTTCAGTTCAGTTGCTTAGTCGTGTCTGACCTTACGACATCATGGACTGCAGCATGCCAGGCTTCCCTGTCCATCACCAACTCCCAAAGTTTACTCAAACTCATGTCCATCGCGTTGATGATGCCATCCAACCATCTCATCCTCTGTCGTCCCCTCCTGCCTTCAGTCTTTCCCAGAATCAGGGTCTTTTCCAGTGAGTCGGTTCTTTGCATCATGTGGCCAAAATATTGGGAGTTTCAGCTTCAGCATCAGTCCTTCCAGTGAACACCCAGGACTGATCTCCTTTAGGATGGACTGCTTGGGTCTCCTTGCAGTCCAAGGGACTCTCAAGCATCTTCTCCAACACCACAGATCAAAAGCATCAATTCTTCGGTGCTCAGCTTTCTTTATAGTCCAACTCTCACATCTGTACATGACTACTGGAAAAACCATAGCTTTGACTGGACGGACTTTTGTTGGTATGACCAGCCATACTAGCTGCCTTTCTGTTCTGCAGCACCAGGCTCCTTGCTGTTCCTGCCTCAGGACCTTTGCACTTCCTGTTGCCTCCGTTCAGGGAACCTTCCCACTGAAAGCTCCACCTGGCTATTTCCTTTGCATCTTTTAGGTGTTAGTTGCATTAAGTGCCTCTCCTTAACGAGGCCTCTGACTTGTGCCTGAATCGAGAACTGGCTTTGCCCTGCCAGCCTGCAGAGGAGCCCTCCACCCCACCACCCCCTGCCCTGCCTTCCCAGAGGCCCCGGAGTCACCTGCGGGGGAGATGAGCCCATGCCTGACTTCTCATTTCCTCTGTCGATTATGCTCTAACATCACCAATTACCTCCCCTGCTCCACATCATTTTTCTCAGTGTGTCTCAGTCCCTCCCAGTTGCTGAGGGAAATGGGCCACCGAGCCCTCCCCACCCAGCCCAGCACGGGGCCCTGCTGCAGAAACACACTTTCCTTACAGCCTTGAGGATGGAGCTTTGGGGAACTGTGGCTGCTGGCAGGGCGTGGGGCTGGGATTAGAGGCACCGGGCCAGGAAGCTGCGGGAGGAGGCTGGGGCCTTGGTTTCCCGGCTGTGCGCTGGGGGTATCAGCGGCACACACCTCCCAGGTCTGCCCCAGGACTGCCAGGTGATACTGGAACAAAGGCAGCCTGCCTGCTCCCCAGCTCCAGTGTTGTTATTGTGACACTAACGTCGGGCCGAGCTCCCGGATGTGCTGAGGAAGATGAGCGTGGTTCCAGGCGGCCTTTCCCCACAGAGACCCCCTTGGCCAGCTGTCCTTGGGGCATCCTCTGCCCTGGCCCCCCATTTTCCTTACAGTGATCAATGGGGCCTCTTCGCTGGGTGGCCTCAGGGAGCTGATTGTGTGCATGATATTTCAGTAGAAGTCTAGCTTGCTTTTTCCCCCCCTGTCTGTTGGCACCAACCTTAATGTCATTTACTATTTTGGAGGACTGTGGCCTGGCAGTTGAGAAAGCAAGCTGGTCTGGACGATTCAGGTGGTGTCTTTGCTCCTTGCAGCTGTGTGACTCCAAACAAGGCTCCAGCCCTCTCTGAACCTTAAGCGCTTGCCTTCAGTGATTTATAAGGCGGTTTTCTGCTCAGAGATTCTAGGGTTCAGAAACCGTAGAATGGGGGGATGCTCAATCGCAGACTTAGGGTTTATGCACGAATATGGTTTCTCCAGTGGAAAATGTTTGTCCTCTGGGGCCACAGAGGTCCTTGTACCCACTCCCTTGGCCCCACTGTGCTAGCATAGGGGGCCTGCTGTGTGCAAGTGGACAGAAGGAAGAGAAAAGAAAGGTCGAGAAAGAGAAACTTGAAGTCAGTGGCTCTTAACCTTCAGGAATCTAGTGAAGTCATGTACCGGGAGGTGCTCACACATAGAATATTTTGCATACCATTTAAAAGGGGGTTCACAATTCTGATTGAAAACATCTGCTTGGCAAGTCCCCACTGAATGAACTATGAGCAGCTCCTCTAGGAAGCCTTCCGGGCCCCCATCCTGTGTTCCAGGGTCCTCATGCCCTCCTCTTCCTTGTACTGTCATTACCTGTCCCTTCCTGTCTCCCCCGTAGGAGGGCAGGGGCCACCATGAGTGTGTTGTGTGTGCCAAGTGCTGAGTGGGTGGCAGCAAGTACCCGCTGAATGGGTGGGGGCTCACCCCTGGCGCTAAATCGGGGGTGGCCTGGCCTTAGTTTGTGGGACAGGGCTTCCTCAGTGTTGAGTGGGCTTGGAACCCGGCCGCCTCTACCTCAGACAGCTCTGCTGCCCGCTCCGTGGGTTGATGAAGAGCCCTGAAGATGGAAGGGTCGCCTGCACGCCCCTTCCTGGAAGGGGCGGGGCCAGGCCGGCGGGGAGGGCCGATCAAGGGGGCCACTTCATGAGACCTCTCCCCTCGCCTCTCCCCCTCTTGCCGGGTCTAGCTGGAGCAGAGTGAAGCCAAGTGTGAAGATGCCTTGAAGACCCAGAAGGCGCTGACGGCAGACCTGGAGAACATGCACAGCGAGCTGGAGAGCATGACCCGCAGCAAGAGCCTGGTACCTGTGCCTCCGGGGGCGGGGCCGCCACGGGCACAGCGGGAGGGGCCGGGGCACGCCCTGTACTGTACGAGGAGGTCCAGACGTCCCTCATAGACCCACTGAGTGCTCGGCACTCGGAGAGCACTGGCAGCCTTCTCCGAGCTGAGTGTGATCCAGCCGTCGGGGTGCGTGTGAGGGTCAGCTGTGTGAAGGGAGGCAAGGCGCCCCCTGTGGACCCAGGGTGCTCAGCCCTGGGGTACACTTCCAGTCCGAGCCTGTCGTTCGCTCAGCACCGGAAGCGGAAGTGGGAGCACAGCTATCTGTTGTGAGCCCACACCATGCCAGCCACCCCCAGTCGCCTGTGGTAGACCCAGGAGGGCACGTGGTCACTTTTGCCGGGCTACTTCTTCAGGTCCAGACTTCCAGGCGGAGCCCGTTTGGACTTACTCCTAAAAGGACCCCAGCCATCTGGGAGCTCAGCGCTGAATAGGGACAAATGAACATATATCACAGATCTATTATGCTTGTGAAGATTGGGTGTGGTTTCTATGTGCCCTCTCTGGGTGTACAGGGTCGGCTTAAATTTATACACAACATGTAAAACCCTAAAGTTTAGGTGGAGCTAGAGATTTATTGGCAAAAGCTTATATCTGGCCCTTCTGTCCCAGGTTTGGTTGGTGCTAGATCGAGGGGAACCTGCCCATAAACGTTGACACACACACATGTACAGGGATGAATGTACACACTCACAAGGTCACAGACGCACCTCCAAATAAAGACCCTTGTAGGTAAAGTAAGCATCTGAGTTTAGCCATAGTTACTGAGATTGCTCACACATATGCACCATGCACACTTAGACTGTATATGAGTAGATTCCTGGGTGGGCTTACACATCTATTCACATACACATGCTGCATTCATACAGCCAGCCGCATGCCTGCCTAGTGTGCACACACGCGTGACATACCCACAGGAGGCGTTGGCACAGCTGTGGCCTCCCTTTCAGGTAGACATTCACCCACCTGACACACCCACGGGCAAGCCTCCCTGCTGCTCATCACCCCTCCCCCCAGCAGACCCTCTCCCACCCCCTCCTACCTCACCTGCCCTCGTCCTGCTCTGCCAGGTGGACGAGCAGCTGTACCGGCTGCAGTTTGAGAGGGCAGACCTCCTGAAGCGCATTGATGAGGACCAGGACGATCTGAACGATCTCATGCAGAAGCACAAGGACCTCATTGCTCAGGTAGTGGCCTTGGGCAGAGAAGGCTTGCCGGCCTTGGGTGGGTGGGCGGGGACAGTGAGCAGGGGACTCAGTCGGGCCACTCTCTGCTCTCAGGACCTTTGAGGATAAACCACAAAGGTAAGTAGGAATCATGACTCAAACTTACTTTTGTTCAAGATGGACATTTATTTGTTGATTTACAAAAGCAATAAATTAGTACACCCATTATAAGTACTGTAAAAGAATAAATACCTGTGGAAAATAGCAAGGAGCCCTCCTCCCCTCTGGAATCCTCTCTAGGGATAGTCACATTCAGCCATTTGGCTCAACTCTTTCTTAAGGACTCTCCATTGCCTCATTTAGTCTTCAGTCAGACCCTATGTAGAGGGTCTCAGCAGAGACCATCAGCCAGTTTTACATATGGGGACACTGAGGTGCAGAGAGGTTCTGCGGCTTGCTATGACTGGAATCCACATCTAGAACCCCAGTTACCTGACCTCAAATAGTACTCTTTCCTCCGAGTTCTGGCCCTAGTGCTGTAGCCATCTAATTCCATCTGGGCTCTCAAGGGTGTATGATAAGGTGCTGGACAGTTGACCAAAGCTATGGGCTATGGCGTGGGAATGAACCGCTCTCGCTGAGATACTGGGGGGATGTGAGGGGCCCTTTAGAACTAGCTGTTGTCATAGACACTCTGTGGTGTGCACATATCTGTGGTGGGAGAACAAGGGACTTACAGCAAAGCCTGTGGTCTCAGGTGACACTTTTCATCTCACCAGTCTGCTGCTGACATTGGGCAGATCCAGGAACTGCAGCTGCAGCTGGAGGAAGCCAGGAAGGAGAAGAACAAGCTTCAAGAACAAGTATGTGCTCACAGCCGCCGTGTAGTGGGGGAGGGCCATGGAAGCTGCTGTTCATTCACTCATTGTTCACTCAGCTTCAGTCACATGTCAGATGAATTGAGGACAGTCTCAGAAGACACACACACACACCGCTGCCCATGCTTGTTCACACCCATAGACACACACACACACTACTGCCTATGCTTGTTCACACTCATAGACACACACACACACTACTGCCTATGCTTGTTCACACCTGTAGACACAGACACACACTACTGCCTATGCTTGTTCACACCTGTATACACACACACACTGCTGCCCATGCTTGTTCACACCCGTAGACACACACACACTGCTGCCCATGCTTGTTCACACCCGTAGACACACACACACTGCTGCCCATGCTTGTTCACACCCGTAGACACACACACACTGCTGCCCATGCTTGTTCACACCCGTAGACACACACACACAGACACACACACTGCTGCCCATGCTTGTTCACACCCATAGACACACACACACACACACACACACTACTGCCCATGCTTGTTCACAGCCATAGACACACACACACACACTGCTGCCCATGCTTGTTCACACCCGTAGACACACACACAAACACACACACTGCTGCCCATGCTTGTTCACACCCATAGACACACACACACAGACACACACACTGCTGCCCATGCTTGTTCACACCCATAGATGCCGCACGCAGTGAGGCCTATCAGACATTCAGAGCAGGATTTCTCCTCCTGAGAAGTGGCTCCAAGGAACAGGGCTGGTCAGTGCAAGACAGGATCACCATCCTCTGTGAAACCTCCTTTGAAATCCTGATTTCTTCTAAGTTGCCTAAATTCCCCTCGTTACCTAGTGAGTTGCTACCATCCATGAAATTCTCAAAGTTCTCTTAGAACCCACACATGTGCCCACTTAGAGTAGCTATCAGAGTGACCTGGTTTCCAGCAGTACCTGTGGGCACAGAATGACCACAAGCAGAACCAAATAATAGCAGGAGTGGCCACGTGCTGGTGCTTACTATGCGCCAGGCGTTACTGTGCTTCAGTCTTCACACATGAGAGTGAGTAAACAGGCCCAGGGAAGCACACGGACCTTCCCTGACTCAGCCAGCTGGACTGGGGAGCCAGCTTTGGACTCCAGGAGAGGTGCTTGGCTCCCAAACCTACTCTCAGTCGTGTCCTTGATGCGAAAGCTTTGCTGCCCTCAGACCCCAGGGCAAGAGCCGGAGGTGAGAGAAGCACTGGCTAAAGGCCCGAGTGAGAGCTGAGGGCACGGGGAGGGGTGGGGTCTGGGGCCGGATCCTCAGCCTGGGTCTGGCAGTTCGTGTGTACGCACCTGAGCTGAGAAGGAGCGGTGTGGATGGCCCCAGATCTGGCCGGGGCCCCCCATCCAGGACTCAGGCCACCGCGTGGTCAGTAGCCGTCTTGGGTGCGTCCCCAGCTGCAGGTGGCCCAGATGCGCATCGAGTACCTGGAGCAGTCCACCGTGGACCGGGCCATCGTCAGCAGGCAGGAGGCGGTCATCTGCGACCTGGAGAACAAGACAGAGTTCCAGAAAGTGCAGATCAAGAGATTTGAGGTACCCGTTGGCGTGTAAATGTTGCCCAGACCTAGAGCTGCGCAGGCTTTCGTGCCAGCTCCACCCTTCCCCCACCCTCCGTCTCCTCCCGTATGCCTCTGTCTGTATCCGTATCACGCACCCACCTCCCATCTGAGCTCCCTCCCTCCCTCCCTCCT